>NC_138871.1:49163192-49670692 GCF_965194805.1 Balaenoptera borealis
TTATTAAAGGTAGACCATAGCAAGAAGTAGAAATTTAATATTTTCCTATCAAATCGAGTATTTCAGCTATTGAATGTTGAGCAGAACAGGGAAGTAGAGTCAGCACCTGCTTCTCTGGAACAATTTAAATGAACTCAGCCTGGAGGGAGAAGCACAGAGTCATGGATTTCTCCCATGCCTGTGTAGTCTTACATGTTTTGTCCACATCCTTGACACTGAACCAAACTGTGCTATGAAATTGTAAAGCTGTAAACAGTCTTGAGAGTTGAAGCAGATAACTAGATGGGCTTGAACTATAAATTCTACCCAGACTAGCTGACTGCTAAGGTTCCCCCAAACCAAAATTCTATGATTCTAAGTAGAATCTACTGTGAATAATATATACCATAAACAATTAATTGAGAAGTTATGAGGCCACCGGCCATTTTTCAAAAGGAATTGTTCGTTCAGTTGGTCTAGATTAGCATAATGAAGACAGTTATCAGCTATGGGTACAGTGCCATTATAAGACTGCATATTTTGGAGAAAAATGAGTGTTAAATGAATATTATTTTTGCAAGTCAGATATACAGATGAGTTAAATATAAGTTGGTGTCAATTTAATTATGCTCAAAAGATTTATGAAAGAGAGGGCTTTTAAAAGGTACCAATATAATAAACAGAAGTACAAATAATTGGTTTAGAAATAACTAGACGGGAAGTTTCGAAGATTGAGAGTTATTTAGGGTACTAAACTATTTTTGCAGTTTTATTAAGGAATGAGTGACTCCTTGATTTTCTGGTTCATAGTTTTTTCACTTGTGATTTATTTTTTAACCTACTTATTCATTGAATACTTAGTGGGCGTTTATTATATGAACTGCACCAGGCACTAGAACACAATAAATGTTCAATTGCAGTGCAAAGGACTATGTTAGAATTAAGCACACAATGCCGGGAGATTATATACTGGAGCAACACCTAACCCAACCTAGCGATATCAGAAATGGCTTCCTGAAAAAGACTGTGTTTGTTGTGAGTTTGTAAAAGAGAACAGGGGTAAGTGAAAGAGGAGAAGAGAGGGAAGAAGGTGTCCTAAGCCCATAGCAGTGTTCTGGAAGCCCTGAGAGTAAAAGAGGCTTGAGCTGTTTGGGAATCTGAAAGTAATTAGACACGGGGTGAGAATGATCAGCGAAGAGGTTGGTAAGGATGAGACTGGCGAAGCAGACAGGGGCCAGAGGATTAAGGGCTTGTAGATCAAGCAGAAGACTAGGCATCTTCAGCTACAAGTAACGCAGAGGGCTCGACCTACAAAATTTGAAAGTGGTGTGGTAACCAGCACAAGGGACTAAACATTTAATTAAAGCTTTCTAATGCTAATGAGAGTTCTCAGTTAGCGATATTAAGCAGTATTCACAAGGACTTCAAAGGAAGCAAGCCACCTCCATTTAAGCAGCAGGTTTTGCTCCGTTTTTTTGTTTCCTTTTTTTTGCCCCAACCAAACCTAAGCTTCCTTGATTCTTCTTCCATCCCTTACGTGACTTTAAAAAATCACTTAATAAATAATTGAGGAGAATGGACTGGAACAATTCTAACAACTATTGTTTAGTGACACTTTCATTTACTTTAGTAAAAGAAATGTTTAATAAAGAAGATTACAATACTAAATATAGACAGTGAACCTAGAAATATGCAGTTAATAAGCTGTGTTAGGAATATGGATAACAGTGATAATTGAAGGGGTTCCTCAATTTAACACACAGCTAGTCTTGAGCCTGAGCTAGTCAATCATTTCCCACTGATGGAAACAGGCTGAGCCAGAATGAGTGAGATTTCCTGTACCTTAACATGACGCACATCACTACACCTTCTAATAAAATAACATTGCTATAATTTTTTTTAAATCTTTTTTTCTGCAAGTTACTGGTAAATTATTTTTTAAATGACTGTGGTCTTTATGTGAAGCCATGTTTTTATACGCAATGTCTTTTCCTAGGCAATAAATATAATAAGTGGGCGCGGGTTTATGATTTTTTCTTAAACTTTTACATAATGCTGCTGGTTAATGTTTATTTTTCCTTCTAGATATATCTATTCCCATTAAATCACCACTAATGTCTGTTCCCTCTGGTGCATGACTATGGCCATAGGCCCATAGATTTTTTTTTTTTTTTTTAACATCTTTATTGGAGTATAATGGCTTTACAATGTTGTGTTAGTTTCTGCTATATAACAAAGTGACTCAGCTGTATGTATACATATATCCCCATATCCCCTCCCTTTTGTGTCTCCCTCCCACCCTCCCTATCCCACCCCTCTAGGTGGTCACAAAGCACTAAGCTGATCTCCTTGTGCTATGCATCTGCTTCCCACTAGCTATCTATTTTACATTTGGTAGTGTATATATGTCAATGCTACTCTCTCACTTCGTCCCAGCTTACCCTTCCCCCTCCCCGTGACAAACGGATGGATAAAGAAGATGTGGCACATATATACAATGGAATATTACTCATCCATAAAAAGAAAAAATTGAGTTATTTGTAGTGAGGTGGATGGACCTAGAGTGTCATACAGAGTGAAGTAAGTCAGAAAGAGAAAAACAAATACCATATGCTAACACATATATATGGAATCTAAAAAAGACAAAAATGGCTCTGGTGAACCTAGGGGCAGGACAGGAATAAAGACGCAGACATAGAGAATGGACTTGAGGACATGGGGAGGCCCATAGAATTTAAAGAGAAAAAATCTATATGTGTTGAAAAGATATGTAAGTATTTTAAGCAGGAATACCCACTACTTTATTTCCCCCTTTGCTCTCTCATCTTTCTTCCAAATCTTAAAAAGAATACTTTATTTTTCTGGATTTTTTATCTATCAATCTCTTCAGGAATGCCCTAGATACTAGTTAAATATTTGTATTTGCAAACTAAATTCCAGCAAGGTAATCACCCATTTTTCTAACTGGTAGAATCTCCTATCCTAATGAAATTTTGCGGGGCACAGACTTTCTTCTCAGCTCTTATGGTTGTGTATACAGAACAAAAGTCCATTAGGCAATATTTTTTTTTTCACTCATATTTCATTTTGCCCGTATTTATTTCATAGTCATAGGATCACTTAGCGTCCCCATAAGCTATGTAGGAGAGTGGGTATTACTAATGATTATGAAGATATAGTTCTGGTTATCACACAGTTTATAATACAATGCCAGCTGGTCAAAATTGTCCACAAATTAAATTTGTGATATACATGTGAGGAAGTGTTTGTTTATAACCCTGGGCAGGAAAAAAACATGTCCCATAAGACTCTCTCTGTGCTTTGACCCTTGACCATTTGGGTCTGCAGGTGAGCTGTGAGCAACTCTGGCCTTCACTCAGGAGGTCAAACATGATGCCACCCGGCCCTGGCACTTGCTGTTTCCTTCTCCCTCCTTTGCTAGGTAACACAGACTCATCCTTCAGATTTTTTTTTTTTTTATGTTCATTCCTCTTATTTCTTTTTTTTTTTAATTTTATTTTTATTTATTTACTTATTGTTTATTTTTGGCTGTGTTGGGTCTTCGTTTCTGTGTGAGGGCTTTCTCTAGTTGCGGCGAGCGGGGGCCACTCTTCATCGCGATGCGCGGGCCTCTCACTATCGCGGCCTCTCTTGTTGCGGAGCACAGGCTCCAGACGCGCAGGCTCAGTAGTTGTGGCTCACGGGCCCAGTTGCTCCGCGACATGTGGAATCTTCCCAGACCAGGGCTCGAACCTGTGTCCCCTACATTGGCAGGCAGATTCTCAACCACTGCGCCACCAGGGAAGCCCCCATCCTTCAGATTTTAGCTTAAAAGTTTTTCCTCAGGGTAGTTGTCCCTGCCTTCTTAGATGAGATGACTCCTTCTGGTTTATGCTCTCCTGGTCCAAGTATTTCCTTTAAGGCAGGTACCACCTTTAATAAACATGGATTTATATTTTTTCATTGGTAAGAATGTTTTTAATTACACGTGACAGAAATATAACTAAAATGAGATTACACGGTGTGAACACTGCACAATACCTGGGCATTTCCCAGAATCTAAAGAGACGAAATATAGAAACCAGGTGACCTCCAGGGACTTTGGGCTCTGGAAACAAGGATAAAACTGGTAGGATTTCATTATTCTCCCATTTATACTCAGTTTGTCTGTGCTTGGCTTTATCCTCTCCTACTTCAGATGAACCTTCTTCATCTGGTGGGCATCGTGGCAGCCAAAAGTTTCTGGGCTCTTCCTCATTGTTTATAGTTAGAAAAATCCAGAGGAAGGATCCTTCTGAGCCAGTTTGAGTCACATGCCCAGCTCTGGACCAGTCTCTGTGGTTAAAGAAATATAGAGTAATGTGATGGGACCAGTCAGAGAGACATGGCCACTCCTCTAGGGGGTGGTGCCTATTACCAGAAAAAAAGACATATATGTGTGACAAGGTCTCATTCTAGAAGTATGCTGAACAGACAAAACAATGGTGACCGCTTTGTCACTATTTGCTTAGTATCTATATTTTTTGACAGGCAAGGGAATGTGTTTATTTTCCTCACCACTTTTATGCTATTGTCTATCATAGAACCTGAAACATCAAAGATACTTGATATTTGTTTACTGCTTGAATAAGTAGATGTATACAAAGAAAATTGTTTTGGCCTGGTTAAGAGGAAAGACGTTAAATAATGAGGCAATGGATCCTGTCAGATAATGAGAATTTTTTAGTATAGTGAAAGATATAGATATAATTCTAGCATGATGTTTGTGTCCATGATCACTTTTGGGTTTACTTGCTTGAAAGTTTTAAGCCTTACTTCAAGCAGTCAGGCAATGAGACTTACATGAGGAGACAAACATTAGGTAAACAGATGTTATATTTCCAATGAGCTTGTCCCGCTGAGATCAAATGAGTTATATAGCTCTGCTTTAAACCCTGTAAGCCTAGCTGAGGCAATGTTAGATAATTCTAACACTAAAAATTCCCCATCTCACTGAGAATGGCAACTTCACATTCCCCATTTAGAACAGCCACAGACATTGCCCCATGCAGAAAATGACTCTCTCTTTATGTTTGCACCTGAATGTGGGTAGCATTGACCCAGCCAGCATAAGCATGGGAAACAGGATCCTCCTGAGGATGCTAGGACTGACTGCCAGCAAGTCATTTCCCGCTGGATTGGTTTTAATGCATTCCTGGGAGCCTAACGTTTGTTAGAGTTTTAATTCCCATATTATCAAGGGAGGTAATTCTTGAGTCTTAATCACTTTCTCAAATTCAACCCTCAGGTCAAGGTTGAATTTAACAATAGTGTTCAAGGTGCAACTGGGTGAAATAAAGGCAAAGAGACAGTCAAGAGAGAAGAGATAGTCTACAAAACTAAGAGGAATGGCTTGACACTTTGCATCCACAAGAAAAAGAAAGAGGTGGAGGTGGAGGGAAAGAAGAGAGGTGGGATTGAGAAATTAACTTTTACTGAGCACCTACTATGTGCCAGTCTCTGCTAGATATTATACATACATTTTACTTCTCTAATCATTCCTTCAAACCAGTGGAGATACCTCTTTATCTCTGAGCGGCAGATAAGAAAATAGAATCTCAGACTGAATAATTGCCTCTAGTTCACACTACGTCCTAAGTTCTTGCTACTGCTCTTCTTAGGGAGTATGATAAAGAAAATGTAGAAATAAAGGATAAAATAACCTGAAGAAAGACACTAAAGAGAGCTATGTAGATAGTTATGTTTCTAAGTTAAGTTCTTTTAATTTGGATTTTCTAGGTGCAACATGAAGCACCCAAAAGTACGTAATTATTTAATGGGAATAATTTAATTCAAAAGAGGCAATGTATTAGAGAAGATCTGGTTAGTTGAAACAGTTATTATGTATGAAAGAGCTTACCTCATCATTTATGCTGGAGACATTTTTCTCCCTGGGAAATCTGAATGATTGAATCATTTAAATAAAATAGAAAACTCTAAATGTATTCCCTTTGGGTACCTTAGCAGCTCTTATATCTCTTATGAAAAAGAATGTACATGTACCTCTTAAAGGGACTGCTAATCCCAAGTATGGCCCCAAAATTCTTGCATGAAACTGTCCCATTCTGCAGAATATAGTGATATCCTTGTTGATATAATTAGATGTTGTTATTCAGTGAATCTAGTCCCTGCAGGTTCTGTTGAAATAAAGTAGTCTAATATTATGTATAATAATTACTGGGCCAACACCTAAACGCGTGCTCCTTCTTATCCACCCACACCTAGACAATGCTTTTACTATTTTGAAAATTAAGTGATATTATTCTCTTTATTCTAACTACTTATTCTTTAAGCCTCTTTATTTTACGATCCCTTTCAAGCATCTCATTCAAAAAGAGATGCTTTTTGTCCTCT
Organism: Balaenoptera borealis; assembly: GCF_965194805.1. NCBI lineage: Eukaryota > Metazoa > Chordata > Mammalia > Artiodactyla > Balaenopteridae > Balaenoptera > Balaenoptera borealis. The sequence goes on from NC_138871.1 coordinate 49,169,565, forward strand.
TTCCTTTCACCTCTGTCCATTCTTTAATACTTTACAAATCAATGTTTTGAAGTTGCACGCTGGTTAGACAGACCCATACTTATGATTAACCAGGTTAGGAAATAGATCCAGAGCATACTTGGCTCAGACTCAGTGTTCAAACCTCATCTCCTACCAGAAAGCAGGAGCTGCAGTCCTACATTTAGATGTAACACTAAGAATGCCAGACATTATTATTTGCCTACCCAACATCTACTATCCCTGTTCTTCCTTTACTAAGACACTTCAATGTTGTTTAAGAAGAGATATGCCCAGCTCAAATCCTCCAGGTCCCAACCTATCTTATAAGCAGAGGTGATAAAGCAGGAACATAAAAAGAGTCTCAGTCCTTGATGATTTTCTAAACAAGCTGCCCCAGTCCCAAATTGCGTACATCTTGTTAGGTGATAAATGAATTCTTTATTTGGTAAAGTTAGGGCTCTGTTGAACGTGACCTGATAAAATATTAATTAATGCATCAATTCCTCATCTTAGTGGTCTTAGCCACTGGGACCTACGCGCTGTCCTCCTTGGAATAATTAAAGCAAAAGGATACCTAAAAGCCCACTTAGATAGAAGGTAGCTGCAAATATGTGTGAATTAGGTCCCCTCATGAGTTGTGTGAAATGCACAACTCACACCACTGTGCTCAGGAACCCTGTAGCCAGGACAATTTCTCTATGATTCTTTGAATATGAGACTTCACCTTGACCTTCTCAGGAATGTGATCTTTTATTCTTTTCCAATGATTCCCATGGGTGGTAACCACCATGCAGCCATCTGAATTGATATCTGACAATCATGTTCTTATTCCTAGTCCACAGAAGTGTACTGTGTAGAAAAAAAGGAGAATTCGTTTTCTTCTAGTTAGGATGGAAGGGAAAGTAAATTAGTGAATGGGTTATGTTTCTCTTTAGTCTCTGAAACAGCCTCTTTCTATGCTATGTCCTCTTACCCCAACCTCAGTCAGGTTTATAACACCATTGTGCTCTCTCAGTGCACTCCCTTATCATGATTTTCTCAGGAAGAGGATGTGATATTGGTTACTTGCCCCTGAATAGGAATGCAACTCAGTCAATCAAATATTAATTGAGTGCAGAGTATGTGACAGATACTGAGGAATGAGCAGTGAGCAAAAGAGACATGATTCCTGCCTCTGTGGGGCTTATTTTTTATTGAGGAAGGGAGACATAAAGGAAATACTTTCAGACTTACATTTAAATAATTATAATATATAATATAAATATAATAATTTAAATAATTATGATACCTTAACTTTAGTCTGAGGGCATATGGAATGCTTTCTTAAGGAAATGATATGTGTGCTGAAATATAAAGCGTTAATGGCAATTGCAAGGGAATAATGGTTTGTTTTCAACTGGACAGAAATGCAGTTGGAAGACTTAGGAGTAGGAGAGTTTGAGGAACAGAGAGCCGTCCAGCTTAGATGGATGGGGAGGACAAAAGAGAAGAAGCTCAACATGAAGGTGGAGATGTAAGTAGGAGTGGAATCACACAGTGCCATCTGCCAAAATCTATTTTAAGCCATATTTCAAATTGTCGAATAAAGGGGTTTTCCTCATGTGAAGTTCCTTCAAGCATCAAAGAGTGACTACAAATAGTATTTTTGGAAACTGAGAATTTCTCTGTGCCAGGCTGACCCTCTCAGAAAAAAGCCCAAATTTTCCAGGACACATTAGAAACAACTAAAGTTGATTTGCCCTTGGCCCAAGTCTAGCATTTTGAGAGAGGTACTTCCCCACAAAGCCACTAGGTGTGATTTAGGTAACTGATTTTCTCTGAGATACTTATATCTCTCGAGAAGAATGCATGATTCCACTACTAAAAAATTGAATGAACTAGTGAAAACCATTTACATTTACTCAGGTTCAATTTCCTTATGTATATATCAGGACGAATACTATCTGCTCCCAGGGTTCTATAGTGATTACATTTCAACCAATTTAGTAGAAAACTTTAAAACTATAAACTGTCCAGAAAATGCCAGGAGTTATACGAATGCCACATTTATATATAACCTTTGTGTGAGAGTTGCTGACAGCCCGAAGGACCTAGATAGTTGTAATCACAGTAGCTTAAATTTGTTAAGGACTTACTGTGTATCCAGTCCCATTTATTACTCTATTACTATTCCATTTTAGAGCTACAAAAATTGAGGCTTAGAGAAGTGAATAAATTGCTCAAGATTTCATAGCTAGGAAATAATGTGACTGGCTTTAAATTGAATACTTGGTTCAAAAGTTGCTCTTGACGTGAGCCCCTGATCAGAAGCATAAAATTTGTCCACAAGTACCTCAACACCAAGTGTTCATATATTCTCTTCTTGTTTCATTTATCAAAACCTTATTTTCATAGAGGATGTGAAATATTCACTTTAAGAGTTAGGTAACTTGTGTTTTAATGTTTCCCTTGGGAGTCTAAAACATTCTTGCAGGAATATAATTAATAGTGGAATTACAAGTATTGTTAAGAGAGGGGAAAGGTACTGTGACACCACTGCTGCCTTTCTAGAGGCTTTAAATGACCTTATACCTGTGGTCATCAGTTACTTGCAAGTGAGCTCTCATTCATAGACTGTTAGATGTTTCAGGGGTTTTCTTTTAGTGAGTCGGAAAAAAAATAGTTCTTCCAACATGAAGCTGAGTTTATTTTAGGAAACAAAAGAATAGAGTAGAAAAATAACTATAGTTTAATTTTCCTTACTTGAAAAATAAGACTCTTATTAGACAGTTTTAAGGCCCCATTTGTTTTTTCTTGAATCTATATAAATTATCGACCTGCCTTTCCCTTCACCCTTTTAAGCAGAATATAAGAAAGTGTTCATTTTCAGTTAAAATGGTAAAAATAATGGTAAAAATGTACTAAGTCTCCTACCAGAGATTAAAAAATACTCTAGGCCAGGGGTTGACAAACTAAGGTCCATGGACCAAATCCTGCCCACTGCCTGATTTTATAAAAAGAGTTTTGTTGGGACACGGCCACAAATATTTGTTTTCGTATTGTCCGTGGCTGCTTTTGCACAATAACCCCAGAGTCGAGTGATCACCAAAGAGACTTCATGGCCCACAAAGCCTAGACTATTCACTACACACCCACCACTACACTAGATAAGATCAGAACTAAACAGATATTACGTGTGTTACAGAATGACAGTTTTGAGAGTCAGGTTAGCCAAGAGTTGCCAACAAGACAGGCCTAAGTGGGAAAGAAACAAGGCAGTGGGGCGGTTGTTGACACAGTGAGGGAGCAGAGTGGACTAAGGAAACAGTGTGATTGCTGAGCAGAGTGTAGCGAGGGAGCAGGGTGTGTTCACGGCGCAGCGGGTAGTCAGGGGCCAGGAGTGGTCAGGGAGCCGAGCAGGGTGTGTTCACGGCGCAGCGGGTAGTCAGGGGCCAGGAGTGGTCAGGGAGCCGAGCAGGGTGTGTTCACGGCGCAGCGGGTAGTCAGGGGCCAGGAGTGGTCAGGGAGCTGAGCAGGGTGTGAGCGCAGTCAGGGAGTGTGGGTAGTCAGGCAGCAGGCTGCAGCCACAGAGCAGGGGCTAGTTAAGAAGTTGAATACAGCCATCGAGCAGAGAGTGTCCTCAGGGAGCAGGGTGTACTCCGTCAGGTGGCAGAATGTAGTCACAGAACAGTGCAGTTGAGGGGCCGAGTGCGGTCAAAAAGCAGAGTGCTAGCAGGGAGAAGGGTGTCAGCAGAGAGCAGGGTGTAGGAAGAGAGCACAATATGGTAGGGAGCTGAGTGCAGTCACTGAGCACAGTGTAGTCACCCAGTTCAGTGCTGTCCGGAAGTAGGGGGTGGCCAAGTAGCAGAGTGTAGCTGGGACTAGGGGAGAGTGAAGGAGTAGGGTATAGGCAGGTTATAGGATGCTGTCAGGGAATAGAATTTATTTTGGTAGCAGGGTGTGTAGCAGGGAGCGGTATGGGATCACCTAGCTGAGTGTAGTCATGAGACAGCGTATAAGCAAAAAGCAGAGTGTCGACAGGGAGTAGGGTGTCTCAAAAATAGATCATCGTTAGGGAGCCAAGTATAGTCATGAAGCAGAGTGTGATCAGGAAGCAGTATGTAGTCAGAGAGCAAGTGTAGTCCAGGAGCAGGGTAGTCAGGGAGCGGGTGTGGCCAGAAAGCTGGTCATGGTCAGGCAGTCCGGAAGCTAACTACAGGGCCTCGAGAGCTGGCAAGCTGGCACTGGCGACACTGAGACACCAACTTTGAGTTTTAATTCTAGGTCAGAGTCTGTTCACCCTCTGGGTCCCCACCTTAGCCCTATATAGAGAGGCATCGAGTGCCTATTTTGAGCCAGGCACTGTGCTAAGTGGTCTTCCACCTGCTGGCTGCACAATTGCGTGGACCAAGGACAGGTGTTATTATGGCCTAAAGAAAATCAGAGAGCTACAAAGATGGAAACAGGTCTGTGAATGATGCTAAGGTACTGGGATCCTGGGCAAGCCTGACTCTAGGTGGCTATGCTTTGTGTTTACGCAAATAATAATGAGAATAATTATGAAACTAGATACATGTGTACCTGCCAGCCTTAGTCATCGTACACAATGTTAGTTGAAACTCATTGTGTATCAAGAAAAGAATAGAGTTTTATATAATGAAATATAATGCTTTATTCAAAATGATTTGTCAGCTTCAGAGAATAGAATAATGTAATGTACAGTAAATTAAATCTTGAGTAGTCAGAGGATTTTTCCCCCATACTGTCAGCTGTTAATACAGTTTGACAATATAGCTAATCAGAATCAAGTAGCTTAATTGCTTTTGATGCATTCATAATTATATTTACCAGGATTTTAATACACAACCCACAACACACACATGCACCTTGATACACAACACACATAATCCTCCCACACACGAGGAACTGGAAAATAATTTAAAGAGGTGGTTATTAGGAGGTAAATGCCACAGTGAGTTTTTTAAAACCATTTTCTTGTTACATCTTGGAATAAATGTGTTTTTTTTATTTCTACCGTATATTATATGCTTAGTAATAAATAGTTCATCTAAATGTGCTGAGTAAAACCAGCTAGTAGGAAACATTTATTGCCTCATAAAATGAAAACTGAGTGAAGCTGTCATATGGAAGAACAATTGAATCATTTGCCTAAGTTGTTAGAAATAATATAATTTTCTTGGAAACCATAGAGTTGCAGGAGACTGCAATTTCGAGGTAAGCATTCATGAATGCACGAACATCTTACATATTGTCAATCAGCAAAAGTGTTTGAGAAGAGACTGAGAAAAAAAGGAAGAGATTCCGTTTTCCCTAGTCAGTGAAGGGCCTCTGACCTTGCTTTTGGAGCAGCTTTCTTTTTGTTAGTCTAAAAAAAAAAAAAGTATCCAGAATCTGTAACACGGACGCCCTGTCAGTGGAGTCAAAACATAATCAGGACAAACTTTTAAAAACTAGAGGTCAGCAGTGAGGAACTCTTCCAGAAAGTACCTCACCTACTTTCCTCGTCTGTTACTTAGTCAACAGTAGAATAAATATGAGTGTTTCCTTTGGGGGAGACTAGTTCTCTGTAGGTTTGTTTGGCAAGTAATATTTTTATCTCTATGCTTTCTACAGCTTTCAAATGATATTTTAAGTCTTTGAATGCCTCGTTCTGCTTTACGAACCTACTATTCTACTCAGACTAGGGTAGTCACTGACCCACATGTATTTGCACGATCTCACCTCCATGCAGTTTCTCTTTCCTAGAAAAAATTTTCTTCACTCATTAAAATCACACTCAGTGTTGAAGACTCAGCTAAAAATTGACCAGTTCTTTAGAATAATTCCCTGAATATCCAATCCTAAAATGATCTTTCCTCTGAGTATTCGTTTTTACTTCTTGTGCGTGCCTTTGATGCAGACGGCACCTCCAAGTTGGCCACATTCAAATGGCCTATTTCAATTCCACATGACTTAGGCATGTTTATTGTCATTCTACACATTGAAAAGCTGTGATCAGAAATGCTGTGATCTTTGTGAACACAGAATGGAATTAAGCATAGTCTCTGGATATTTTCCCACTTGAGATATATGTGGCTAGATCCCATAGCTGGGACAGAGGGAGAAGGGTTGGGCAAGCGGCTAGTCAGAAAAATAGAGCTGACTTTGAGTGTTATTGCAGATGGACGAGCGTTGGGTTAGCTGCAGCAGCCACAGGCTGGAACCTGATCAGCTTTCTCCACCAGCTCCCAGCTATGTGAGTGCACTTCTTTCTCACTGACTCACCTCCATAAGGTTGTTACAGCAAAGCTGGGGATTTTTCCTTTCATTGTCTGCTTCCCTCATAACTCTGAGTAAGATTCGTGTTTGGTTCAATTTCTTTATCTTATTCAGGGAAACAGAATTTGATAAACATGGGAATCAAACCATTCTTCTTTCCTTGTCAGCTTTCCTAAAACAAAGTCATTTTTGATTTTCCTACATTTTTAACAAAAGCCCATTATCAAACCCTCATATAGTCTACATGCTATATCTTTTTAAGGGGCTAATAGAAAAAAATATTAGGTGGGAACCAGTAATACATTGCTTACCCTTTTTCTTGTTTTCACAGGGTTAAAGGTCAAAAACAGAACTTTAAAAAATGTTCTATGGAGTCATTCATTTCCTAATTAACTTTTACTGACTTGTATTGATAGTTTGCATCTTCAGAGACTCTTACTCAGTTTGGGCTACTATAACAAAATACCATGATTTAAAAAGCAAACATACGTTTCTTACAGTTCTGGAGGCTGGGAAGTCCAAAATCAAGGTGCTAACAGATTTGAGGTCTGGAGAGGGCACCGTTCCTAGTTGCAGATGGCTGCCTTCTTGCTGTATCCTAACATGGCAGAGAGAGAGCTCTTGCTCTTTTCATAACGGCACTAATCCCATCATGGCGGGGGGGGGGGGGCTCCATCCTTATGACCTCATCTAAACCCAATTAACTCCCAAAGGCCTCATCTGCAAAAACCACCATGCTGGGGATTAGGACTTCAACATATAAATTTAGTGGGGACATAAGTGTTCAGTCCGTAGCAGAGACCTTAATACTTTTTGGAGCTAGGGACCCAATCATCACCTTTGCCTTTGCCTCAGACTTCCCCTTGCCAACCCCCAGCATCAAGCACACTACTTCACTCACGCCCTTTTTCACCTGGCCAACAGTGATCAAGGGCTTACTACGTGCCTGGAACTGTTCAAATTGCTGGAGACACAGAGATGAATAGCATCAGGCATCAGCTAGGAAGACACTCATTTCAACTTAGGGAGACAGAAATGTACATAAATGGTTACAATTCAGTATGGGGAATGCTAGAATAAAAGTTTGTTTCTGGTGCTGTGTGAATACTAAGAAAAGAGTGACTAACTTCCTTACTCAAAGAAGATGAGTCATTCAGTAGGAAGAAACCAGATGAGAATAAATGAGTGAGAAACCAGATCATAAAGAATCTTACATATCATACCAAGAAGTTTATCTTTTTTTAAATAAATGATAGAGAGCTAGGGGGTAAAATTTTAGATTGGCATTAGAAAGCTAAAGAAGTTTTCCCATCTGGTCACTCAGTGGATGTTTTCTGATAATCATTAATTAACTTAAGTGAAGTCAATACAAAGGGGACACACAGGAGATAACTTTTAGGATGAAGAAACTGTTCTTTCTGGTACTGGTGTGACAGATACCTGACTTTATCCCATAGAAATGTACAGTAAAAGGAGTAAGCTTTAATATTTGCAAAGCAAATAAGAACAAACAGAAGGAGATGACCTAAGTAATTTTGGAAAAAGATGTTTTGACTGGATATTATAAGACCCTAAACAAAAGGAATTATACATAAACTCTGTACTCTAGTTGGTAAAGTTGTTTCTTACAGAAGTACAGATGAACAATTCTGAAACCACTATATGCATATACTGAGGGTGAACAAGTAAGTAAATGGATGGCAGATGGCAGGAGTCAGGTTTCTCACTCTTGGAGAGGAAAATTACAGATAAACAAGAAAGTAAGGCTAGAATAAAACTTGTGCTACTGAATTAGAATCAGACACATCAGTGTGGTCTTAAATTTTGCTTAATATGTATACATAAGGATAGATACAGAGACAATTACAGATATAGATTGATATGTGAGTTAGTATATGTAAATATATTACCTATTCTGTCTGCTGAGAGTAGGTAATGAAACCTGAGGGGTTTCATTAGTAATAATGAACCCAGCACCCAAATCCACTCTCCAATAAAATTAACCAAGACTTCTTGGGGCAATGCCTGATTCTAGGGTAAGGGCAGGGAAAACACAAGATGATAGTGGGACTCTTGTAGTATCAGAAAGTAAGGAAGTATTCAAAAAACAAAAGATGGGTGTGTGTCAAGGGATACAGGAACCAACTTGTAAAGCTTCCAGTGGTCAAATCTGGAATGATTTGAACAAAGAAACAAAAACGTAATATTGGCTTATAACCCAAAGTACAAAACAAATATACCTGAGTCCATATTGATATAAATAAATTGTTGTATAAATTAAAAGGAGAAGAAATCAATCTTTCACAGAATTATCAAACAAGAGGATGTTGATAATGTTTATAGCATAAAGACACATATTTTATATTTGTCTTCTCTATGCTCCAGCAATACCTTTATTGAACTTAAAATAAACTTTGGGGAAAGTGTGAATATCTCAACACCGAGTTACAAGTTTACTTCATCACCAAACTCAGTCGTTTCTTGTTTGTACCAGACCTCTTGCCTGTAGTGTTCTTTGCTCACCCCTTACTCTTTCATACCTGATCCACAGATCCATTCTTCACAGCCTGGTTCAAATGCTATATTTTTTCTCTAAAACTTAACAAATGTCAAACTAGTGTGGTGCAAAAAGGAAAACCCTTAAGAAATCTTTGCTGATTGGTGTTGATCAAGCTCAGATGATTGTTTTTCTTTCTTACTATACCTACTAAAACTACAATTTTATTTATATATATATATACATATATGCACTCATACGTACATACTTTGATTTTGTTAACTTTATCTCCCCTAAACTGTGAAGACTTAAAGGGTAGAGAATTTTTGTATATTGATTTTGTATACCCTGCAATACCTAGAACAGTGTATATATATAATAGATATTCAAAAAATATATCTGACTATTGGATGAAGGCTTGTTAACTATTTCCAAGAAAGAAAACAACAACTCAACAACGAAGCTTCCTCTAGCACCATTTTTAGCCCCTTATCTTTCAGAACCTACTAATGTGGAAACTGCTAGAGGCAGTAAGGGAGTCAGAGATGAAAAAAACATAGGAGGATAACACTACATTTTCTCCGTTTAATTAGGGAAATAGAACCTCTGCATTTCAATAATTCTATACCAGAACTTATCAGAGGAAATATTTTGTGGGTTCTATGGTTACACACTAGGAACCAAGATGTGAAATGTAATTAAGGAATGCCAACAGTATGTAAAACTTACTATGGTTGTTTCTCTCTTGGCATTCTGGTGGAAGACAGCACAATCTGTGGTCCTTACAGTCACTGCTTTTGAAAGGTAAAGGAGTCACTCTTTACTGTCTTTTAGTTGGCAGGCACTTGAGAAGCCATCCTTTATTTTTAAGTGGATGACAATCACAGAATAATGCAAGGAGATAAAGCATATCCTCTGAGGGACATTTTTTACAGAAGTGATTGCCTTTAAAACTTCTATTTCTTGTGGGTCTTTTTTTCTCCATCAAAAACGTAGCTGTGGTTTAAAAAAAAAACAGGAACTACATAACTCACATGAACTTGTTTATCTTTTATAGTAACTTTTTCTTTCAGAACATGAGATTGTTGGTGAACCAGTGAATGTAAGCAGTAGGGAGGAAGGAGGTCATTGGATTGTAAATATACATGACCTATTACACAAGAATGAAACTTTGTTACTGATGCTACATAAATAACTAAATCAAGTAGAAAATAAAGAACATCAGGGATGATAATAGAACCAAATCTGTATGACACAAACTTTTGGTGAGTCACAAAATACTATGTATCTATAATGATCTCACATCAGTCTGAGTCCAATAAGGAAAATAAAACCACTACAAGTATTTTAAACAAGAGGAATTTAGTGCAGGGAATTCATTACACATGTAATAGAAAAGACAGACCAAACAGGAGATGGGTAGGCACTCCTGGGTCAGTTGGGACACAAGGAAAAAGATGTTACCAGATATTAGAAACCAGGGTGATCTGATGACAGTTACAACCACTATGAGGGCCACTTTCAGGATAAATTACCCCAGATTACAAGGCTCTCTTCTTCCCACTCTTCAGTCTCCTGTCTGCGTATTTTAGGAAGCCTCACCCAGAGCCAGTGGGCAAGAGGGAACCTAGGAAATGTGGTTGCAGGGTCAGCCCCTGCAGTGCAGCAGAATAGAGCAGGGAACAGTGGAGAATGGATCTGAAAGTAAACAAGCAACCTAAGAGAACCCTTCTTTTGAATATACTTTCTATAAGATCTGAGCAGGAATCCATGTTTCCTTGTCAACGGAGAAGTTCCTGCCTAGAATAGATGATCCATTTGCAGGGATATTATAGAGAGATTTTATACTTTTAGTGACAAAACTGAAAAATCTAAGCATAATATATCTTCTAACACTGAGAACTATGAAATAGAATTTATCAGATAAAGTGAGGACAAGTTTCAAGCATATTAATTATTTATCAAATAATAGATCATTTCCAAAAAACCTGCTATATATGTGGCATTATATTACCTGTTTGGTGGCATTCCAAATATGTACAACAAAGGGGATTGTACCTGTGCTCAAGGAGCTTGAAAACTATTTGTGGGGATTAACACTAAAGCATGAGACAATTAATACATTAACAATGCAAAAGCATAGAAAATTGTGTTAAATTTCTTGGTACAAACTTAAAGTACAGTAGATTTTATTAACTTAGCCACTTGCTCCAAAATATTTCAGCGTTCAATTATGCTTCCAACCAGGATGCAACATAAAATAGTGATTAAGAGAAAGGACTTGGCACAAACTACTTGGATTCACATCTTTTGTCGACCCATTATTTGTCCTGTAGTTTTGAAAAATTTGTGTGAACTTTGTGCCTTAGTTTTTTATTCAAAAAAATGAAAGAATAGTAATAGTACCTACCTTACAGCGAAGTTATAAAGAGCAAATTAGTGCATAAAAAGTACTTAGGTCAGCTTCTGCCACTTAGCAAATGCTCAACTTGTATTAGCTATTATTTCTCATTAGTTACTTATAGTATTTCAGTACAGAGGTGATGCTGTTTTGATTTTAGTAACAAGCAGCAGCAGGACAAAACTAATCACTTTGCTCTTTGTCCATCTTGTTTTGAATTTGCCTAATTTTGCAATGGGTATGGATCTGGATGTGGATCCACATATTTACATATACATATAGACACACATAGATGCATGTCCACACACACGCACACACGCACACATATGTAATCTCTGAGCCTGTAGTTAAAGGGTAGCATGCATGACTGCCTGGAATTACTGCTGTCTAAATTCCTTACTGCGCTTGATACCTTTCTTCTCTTATCAAAAGAGAGGGAAAAAAGTCAATAAATTATTCATTACAGCAATCTGATGATAGGTCAGCAAATAAGAAGGGCAATAGGACACTCCAAAGAAAAATTATTAAAACAATAAAATTTGTCACACATAATCTTACTTCCATTTTATTTTCCCAAGTAATTAGTTTTCTTTTTTTTTTTGTTTTTTTTATAACTTTGGAAAATATTAGCTATATATGTTTATTGACAGCAGGACTTCACAGATTCTTTATCATCTTAACATGTTTAATGGTTACGAATCTCAGTCATAAACCCTAGTGTACAACAAAATAACTATACTTTCTAGATCCCATCCTGCCAAACTGCTGAGAATCTTCTCTTCAGTTGTGTTGGGGGTCTTGGTTCCCAGAATCTCCATAGGCAGAGCATATGGGTGGCCCATCTTATCCTAAGTCACCAATCCACAAAGTTTGTTTCTGGGACTCTCTACATGAGGGATCAGCAAGCTTTTTCTTCTCTGGCTCTTCTTCTGGGATTTTCCCCCACCCTTTCTAGTGGCTGTCATTGGTTCTTCATGCCAGAAAGATTGCAGTTTTCTATAGGAGTTTTAGCTGTCCCAAGTATGCTGACTGCATTCTGACCTTGAGATAAAGTTTAAAGATGTCCCAATGAGGTGCAGTTGCATTAAACATACTTCCCTTTGTTACTGAAGCTTAATTCAGAGTTTGATCGGTAAATGCAACGCTCAACCAACAATTAGTAGCTACCTGGGTTCCCACCAGCCACAGATCCCGCCTGCCACCTCTCCTGGAGCACCCTAGCCCCATCCTATGAGCACCCTCCATTCCTCCCACTGAGCTCCCTCAAGTAATTAGTTTTTCACAGATGTATCTCTCTCGCCCAATTTAGTATTTAAGATATTAATCTACATGAAGAGTATGTTTTGTGCAGTATTTTTGCCTAAGCATTGCATTGATTTTTATAGTGAAAATAAAATGTTCCTAAATGTTAGCTGCTCCGATTATTGACACTTCAGACGTTTGAGCACCTAGATCCAAAAGTGTTTGGATATATGTAAACAGAACATCAAAATATTATTCCAGGTTTTGGGGGAGGATTAGGGGTAGTCATTAATTTTTTTAAAAATCTATTGCTGTACAAAGGGTATTTGACAATAACTTGTTTACTGCAATTGGAATTTTTTTTTCAACTAGTGAAAATATTACTCATTTTCTCTATGATGTAGATTTCAAGGTAGGCAGACATATGGAGGTAAAGAATTATTAATCCATGGGTGTATGAACATAATTTCCATGCATAATTATATAATTATAATCCTTTGTGGCCATTATAAAGAAAGGAGGCCATAGCCTTTGTCTCAAGCATCCTGAAGACATGGCAAACACAGCTGTTAATCGCATTGCACATGTCCCAGAATTACAATTTGAGACTGCCTTCTAAAGGCATCCTATTAAAGAAGGTGTTCTGTGGTACTGCAATGAGAATCACTAACTACAGGCCTTAAATGGAGTCTTTTGACTATTTGCCTTCTGAGGAATTTCACTAATATCCTACTGTTATTCAAGCAATTTAAATGCAAATAAACATTTAAGGGTACTAGATTGAGAGCCCAGATTTGAAAAGGATATTACTCTATATTCACTGAAGCTACTTGGTTTCTTTTAATCGAATGCTTCTTTGTAGATACGCCTTCTGATTAATACTATTCGCCTCAGACAGTCTTTTTACTGGCAGATAGAACTTTTGTTTCTGTGCTTTTCATGCTAAAATCTGATCCTTCTCCCTTCCATGCTTCGCAAGAAATGTTCATCTGAAAAAAAAAAAAAAAAAAAAGTGAAATTGTGCTGTGCATAAACATCTTCTCAGAAATTTAAAATCCTACAATTTGGTTTAAGAATGCAGGGTTTATTGAAAAAGGAGGCATTGATGTTCTCTTGAAGATAAAAGAATAGCAGCAAGTTACTGCTGCATTGTTTTCATCAACTAACTCTTCACCCATGAATAAATATATCATGAAGTACATTAATCTGTGAAATAGAACTCCTTAACAAAGAGATATCCAGATGGTGCTACGGCAATCTAAATGCTCCTAATGGAATTATGTGATGCTTCTGCAACTGATGTCAAGGTATTTCATCTCATCTTGTCTGCGAATAGCTGGTATTATCTCAGACTATAATTATAAAAGCTATCATAATTGTTCAAGGAATTAGTAAAGATAAAATTCCTTTCATAACACTCAAGATTGGTAAGAGGAATTTGGATTTCATGATATTTGTCAGAAAACGATATAACAGGTTGAGTGCAGTTTTCAAATATAGTTTCATTTCTTCTTTATTTCCCCAGTGATGCAGGAGACCCAGAAAGATATATTATCATATAGGATATTTAAAACTGAAGTGTCCAATCTTTTTTTCCTATTCTCTTCCCATTACACAGCTAACCTTACTACCTCTTTTACCAATTGGAGAAGTAGACATGTGATCGTAAGTTTTATCAGTAGATCAGGAGGTCAGCGGTGATAAGTTGAGACTGTGTCTCTCAAGCAAATTTTCAGGAGACTTGAGATGAGCACTGGATCAGAGATTAGTTCCTCCGTATTCATATCAGCAAAGGACAGTATTTAGAGATCAGCTAGTACAACAGGCAAACTAGAAGAGGTGAAGGGATGGGAAACATTTTATCTCCTGTTCAAATCATTGAATGGCTTTTTTTACACATAAGATACAATCCAAGATCCATAACTAGTTATCCAAGGCCATGAAGGGGATTAGGATATGCCACTCTAAATATGCCTCTTTGCCATAAGTATTATTTTGAGCTGAAGGAAGTTGAGAATCAGCAGATGTAGGAAGAGTTTTCTGTCCTCCCCTGAACTGTCTAAAAGTAGATCATACATTTTCCTTTGTGAAGATGTCCCCACCTGTACCCGGAAGAGGAGAGAGAGAGAGAACACTCTTATCACCAGAGGCAGAAGGTTGACACCATGCTGAGTCTGCATAAACAGACCTTACTAAAATAATCCTCATCTTCCACTAGTTCCCCCATGTATTTCTTTGTCATTTCTCCATGATTTATCATCCCTTGAAGTCCAAACACCCTTTCCTTTGTTAAAATAGTATACAAGCCGTCAAGTCTAACCACTTCTTTGAGTTTCACTTCTCTTCTGTGAACTCCAGTGCATGCAAAATATTCATAGAAATTGTATTCCTTTTTCCCCTATTAATCTTTTTGTTAGTTGAATTCATATGGCCCCAGTAACAGTCTATCAGGGTAGAGGAAAAGTTTTCCTTTCCTGACAGCCATATACTATCTAATCGTCTATAGTGTCTTCAGATTCAGCACGAATAACTTGCCTACTCCAGTCTTCTACTCTGGCCAGCACAGCCTATTTAATCATTGGTGTTCTGCCATTTTTTGTGTGCTGCCTGAATAGCATATGAATTCTAACCCCTGTAGTCTTGTTCATGCTTCCTCCTTTGTCTATTATGTACTTGGTCTGAATCTTTCAAATTGTCACTTAAGTTCAAATTCTTCGTGAAGCTTTTCCTGACTCATCCATACAGAGTGACTTAGTTCTCTGAATGCCAAGAGAAGTTTTAGTCACTTTCACTCATCTGCACATGGCATGTGTTGCCTTGCAATGTTTTTTCGCTTATGCTTCCTCATTGTATACCCCTGTAGCTCAGCACCATGTTTTATAGTTCTGAATGCTCAGTGTTTAGCACAGAATTCAAAACTCATATGGGATTCAATAAGCAGTCAATACAAGTGAATACCAACTGATTTGCCACATTAGCACCATTAGGTTAAAACTGGATGCCCTTGATGTCTAAAAGTCATTCCTCAGAAACTGCTTTCAATGGCAAAGTATCGTGGGAAACCCAGAATGTTATACTGATCGTGTTACCGAGTCCAAGCTCGCTGTGCTTGACAGGCCATGGCAGGCCAATAAATCGGGAGACAAGGTGTTGAGGCAAGGAGTACGACTTTACTCGGAAAGCCGGCAGACTGAGAAGAAGGCAGACTAGTGTCTCAAAATAACCATCTTATGGGGTCTGGATGCCAGTTTCTTTTATAGAATCAGAGAGGGAAGTAAAGTAAAAAGGCAGGATAGAGAGGGAGAGCCAGGGAGGAAGTAAAGTAAAAAGGGCCATCAGTCTTGCTAAACATCTCCTGGAATGGCCAGCCTCAGGGAGGGGATATGTTAATTTCTTCTTTCTTGCAGCCATTCACAGGTGGGTATGGTTCCCGTTGGCAGGCTGTTATGTATGATTATAATAACAAAAGCAACAAAAAGCAAAGGCTAAAGTCAAAGAAACAGATCCAACATGGAATCAAAATTGGCCCTTCCCTGTTATAATAGAGCAGAATATGTCATGTTACCTAAACTGATAGAGAGTTTAGAATGGGTCTGTAAGGTAAAATGAGTGCCAGGTTCCTTTAGTCATCAACTGATAAAATTACAATGTATAAGATGTTTATAATGTGGGAAACAGCACCATGAACGGCTCCGATGTATGCTTCTCATTCATTTGTTCATCTGTTTGTCCGTTTATTTAATAAGTATCTAGTTTACACTTATTTTCTGGGAACGTAAGGACATAATAGACCCTCCCTTTGTGATGCTCAGAGTCTGAGTCAGTCTCGAGTCACACTAACCTTTTATTTTTTGTGTATCAGTGCAAATACACTTAGAAATGATTCTGAGGTAGAGTCACAGAGAGATTGTGTCTTTATACAGAAAGATAAAGGAAAACTCACTTGATTGGCACAAGAAGGATTACCAGGATGCTACTAGCAAATCTGGAGGAGATGATTCTCTAAAACCAATTAATATAAAGACTGCACAAATTGGTAATAAGAGGACACTTATTCAGTAATTCATACTTATTGAGTACCTATAAAGACTAAGGCACTATATAGCTACTAGGTGTGAATGCAGGTTTCTGTCTTGGTATAATTAACATCCTAGGGGCAAAAGCATACAATCTACAAGTGAATACGCTGTTATTTAAAAACAGCTATGAAAAGTACTATTAAGCAGACAAATTGGTAGTTATGAATGCATGTAAAATGGGGGTGTTGGTTGGCTAGGGAGTTGTAGTTGAGATCTGAAAGAGTAAGATTAGAGGTTGGATATGTGAAGGTTGGAGGGTAGTAAAGGCATTCCTAATTCCAAGCCATTAGGAAGTGTATGTGCTTGAGGAAGGAAGGAAATTGGCCTATTCTATGTTAACTGGATTTCTGTCACTTGTGCCTGTTCCGTTTTCATTCTAGAGATCACCAGATGGGTAAGAAGTTTGCTGAAGCAAATCACTATGAGGTGTCTGTCTCATGAGGCCATTCCAGGGAATAACGTTTTCGAAATGAATAAAAATAAAAGTTGAACATAGGCATTTGCTTTATTGCCTTAATTCACAACCTGGCTGAGTCACACTTGCTTTGGGAACCATAATTTTGAATTTCTGGACTTGAATGCGTCTTAAAAATTCTCCTCGCAAATGGAAGGTGGGAAAAAGAAAAGCGTTAGATGTAAAAGCCAGACACACAAATAGCTGTTCAAGAGGGAGTATGACTTAGTGTCATTGAGGGAACTAAACTCAATTCTCAATTCTCAGAATCATGTTTAAAATATCAGCTGTGACACAATGTTAGGCTAACCCAGAAGAAAAAGTACTGGATTCTTCTGCTGCCTGGGGCATATATACATCCAAAGTGTCTCTTTTTGCCACAATTCTTTTTTGAGACTTACTCTTAGAGGCAGGGGCAAATTACCTAGGAATAGAAAACTGGTATACAGTTTTTTAAAAAGTACCTAAAGCAATTATACTCTATAAATAAAAACTGTAAATTTAGACTAGCCAAATGGAAAGGTAAATTGATGAAGAGGAACCTTTCAAAATGATATTTGATACCATATGAAATTCATCCAAGTAGTAAATCAGCTGATAGTCATTTGAACAAAACTTTAGCTTATAATATTAACAGGCTTTAGCAAATTGATTGAAGAATTTTGTTGGTGCCACACCTAGGGAATATAATTAGTACTAATACTATTAAAAGATGGTTTTAAGTTTTCTCACATTTCTTTAACATATTTCATAATGTAATTGCAAAACATGATAGAATATAGTCCCATCAAATTGTTAAGGCCTCCATTTCACTGTAAGGATATAAAAAATATATTTATTTTTATTTTCCAAATTCTGTTTAAAATAATAACAGAATTACTTGCAGCCTATTTTGTTCATGTAGGGGAGCAGAATTTTGCCACCCCAAAATTTGTCTCTTTGGCATGAGGATTATTCTAGGCTGATTGTTTTTAAGAAACAAAGGACTCAAGATGTTTTTTCTTTTTACCTTCCACGTAACTACCTAAAAGAGCTTAGATAGAGGACCTATTCCAGGAAGGGAACTATCAGCAGAGTCAACTACAAAGATTATGAGCTAGGTATGGCAGACTAGGGGAAAATTAGCAAGGTCTGCTTGTTCAAAGTCTCCTATGTATCTCATTGTATACATGGCATGGCAAATGTTTCTTTACTAAACATTTGCTTTTCCCAACTTCCAGTAAATTATCTTCCTTCCCTTTGAAGTCTCAGACCCTTAGCCCCTTCTCATTAGCTCAGGATGACATATAAACCACTATTGCCTTAGTGCCTGTGGGTCTCATATTCTTATGGGGCACCTCCTCCCCCATAATACTTAATTAAATTTGTTTTTCTCCTGTTAATCTGTCTTACATTAATTTGATTATTAGACCAGCCAAATAATATTGAAGGGTAGAAGGAGAAATTTTTCCTCCCTGGCACTTGAAGCTTGTAATACAGTCGGTAGCTTTGTAACATTTGTAACATTGACACACAGCTAAGAATCTGTAGATAATGTCAAGCTTTAGTCATAAAATTGAGCTTGTTGGACGTAGAAAACCTTTTGGCTATTAAATAAAGAACCATAAAATATTTGTAAGGAAAAATCTTCTAAATATGATTTTATAAATCAAAATAACTAGAGATATAACAAAAAGCTTTATCCACCCAGTCTTTTCAGAAATGTTTACCAAATGCCGACTCTGTGTTGGGGATATAGACATGTAGTAATCTATTCCATATCATCAAGGTGCCTAGATTCTTGTGCAAACACAGGCAGGTCTACTTAAAACCACTGAGATAACTGCCATGGTGATGTAACACAAAATATACCAACAGAGGCAAATGTACTCCGCATTTCCCTGGGAGTCAAAGAAGGCTTCATAATGTGGGAGGTAGTGTTTTAGTTTTAAATTGAAGATAAAGATGAGCAAGAAGTTAAGGCCCTTCATTTAGAGGGGCTGAACTGTGCAAAATCATGGAAGACTGAGAGAGAGTAGTAACCCCAGAGACTAAGTACGTTGGTATATGTCAGAACTATAAGAGAGAACATGAAAGAGTTGGTAGAGAAGAAAGGACAGGAATCTAGACTGAAGTTTCTTACCATGTGCTTTGTTTGAGTACCTCCAGAAATACTATCAGTACTTAAGCAAAAGATAAAAGTGCAATTATTTTATTTTGCAGGAGAACCCAGAAAATACCCTTAGGAGAGTAAGTGAGATAGGAAGGAAGGTAGACAATTAAGGATTTATTAAGAAGCATGCTAACATTTAATCCCCATAGTCCCACTGGGAACTCTGAAGCCAGTGTAAAACACTAACAGTGTAAGGCCTGAGGGTCATTCCACTTGAGCAGGCAAATAGGGCTGGAGTATTTACACACCAATTCCCTTTGGTCATTGGTTGAGGGTGGGTGCTAATTCATTGGTACTTCCAACCAGGCAGTAAAGCAGGCTCTAGAGAGCAAATAAAGCATTCAGGCAAAGAAATGCACGTTCTGGGAGTTGGGAGTCCAGTTGTGTGCACTGAAGCAAAAACACAAGGTGATATGCATTGGGTACCAACAGCTTTATGCAATTAAATTTATTTTTAGTTTGTAGATCATAGAATACTTATGAAAGGCATCATGTGGAAGATGATGCCTCAGTCTGAGTCCTGACTCTGCCATTCATTAGTTGTGTAAACTTGAGAAAGTTGCTTAACCTCTCCATAGCTCAGTTTTCTCATCTGGAACATGGAGGTAACTAGCTCATAGAGTTATGGTGAGGAATGGTCGAATGAATTTATATAAGGCACTGAGAACAGTGCAACATATAGGTCAGCAGTCCCCAGACTTTTTGGCACTGGGGACCAGTTTCATGGAAGACAATTTTTCCATGGACCAGGGCTGGGGGGTGGGTATGGTTTCAGGATGATTTAAGTGCATTACATTTATTGTGCACTTTATTTCTATTATTATTACATTGTAATATTTAATGAAATAATTATACAACTCACCATAATGCAGAATCAGTGGGAGCCCTGAGCTTGTTTTCACTTGCCACTCACTCATAGGGTTTTGATATGAGTCTGCAAGCAATTGATTTATTAAGGTCTCTGTGCAGTCAAACCTCTCTGCTAATGATAATCTGTATTTGCAGCCCCTCCCCAGTGCTAGCATCACTGCCTCAGCTCCACCTCATATCATCAGGCATTAGATTCTCATAAGGAGTGCACAGCCTAGGTCCCTCACATGTGCAGTTCACAGGAGGGTTTGCGCTCCTATGAGAATCTAATGCCGACACTGATCTGACAGGAGGTGGAGCTCAGGTGGTAATGCAAGTGATGGGGAGCGGCTATAAATACAGATGAAGATTCCATCCCTCTCCTGCTGCTCACCTCCTGCTGTGAGGCCTGGTTCCTAACAGGCCACGGACCGTTAGCTGTCCGTGGCCTGGGGGTTGAGGACCCCTGATATAGGGAGTGCCCAGGAAATGTGAATTATTACTATAATGATCAAGAGATTTGGAGAATGGGAAGCCAGCATCAGATTTTGTGTTCAAGGGAAATGTCACACTGAAGTACAGTGTGGGGGATAGTGAAACTAGACAGTTGAATTTAGGAAATGCCACTGTGGTGGAGAGAAAAGAGTAAACTAATACAGTGAAATTAAGAAAGAAATTTGGTTGCAGTGGGCATTTTTGACATGGGCAAGAGGTTGGATGGAATAGATTTAGAGGAAAGTTGGGGGATTCAGATTTAGAAAAGTTGATTCTGGCCACCTTCAAGAAAAAGTCATAAAATATTTGTCAACATGGAAATCTAAGAAGATATGTTAATAATTTGAGATGTGGATATTGTTCAAAGAATTTTGTGATAAATGATATTCAAAGAGGAAAATATATATTTCATTTCCTTAATCAGGAGCCAGGAAGGAGATAAGCCCTTATTTCGAGTTATGGCATAAAAACACACATTATTTAGGGAAAAAAAGTAGTGAAAACATATGAAACTGTAAAAATATGTAGTGCTAAAAGACAGTACATGTTTTCTCATACATAATTTTCAAATATTTTTTTCTATAGAATTCTGAAACACTTCTGACATAAATAGTCAATTATTTCCAGTCTGTATTGTATACAAAGGCTCCACAAATTATCTATTGTTTTTCTCTCTTAATAATTTTGCTGCTTCTCTCAATATTAATCTTCCTTTATTTTGCTTATCTGAATTCATAGTTAATGATCTCAAGATAACATTAGATACAAAGGGGACTTCCCCAGTGGTCCAGTGGTTAAGACTCCACCTTCCAATGCAGGGGACGCAGGTTCAATCCCTGATGGGGGAACTAAGATACCACATGCCACGCGGTGTGGCCAAAGAAAAAAGAAAAAAAATTAGGCACAGAAATTACAAATTTGGAATGCTATACGTATTTCTGAAAATCCCTATGGAAGATAATTTGGAGCTAAACTTTGGATTTGGAACAAACAAATGATGGCCTAGCTTTGTTTGCTGTACTTATTGTCTGTGTTCTGTTCCATGTGATGTATTTGGTCAAGGAGACACTGCAATATAGAAAGAGCATGGCAATAGAAAGTTATCCTATCATAATTTTCTTGGCAAGAATATTCTACATAAAAAATAAGATGGCTATACTGGATAACACCTTTTATTTAAAAAAAATTTAGAATTATAAGAAGACTAAAGGATCTAGTGAAAAAGGATGAGGCAAACTGGAATTTAAACTTTGGCCCCACCATTTTGATTTATTCACCTTATGATTCTGAACAGTTTTTGTCCTTAAAATTTAATGATGTAAACATTTAAGGTTAACTAAGATTTAAAATAAAGCAACTTGCTGAAATAATGAATCAAAGTATCACAAGACATAATCAAGCTTTATATCATAGTCAAGATTATTATGCTATAGAATGAATGTTAAAGGCAATTGTTTCACTTGGCAATAAATTATCAGTTAAAAACAAAAGAAGTACTGCCCCCTAAATTATACTGACAAAGGAAGACTGAATACCCAACTTTATTTTTTATAACTTTGATCTTTTTGAAGTCTTTGGAAGATGGACCTGAGGTTGGGAAAGTCAAAAATACGAAGAAACAAGATTAAAAATATACACATAAGATTCAGTTTCATGAAGTTAAATTATCCATAGTGAACCCTTGATTGGACAACATATGCAGATGGAATAGGTGTTGAAATAATTAATTTTCTTCCATACTCAATGCATTTCATCTTTCCCCATTATTGCAATTCACCCATTCATTCTTATCAATCCCTTGAAATCTACCAGGTCCATTTGAAACTTACAGACAATGTGAGACATTTACTTGCTTATTTACTTTGCATATCTCCAGCTGTGCATACCTTTTCCAAGAGAATGATTCTTATCAATAGGAAGCAGAGCAACATGTGTAAAGGCCTTAATGAATAAGTATATTAAAACAAAACAGCATCATTTTTTGTTGTTGTTGTAGCAAGAATTATGCCTGCTTTAATAACTCAATTTATTTTGCTAGAGGGAATACTCCAGTATGTTATGGAAAAGAATAAGCTTACCAAGTTGAAAAGGAAAAGTACCCACTATATTTGCTTCAGAAAAAGAATGAAGTATGTAAGGAAATTAAGTTGGAGCATAAAAAATTAAAGATGGGATGCTGTTTGCCCATCAAGTTGTCAAGAGTTTTTTGTTATTGTGTTACACTGTATTAGCTCAAGAATATTATAATGCTACTGGAAGTAAGTTAGCAACCACTTGGTTTTCAGAAGGAATTTTGGTATTGAATCAAAAGTCTGCCCTAGCTATTCAGTTTCTAGATACTGATCCTGAGGAATTAAAATTTAAAATCATCTTGTTATTCCATGCACTATTGTTTAGGTACTATAAACCCAACAAAGATAGTTTGTATCATAAAATAGCCATTAAAATGTAAATACATTAGCATGGACTTAAATAAAGCAAGATCTGAAACTCAAAAAAAATACACAAACAAAAAAACAAAACAAAAAACCACATTGATAAGGCAAAACTTGTCAATATTTGTTTTGACTCAGTTATCAGCTGGCTGGCCAACTTTAGGTAACTGTTTTTCCTCTCTGAGCTTCAGGTTCCTGGCTCATCGAATGGGAAAAATCATATGTAAACATCTCCATAAACACACATTTTGATCTTCTCAATAACTCTAGTGCTACAAACATAAAATATGCTCATTTGAAAATCATTGTTGCATAGGTTAAAAAAAATCTTCTCTAGAAATGAAAGCCCAATTACATGACACCCAGGTTTTGTCTTGTCCCCTGCCACACTACTTTGGTAATGGTGTGAAGTGGGCTCAGATGACACCCATGCAGGGGAATGACAACAGGAAGAACCACAAAGATTCACTATACAAATAAATTTCTTCTGTTAATTAAATTTGAGTAATTGTGGGTTTTACCACCTTTGATATATTTAACTCATTAGTTTAACTCCAGGATACATGGTATAGTTTTGTTTTTGTTTTTCTTTTATTAATTCAATTATACCTCAAATGTATTTTATTTTTATGAATTTTTAAATTTTGTTTATTTTTTATACAGCAGGTTCTTATTAGTTATCTATTTTTTTACATATTATTGTATATATGTCAATCCCAATCTCCCAATTCGTCCCACCACCACCACCCCCAGCCACTTTCCCCCCTTGATGTCCATATGTTTGTTCTCTACATCTGTGTCTCTATTTCTGCCTTGCAAACCAGTTCATCTGTACCATTTTTCTAGATTCCACATATATGCGTTAACATACAATATTTGTTTTTCTCTTTCTGATTTACTTCACTCTGTATGACAGTCTCTAGGTCCATCCACGTTTCTACAAATGACCCATTTTCGTTCCTTTTTATGGCTGAGTAATATTCCATTGTGTATATGTACCACTTCTTCTTTATCCATTTGTCTGTCAACGGGAATTTAGGTTGCTTCCATGACCTGGCTACTGTAAACAGTGCTGCAATGAACATTGGGATGCGTATGTCTTTTTGAATTATGGTTTTCTCTGGGTATATGTCCAGTAGTGGGATTGCTGGCTCATATGGTAATTCTATTTTTAGTTTTTTAAGGAACCTCCATACTGTTCTCCATAGTGGCTGTATCAGTTTACATTCCCACCAACAGTGCAACAGAGTTCCCTTTTCTTCACACCCTCTCCAGCATTTGTTGTTTGTAGATTTTCTGATGTTACCCATTCTAACTGGTGTGAAGTGATACCTCATTGTAGTTTTGATTTGCATTTCTCTAATAATTAGTGATGTTGAGCACCTTTTCATGTGCTTCTTGGCCATCTGTATGTCTTCTTTGGAGAAATGTCTATTTGAGTCTTCTGCCTATTTTTGATTGGATTGTTTGTATTTTTATAATTGAGCTGCATGAACTGTTTATATATTTTGGAGATTAATCCTTTGTCCACTGATTCCTTTACAAATATTTTCTCCCACTCTGAGGGTTGTCTTTTCGTCTTGTTTGTAGTTTCCTTTGCTGTGAAAAAGCTTTTCAGTTTCATTAGGTCCCATTTATTTATTTTTGTTTTTATTTCCATTACTCTAGGAGGGGGATCAAAAAAAATCTTGCTATGATTTATGTCAAAGAGTGTTCTTCCTATGTTTTCCTCTAAGAGTTTTATAGTGTCAGGTCTTACATTTAGGTCTTTAGTCCATTTTGAGTTTATTTTTGTGTATGGTGTTACGGAGGGTTCTAATTTAATTCTTTTACATGTAGCTGTCCAGTTTTCCCAGCACCACTTTTTGAAGAAACTGTCTTTTCTCCATTGTATATCCTAGCCTCCTTTGTCATAGATTAGTTTACCATAGGTGCATGGGTTTATCTCTGGGCTTTCTATCCTGTTCCGTTGATCTATATTTCTGTTTTTGTGCTAGTACCATATTGTCTTGATTACTGCAGTTTTTAGCATAGTCTGAAGTCAGAGAGTCTGATTCCTCCATCTCCGTTTTTTTCCCTCAAGACTGCTTTGGCTATTCGGGGTCTTTTGTGTCTCCATACAAATTTTAAGATTTTTTGTTCTAGTTCTGTAAAAAATGCCACTGGTAATTTGATAAGGATTGTGTTGAATCTGTGCATTGCTTTGGGTAGTGTAGTCATTTTCACAATATTCGTTCTTCCAATCCAAGAACATGGTATATCTCTCCATCTGTTTGTGTCATCTTTGATTTCTTTCATCAGTGTCTTATAGTTTTCTGCATACAGGTCTTTTGTCTACCTAGGTAGGTTTATTCCTAGGTATTTTATTCTTTTTGTTGCAGTGGTGAATGGGAGTGTTTCCTTAATTTTTCTTTCAGGTTTTTCATCATTAGTGTATAGGAATGCAAGAGATTTCTGTGCACTAATTTTGTACCCTGCAACTTTACCAAATTCATTGCTTAGCTCTAGTAGTTTTCTGGTGGCATCTTTAGGATTCTCTATGTATAGTATCATGTCATCTGCAAACAGTGACAGTTTTACTTCTTCTTTTCCAATTTGTATTCCTTTTATTTCTTTTTCTTCTCTGATTGCCATGGCTAGGACTTCCAAAACTATGTTGAATAATAGTGGTAAGAGTGGACGTCCTTGTCTTGTACCTGATCTTAGAGGGAATGCTTTCAATTTTCCACCACAGAGAATGATGTTTGCTGTGGGTTTGTCGTATATGGCCTTTATTACGTTGAGGTAGTTTCTCTCTTGCCCACTTTTTGGAGAGTTTTTTATCATAAATAGGTGTTGAATTTTGTCAAAAGCTTTTTCTGCATCTATTGAGATGATCATATGGTTTTTATTCTTTAGTTTGTTAATATGGTGTATCACATTGATTGATTTGGGTATATTGAAGAATTCTTGCATCCCTGGGATAAATCTCACTTGATCATGGTGTCAGATCCTTTTAATGTGTTGTTGGATTCTGTTTGCTAGTATTTTGTTGAGGATTTTTGCATCTATATTCATCAGTGATATTGGTCTATATTTTTCTTTTTTTGTAGTATCTCTGCCTGGTTTTGGTATCAGGGTGATGGTGGCCTCATAGAATGAGTTTGGGAGTGTTTCTTCCTCTGTAATTTTTTGGAAGAGTCTGAGAAGGTTGAGTGTTAGCTTTTCTCTAAATGTTTGATAGAATTCACCTGTGAAGCCATCTGATCCTGGACTTTTGTTTGTTGGAATATTTTTAATCACAGTCTCAATTTCATTACTTGTGATTGGTCTGTTCATATTTTCTATTTCCTCCTGGTTCAGTCTTGGAAGGTTATACGTTTCTAAGAATTTGTCCATTTCTTCTACGTTGTCCATTTTATTGGCATAGAGTTGCTTGTAGTAGTCTCTTATGATGCTTTCTATTTCTACAGTGTCTGTTGTAACTTCTCCTTTTTCATTTCTAATTTTATTGATTTGAGTCCTCTCCCTCTTTTTCTTGATGAGTCTGGTTAAAGGTTTATCAATTTTGTTTATCTCCTCAAAGAACCAGCTCTTAGTTTTATTGACCTTTGCTATTGTTTTCTTTGTTTCTATTTCATTTATTTCTGCTCTGATCTTTATGATTTCTTTCCTTCTGATAACTTTGGGTTTTGTTTGTTCTTCTTTCTCTAGTTTCTTTAGGTGTAAGGTTAGATTGTTTATTTGAGATTTTTCTTGTTTCTTGAGGTAGGATTGTATTGTTATAAACTTTCTTCTTAGAACTGCTTTTGCTGCAACCCATAGGTTTTGGATCATCGTGTTTTTATTGTCATTTGTCTCTAGGTATTTTTTGATTTCCTCTTTGATTACTTCAGTGATCCCTTGGTTATTTAGTAATGTATTGTTTAGCCTTCATGTGTTTGTGTTTTTTACGTTTTTTTCCCTGTAATTTATTTCTAATCTCATAGCATTGTGGTCGGAAAAGATGCTTGATATGATTTCAATTTTCTTAAATTTACCGAGGCTTGATTTGTGACCCACAATGTGATCTATCCCGAAGAATGTTCCGTGTGCACCTGAGAAGAAAGTGTAATCTGCTGTTTTCAGATGGAATGTCCTATAAATATCAATTAAATCTATCTGGTCTATTGTGTCATTTAAAGCTTGTGTTTTCTTATTAATTTTCTGTGTGGATGATCTGTCCATTGGTGTAAGTGAGGTTTTAAAGTCCCCCACTATTATTGTTTTACTGTCAATTTCCTCTTTTACAGCTGTTAGCAGTTGCCTTATGTACTGAGGTGCTCCTGTGTTGGGTGCATATATAGTTACAATTGTTATATCTTCTTCTTGGATTGATCTCTTGATCATTTTGCAGTGTCCTTCCTTGTCTCTTGTAACATTCTTTATTTTAAAGTCTATTTTATCTGATATGAATATTGCTACTCCAGCTTTCCTTTGATTTCCATTTGCATGGAATATTTTTTTCCATCCCCTCACTTTCAGTCTGTATGTGTCCCTAGGTCTGAAGTGGGTCTCTTGTAGACAGCATATAGATGGGTCTTATTTTTGTATCCATTCTGCAAACCTGTGTCTTTTGGTTGGAGCATTTAATCCATTCACGTTTAAGGTAATTAGCAATATGTAGGTTCGTATTACCATTTTCTTAATTGTTATGGGTTTGTTTTTGTAGGTCCTTTTCTTCTCTTGTGTTTCCCACTTAGAGAATTTCCTTTAGCATTTGTTGTAGAGCTAGTTTGGTGGTGCTGAATTCTGTTGGCTTTTTCTTGTCTGTAAAGTTTTTGATTTCTCCATCGAATCTGAATGAGATCCTTGCTGAATAGGGTAATCTTGGTTGTAGGTTCTTCCCTTTCATCACTTAAAATATGTCATGCCACTCCCTTCTGGCTTATAGAGTTTCTGCTGAGAAATCAGCTGTTAACCTTGTGGGAGTTCCCTGGTATGTTATTTGTCCCTTTTTCCCTTGCTGTTTTCAATAATTTTTCTTTGTCTTCAATTTTTGTCAATTTGATTACTATGTGTCTCGGCGTATTTCTCTTTGGTTTTATGCTGCCTGGGACTCTGTGCTTCCTAGACTTGGGTGGCTATCTGCTTTCCCATGTTAGGGAATTTTTTGACTATAATCTCTTCAAATATTTTCTTGGTTCCTTTCTGTCTCTCTTCTTCTGGGACCCCTATAATGCGAATGTTGTTGCGTTTAATGTTGTCCCAGAGGTCTCTTAGGCTGTCTTCATTTCTTTTCATTCTTTTTTCTTTATTCTGTTCCACGGCAGTGAATTCCACCATTCTGTCTTCCAGGTCACTTATCCTTTCTTCTGCCTCAGTTATTCTGCTATTGATTCGTTCTAGTGTATTTTTCATTTCAGTTATTGTATTGTTCATCTCTGTTTGTTTGTTCTTTAATTCTTCTAGGTCTTTGTTAAACATTTCTTGCTTCTTCTAGATCTTTGTCTCCATTCTTTTTCCAAGGTCCTGGATCATCTTCACTATCATTATTCTGAATTATTTTTGTGGAAGGTTGCCTATCTCCACTTCATTTAGCTGTTTTTCTGGGGTTTTATCTTGTTCCTTCATCTGGTACATAGTCTTCTGCCTTTTCATTTTGTCTGTCTCTCTGTGAATGTGGTTTTCATTCCACAGGCTGCAGAATTGTAGTTCTTCTTGCTTCTGCTGTCTGCCCTCTGGTGGTTGAGGCTATCTAAGAGGCTTGTGCAAGCTTCCTGTTGGGAGGGAATGGTGGTGGGTAAAGCTTACTGTTGCTCTGGTTGGCAGAGCTCAGTAAAACTTTAATCCTCTTGACTGCTGATGGGTGGGGCTGGGTTCCCTCCCTATTGGTTGTTTGGCCTGAGGCGACTCAGCACTGGAGCCTACTCGGCTCTTTGATGGGGCTAATGGCAGACTCTGGGAGGGCTCATGCCAAGGAGTACTTCCCAGAACTTCTTCTGCCAGTGTCCTTGTCCCCACAGTGAGCCACAGCCATTCCCCACCTCTGCAGGACACCCTCCAATACTAGCAGGTGGGTCTGGTTCAGTCTCCTATGGGGTCACTGCTCCTTTCCTTGGGTCCTGATGCACACACTACTTGCAGTGTGCCCTCCAAAAGTGGAGTCTCTGTTTTCCTCAGTCCTGTTGAAGTCCTGCAATCAAATCCTGCTAGCCTTCAAATTCTGATTCTCTGGGAATTCCTTCTCCCATTGCTGGACCCCCAGGTTGGGAAGCTTGACGTGGGGCTCAGAACCTTCACTCCAGTGGGTGGACTTTTGTGGTATAATTGTTCTCCAGTTTGTGAGTCACCCACCCAGCAGTTAGGGGATTTGATTTTATTGTGATTGTGCCCCTCCTACCGTCTCATTGTGGCTTCTCCTTTGTCTTTGGACGTGGGGTATGCTTTTTGGTGAGTTCCAGGGTCTTCCTGTCAATGATTGTTCAAGAGTTAGTTGTGATCCTGGTGCTCTTGCAAGAGGGAGTAAGCCCACGTCCTTCTACTCTGCCATCTTAAACCAATTCCCACATGGTATAGTTTTAATAAAGTTATTGTTCTAACAACATGGTAAGTACTGATACTGTTAAACTTGATTTCTAGGCCACACATCTTGTCATGTCTGAAATCAAGATGTGACTGATAATTGAAAATATCTGACAATTGTTATCACCCTTTTTTCCTCACACGTGGATATCTGTGATATCAAGATGTATGTGATAATTAATAGTTGTTAAATTCAATGATATATGGGGGAGATATGGTTTGAAATTATACTTATGACGATTTTCACCGCCAATAACACATTTTTATTAAAAAAAAACAAATTTCTGCCCATATGCCATATTTTAAAAGCTTTTTTGTACAAAACAGTAAATTTATGAAGTAAAAATTAACTTATTTTCCTTTTTAAGTTAATCAAAATGATGTATCAGCCAATCAGATTTTTGGATTAGAATATGATAGCCAGTGTTACCATACTGAGTTGTACAATTTCTGCCATTTTGGCATTTTGCTTTGTTGTAGATAAATATATGATTTATATTCAGCTTTTGAAATACTGAAAATAGCTCAAAGGCTATTATTACTATTTCAGGGACCCCTAGGAGACCAGAGATACCATGTTGGGAATCACTGTACCAGAAAAATGTACATTTCTGAATTATAATAAGTTCTCATGTGGTTTCACAGGTTATTAAATTCTGTGCAGGCCCATGACATAAGACTTCTTTATTTTCATTTAGGTTTGAATATTGTACTAATAAGGAAATGTGAATAGTCTGTAAATCATTTATATTTAGAAGGCATTTTTTACTGTTTGGAATGTGTAGGAGTCTAAAATTCTGAGAATTTATAGGACTTCAATAGAAACAGTGAAAGATTAGAAACATTATAAAGATTAGCTTGAAGCTACATAATGTTCTATCATATGCCTATTTTAAAAGTTCATTTTTGAGGTTTATAACGCTCATAAAATAATAGTAAGTGAAAAAAGCCAACTTCCAACTATATATATAATATACATCAATTTTGTTTAAAATATATGTGTGTGTATGTGTGTGTATGTATGCATGTATAAATATAAATATAGTTGTGGGAAGAAAATACAACATAATAGTAACAGTAAGTGATGAATTTACATACAAATGTTTATTATTTTCTTCTTTATACTTATATTTACATGATTATATACAAGAAGCATATATTAATTTTATGTTTAGAATATAATAAGCATTATTAAAAGACTAAACTACAGGGGAAAAAAAGGCCTATTTCTTCACTCTAACATTTCACCATGAACTCTAACAACTTCTTCCTTCTCAAATGATATGTTATACCCTCTTTAAGGCAGAACTGATTTTTCTTGCTATATGGCTAGTTTATTCCCATGGACATAAAGGTTTTTACTTTGGCTTGAAAGATTTACTTTCTAGTTCCCATTTATGTTCCCAAACTAATTTAGGCATGCAGCATACTGATGATGTAAAATACAATTTCACAGATTCTTAATTTCCTTGGGATATGGATATGGATGTATGATTAATCCATCTCTGTGTTTCCATGTGTGTTGCAGATCTTGGGCACTCAACACTAGTTCTTTGGAAATACTTGAAACTTTTTGGTTGCTATAACTTGTCCCCGTTCTCAAATGGTGCAACATCATATGCCATTTTACATTTATGAACTTTGCCTTATTAGTTTTAACTTGTTAATTTTATAAAACACTTTATATTTTTAATAATGATTCATAAATACTTTCAAAACTTTTTAAAATTCAGAGAAGTTAGACATCTTCTTTACATCTGTATAATTTAATTCCTTATAAACTATCATATAACATATAATCTTATATCTTATCAATATCTTATAAAATAACTATATTAACCATTTCTAGATAATTTATAATAACATATTATGTGAGTTATCATAAATTTTATATTCAAGCCACCTGAAAGTTGACATGGAGTAGTGTTTAGGCACATCGGAAAAAAGTAAATCTTGGTCCTCTACCTCACATGATGACCAAAGCTAATTTGAGATGGTTATATATCTAAATATAAAAGGTGAAACTACATAGCTTCTAGAAGGCAGTATTAAAGAAAATCATCATCCCTTTAGTATAGACAAAAATTTCTTAAACAGAACACAAGTTCTGTTTAAAGGAAAACATTGATAGACAGGACTTAAAATTTAGAACCCCTGGTCATCAAAAATAGGGACATTGATAGATGGGATAAGGTACTGAAAATACATATAGCCAACAAAGGATTCGTATCCAGAACATATGAAGAACTTCTACGAATCAACAGGAAAAAAAGCATACAATATAATCCAAAAAGTGGACAAAACATTTGATCAGGGATTTCACAAAAGAGGATAGCGAAGTGGCCAATAGCATCTGAAAAAGTAGTCAATTTAACCTGTGTTTCATCAGGAAAACAGAAATTAAAACCACAGTGAGATTCTACTATGTACTCACCCATATGACTAAAATTTTAAAAGACTGATAATACCAAATGTTGGTGAAGTTATAAGACATCTAGAACTGTCACACATTTCTGTATTGGAGTCTGTGGGAGCCATGAGAATGCACCTTATAAATATCCAACTACAAGTAGCCTTCCTGACAGCCTTGCCAAAATTCCCTTAGACTACATGGTAGTGTAAGATGCTTCCACCCAACTTTCCCTTTCCTCATTCTTCATAAGGGGTCCAAACTTGCATTGCCCCTTGACAGCTCCCCCAGCCTTTCCTGGCTCTCTCTCCATTTTCTCTCACAGGTGCTTTCCCTAATAAAATCATTGTACATTTAGTCCCATTTTAGTGTCCATCTCTTGGGGACATGGACCACTTAGAAACAATGTTGGAAACTAAACCCAATGGCCAAGAATTTCCATTATTCCAAATTATAGATCCAAAAGAAATAAGTGCATATTTCCACAAAAATATCTATACAAGAATAATCTTAGCACTTATATTGATAACAACCCCAAAGTGGAAGCAACCCAAATATTCTTCAGTAGTGGACTGAATAAATTGTGATAAATTCATAAAATGAAATACAATGCAACAATAAAAAATGAACTACTGGTACACTAAACAATATAATTGAATCCTAACAATATTTTGCTGAGTGAAATAAGCCAGACACAGATAAGTATATACTGTGTAATTCTATTTATATGAAGTTCAAGAACAAACTAGTATATAATGATAAAAGTCACAAAATGTTATAAAAAATTTTTTAGTTGGTCATACAAGTAAAAATTATGTGTACTAAAATATGGGTAAAAATTATTGAACAGAACAGTTAAGATTAGATCACTGTGTGTACTTTACTATAGGTTTGTTATGCCTCAATTTAAAAAAATTAAAATAGTAGTATGATACTAAGAGTATTATATGGCATACATAATATATAGATATCTATATATACAAGCATGCATATAACTAAAATCTAGTTTTCTTGATGGATAAATTTCTGTTTC
Organism: Balaenoptera borealis; assembly: GCF_965194805.1. Taxonomy (NCBI): domain Eukaryota; kingdom Metazoa; phylum Chordata; class Mammalia; order Artiodactyla; family Balaenopteridae; genus Balaenoptera; species Balaenoptera borealis. The sequence continues at coordinate 49,202,413 of NC_138871.1, forward strand.
TATAGGTTGTTTATCACTAAAATAATTATATTTTCTGAATTATTATCTGTCTCTTAAAATCCCAACTTTTAACGTTGTTCATTCAGATATACATGAAAGGTAATGGGATAAGTTGATGAACTACAGGTAAAGAAAGTGCCCTGAGAAAAAGATTATACACAGGAGTTTCTCTAGAACCATTGTGCCAAGCAGGAAAGCCCACAATTTGTTCTACTAGGTAGATCCAGTAGAGAGATATTTTAGGCATACCACTCATCTCAAACTACAGGGAATTGTACCTCATTCAAGTAAGAAGCTTCTGTATGACGTAGAATGGCAGTCGTTGAAGAAGTAGTGGAAATGCCATTCTGTCTTTCAGCTGCTATAATTGGGTAGCTATATTTTTGGGAAAAAAATATGTTTAACTTCCTTCCTTATGGCTACTGTCAAATTTTTTTCTTAAGATCTAGACATGTTTTTGTGCTTGAAATGATTCTAAGATTTTTTTTTTTTTTTGACTAGAAATAGGGGTGATATTTTTCTTTGAGCACTGCTGCTGAAGAGAGTTTCTTAATTTTAAATAAGAATTTTATACAATATTTATGCATGCCTCCTTATGTGTGAGCAATTTTTCCACTTAATGCTGGTAAAATATGTGAAAAAGTCAGTAAAAAATTTCTTCTGTGGGTGTCCCTTCAGAGAAAAGCTCATTGTAGTTATTAAATGAACTTGCCATAAAAAAGCCTCTTTTTATTTGGATATTAAACTTAAAATCTTGCAGGGCAATGAGTTCTTATGAATTGTGTATAATTATTAGTTTTATTTAAAAGATGTGGAACTTGGAATGACTATGCAAAACTCCTCGATTTTCATCTTCCCTCTGCCATCAACGTACTGGAAAAATCTTAACAGTTTCTATAAATGGAGCAATAACACCCAGGAGAACATGGCCTACCAATGCACGCCCAGTGTGTTACATTCCTAGCAGTCATAGAAAAAAGGAGAGATTTCGGCTTGGAGGGAGCCTTAAGACAACAACTTTCAAAATGTGGTCTGGACCTTCCTCTTTATCACCTGGGTATACTATTTTATTTTATTTTATTTTAATTTATTATTTTTTAACATCTTTATTGGAGTATAATCGCTTTACAATGGTGTGTTAGATTCTGCTTTATAACAAAGTGAATCAGCTATACATATACATGTACCCTCATATCTCCTCCCTCTTGCGTCTCCCTCCCACCCTTCCTATCCCACCCCTCTAGGTGGTCACAAAGCACCGAGCTGATGTCCCTGTACAAGGTGGCTGCTTCCCACTAGCTATCTATATTACATTTGGTAGTGTATATATGTCCATGCCACTCTCTCACTTCGTCCCAGCTTATCCTTCCCCCTCCCCGGGTCCTCAAGTGCATTCTCTACATCTGTGTCTTTATTCCTATCCTGCCCCTAGGTTCTTCAGAATCTTTTTTTTTTTTTTTTTGATTCCATATGTATGTGTTAGCGTACGGTATTTGTTTTTCTCTTTCTGACTTACTTCACTATGTATGATAGGTCTCTAGGTCCATCCACCTCACTACGAATAACTCAATTTCGTTTCTTTTTATGACTGAGTAATATTCCATTGTATATATGTGCCACATCTTCTTTATCCATTCATCTGTCGATGGACACTTAGGTGGCTTCCATGTCCTGGCTATTGGAAATAGAGCTGCAATGAACATTGTGGTACATGACTCTTTTTGAATTATGGTTTTCTCAGGGTATATGCCCAGTATTGGGATTGCTGAGTCATATGGTAGTTCTATTTTTAGTTTCTTAAGGAACCTCCATACTGTTCTCCATAGTGGCTGTATCAATTTACATTCCCTCCAACAGTGCAACAGTTCATATTTTTGAAAAAGAACCAGGTTTGAGAGATAAGAATCTGAGACTTTTAGCTTCTTTCCTACACACATGATTTAGTTTTGTGCCTGAAATCTTGAGATTCTTACCAAACTTAGGACACACTTTTAAATCCAAACGAATGTGAGAAATAAAGGCAAAATATTTCATTGTGAAATGATATTTCCTTTAAAGTTTGAAGTGGATACAAGTGGAACTGTTAAATTTTACCAACTTAAAATGTGAGAGACTTGTCTATTATAATGATACCAGCTCGCCTTTCACAGGCTATTAGGGAGACAGCCAGTTTCCTTCTACTTACTGAATGAAGAGAATCTAAGCTGAAGTAGGGAATTCTTGTTTAGAGTTAAAAATTCAGTGTCCTCACCATTTTTGGGTGCTGACTTGCTTACTTAATTTGGGCCATATTGGTATTTGTACTTTGACTAACTCAATGATGAAATGGTAATAATATACCCAACTTACTTCCTAATATTAAAAAGCAGTACAGGTCTGATATGAACAAAAATTCAAGACAGAGTAAATAGCTAGATCTTTTTGTTATAATATTGCCACAGTAATAAGTTCTTAGTATTTTTATTATTATTTGTTGATCATAAGATAAAAAGACACATTGAGAAAAAGTGCTGTTGTCCCACTTTCTCTTCTTCCTACTGTTCATACATAGATAATATCCTTACTTCATTGACAGAAAATGTTATCAATTTTTCCATGGATTTTTTTCTGAGGTTCAAGTTTTATAAGGAAAGTTAATAAGATATAAAAAGAACCTTGGCAATTGTTAAAAAAATAGTAGTGCTTTGGGATTATGAGGTGAAGTAAAGATTGTTCTTTTTAAATAAGTCCACACTAGGGTGTTGATATGAATTATAATGAGACCATGGGCATGAAAGCACCTGGCACTTATATCAGTACTCTCTCTAAAAAAGGTTTATAAAATATAACATATTTGTATGTTTATGAACTCAGGCATATACATTAATATTATATTTTATTAAAATATATCCATTTATAAAATATTATATGTATGTTACACACATATAAATATACAAATTAGAAAGCTACATCTCTAGATTTTCCTATAGATATCATAAGGTTGATGTTCTCTTCTTTGAGAAAGAGTTTCCTTGGAGAGTCTGGTACTAGCTCTGGAACCACCCCTACATCTCTAACTTTTATCATATATGTCCAGACTGCTTCAAGTCTAGGGTCACTCAGTGGAATTTCAAGACAGTGCATAGTCACAATTTTACTACAATTATACTTTGAGTTTCATAACTTGAAACAGGCAATCAGGCTCAGAAACCAGACACATGAAGGAAAGTGTGAGGCATGGAATAGCTCTACATGTCTCCCCTCCCTAAACCTCACTTTTTCAGAACTATAAGAATTTGTTGTAGCTCCAGCCACTTCAGGAGGATGAACTCCTCTATCTGGGAATCACACAGGCATTCTTAATAATTTCTCAATTTTGACATTCAGTTGGCAATGCTTTGTAAATTCACCTTCTCTACCTATTTAAGAGCTGAAGGAAGAGTACGGGCAAATTCATAAAATACGCACAGTGCCCCCCAGTATAGGATGTTTGTGGCTAAATGATGTTCGACACTATTTGCAAGGCTGGCAATTTAGAGTAAAGGTTGGAGATCAACCAGCTCTTTTAAAAGGACAAATTGTTCTCATATCATTGATTATAGAAATCTGTTCAATAGGAGAATGAAGAATGCCTACTTGACTTGTCAGACACTCAAAGAATCTTAGGCTTTAGAGCTAAGAATGTAATTTTGTCAGCAGATTGATATGAGTCTGAGACCTGGCTCTGTCATTGACAGTGAGTGGGTCCTGGGCACGTGACTTAGCCACTCTAAGTTTCAGCATTCTCATCCATAAAGTGGAGATAATTCATTCAAAATACATTCAACCAACATTTACTCTGCTCAAGACCTGCCAATCACGTGGTGATAATGTCTACTTCATAATACTATTGCAAGGACTAAAAGAGATGATGGAAGTTGTGTTTTTAGAATAGGTCTGGTGCATAAAAAGACACACAGTAAATGTTTATTAAAATATTTTGTCAACTATTCTTCCCTGTTAGGTAATTTTATTATTATTTTCATTGAATCATGTTTATCAAATAAAACATTTAATATAGCCACTTTCCTAGAAATTAAAAATAGGTGTAGTGATGAAGTGAATCATCAAGGAAGAAGCTTAGTGTTAGTGGAGGTAATGATCCTTACTGAGTTACTAGACTGAGGTCATATTGTCTGTTACGTGGGATTCTTTCATCTTTACCAAACATGAAACCCATACTACTTCAGAATGAACTAAAACAAACTGGATATTTTGCTATGCCTTTCTTTCTGTTGCTTTTGTTGTTCTTTGGTTGGTTTTGTTTTGTTTTGAGAGTTATAGTGTTTCTTCCACTTCCTCCTTTGGGAATGAGAAAATTGTTTTCTTGTTCACATACTCTTAGATTTTCCTCTAAAAGACTGTTTGCTTTTCAATAGTATGATATAATATTACTAAAATAGTAATAGATTAAATTTAACATGCATGACATTATGAAAATTTAGCATGCATCTTAAAGTAAAACTATGCAAAAAATAACTAAAAATTTAGCATGCAATCTCAAGCAAATTCACTCATAAGTGACTGAAATATGGAAAGCAACTGAAATATGGAAAGCAAAAATAAGATTACCCTTTTATTCCCACACTGAAAGAGAATCATGATTAAAGAAGTTGGTACAAATGAGCGTTTATTTTTGAATGTGGCTGAGTGAGATTTAAGGGTTCAAGAAGGTTCTAGGATTCTGAGAATATTTCAGAGTATCAAAGACCCATTGGCAATTAAGAGCAGCAGAGGGCAAGAAGTATCCAAATCTGCCTCCATCAAACCATCAAAATCTCTAAGATCTTTTATTCTGGGTTTTCACAAGGAAATATACAAGCTGATTTTTAAAAGAGCAGCATTGTTATGGATAAAGATTAAGAGCAAATTCTAAACAGTTATAGACAAAGGCGTAGAAACAGAGGTATACACATATGTATAAATTATTTTCCACTAAATTGTAAATTCTTCTCTACATATTCTCTATGTTATGACCGTCCATAACTTCAGGGAAAAAATAGGTGCCCAATAAATAATAAGGAGAAAAATAGGTGGCCACAGAAGCTGAATACTTTTTTATTCATCCACTAAAATATTTATAAGCATCAAATCATCCACATATTTTCAGAAGCATATGAGAATAAATTGGAAAGTATTGCATGCATGGATAAGTATATATTTTTAATAATGTGTTGAGGTGAAATTCACATAACATAAAATTAAGCATTTTAAAGTAAACAATTCAGTGGTATTTAGTACATTTACAAAGTTGTAAAATCTATCTAGTTTCAAAACATTATCATCACTCCAAAGTAAAGCCCTTTACCCAATAAACAATTTATCCTCATTCTTCCCATCCTCTAGCCCTTGGCATCCAGCAGTCTGCATTATGTCTCTAAGTTAATAACCCTACAATGGCCTCTAAGTATTCAAGTAAAAGAATATGTCACACACCTCTCACTTTAAGTCAAAAGCTAGAAATGATTAAGCTTAGTGAGGAAGGTATGTCAAAAGATGAGATAGGCCAAAAAGTCCTCTTGTGCCAAACAGTTAGCCAAGTTGTGAATGCATAGGAAAGGTTCTTGAAAGAAATTAAAAATGCTAGTCTAGTGAGCACACAAATGATAAAAATGGGAAACAGCCTTATTGCTGAGATGACAAAAGTTTTGGTTGTCTGGATTGAAGACCAAACCAACCACAACATTCCCTTAAACAAAGTCTAATCCAGAGTAAGGCCTTAACTCTCTTTAATTTTATGAAGGCTGAGAGAGGTGAGGAAGCTGTGGAGGAAGAGTATAAAGCTAGCAGAGGTTTAAGGAAAGAAGCTATTTTCATAACCTAAAAGTGCAAGAAGCAGCAAGTGCTGATGTAGAAGCTACAGCAAGTTATCTAGAAGAACTAAGTAAGATAATTAATGGAAGTGGCTAGATTAGACAACAGATTTTCAATGTAAATGAAACAGCCTTATATTGGAAGAAGATGACATCTAGGACTCTCAAAGCTAGAGATGAGAAGTTAATGCCTGGCTTCAAAGCTTCAAAGGACAGGTTGACTATCCTGATACGAACTAATGCAGCTGGTAATTCTAAGTTGAAGTCAGTGCTCATTTACCATTCCGAAAATTCTACGGCCCCTAAGAATTCTGCTAAATCTACTCTGCCTGTGCTCTATCAATGGAACAAGAAAGCCTGGATGACAGCACATGTGTTTACAACATGGGTTACTAAATATTTTAAGCCCACTGTTGAGAGCTACTGCTCAGAAAAAAAAAAGATTAGCTTCAAAATATTACTGCTCACTGACAATGCACCTGGTCCCTCAAGAGCTCTGATGGAGATATACAACAAGATTCATGTTGTTTTCATGCCTGCTAACACAACATCCATTCTGTAGCCCACGGGTCAAGGAGTAATTTTGACTTTTAAGTCTTATTATTAAAGAAATACATTTCATAAGGCTATAGCTTTCATAGATAGTGATTTCTCTGATGGATCTGGGCAAAGTCAATTGAAAGTCTTCTGTAAAGGATTCACCATTCTAGATGCTATTAAGAACACTCTTGATTCAGGGGAAGACGTCAAAATAGCAACATTAACCCGAGTTGGGAAGAAGTTGATTCCAACCTTCATGGATGACTTTGAGGGGTTCAGGACTTCAGTGGAGGAAATAACTACACATGTGGTGGAAATAGCAAGAGAACTAAATTAGAAGTGGAGCCTGAAGATGTGACTGGATTGTTGCAATCTCATGATAAAACTTGAACGGATGAGGATTGCTTCCTATGAAGGAGCAAAGAAAGTGGTTTCTTGAGATGGAATTTTCTCCTGATGAAGATGCTTTGAAGATATGTTAAAATGACAACAAACGACTTAGAATATTACATAAACTTAGTTGATAAATCAGTGGCAGCGTTTTAGAGAACTGACTCCAATTTTGAAAGAAGTTCTGTGGGTAAAACTCTGTCAAACAGCAATACATTCTACAGAGAAATTGTTCTTGAAAGGAAGAGTCTGATGCAGCAAACTTCACTGTTCTCTTATTTTAAACAATTGCCCGAACTATACCAACCTTCAGCCACCACCACCCTGACCAGTGAGCAGCCATCAGTATCGCAGCAAGATCCCCCGCCAGCAAAAAGATTACAACTCACTGAAGTCTCAGATGATGGTTAGCATTTTTTATCAATAAAGTATTTTTTTCAGGTACGTGCATTCTGTTTTTAGACCTAATGCTCTTGCACACTTAATAGACTTACAGTACACAGTGAAAACATGACTTGTGTATGCACTGGGAAACCAAAAAATTCATGTGACCTTCTTTATTGCCATATTTGTTCTATTATGGTAGCCTAGCACTGAACCTGCAGTATCTGAAGTAAGTTTGTATTCTATATACACCAAAATTTGTTTATTCATTCATCCTTTGATTGATATTTATACTGTTTCCACACTTTTGGCTATTGTGAATACTGCTGCTATGAACACGAGAGTACATGTGCTTTTTTGAGTAGCTGTTTTCAATTATATTGGGTATGTAAGTAGGAGTGGAATTGTGGGGTCGCATGGTAATTCTGTGTTGAACTTTTATGAGGAATCGCCAAACAATTTTCCAGTGGCTGCATCAATTTGCATTCTCACTACCAGTATATGACAATTTCAATTGCCACACATCCTGAACAGCACTTTTAAATTTCCTTTTCTTTTAGTTAAGTATTATTATATCCATCCTACTGAGTGTGAAGTGGTACTTCATTGTGGATTTGATTTGCATTTCCTTAACAGCTAATAATGTTGAGCACACCTTCGTGTGTTTGTTGGCCATTTGTATATCTTCTTTAGAGAAATATCTCTTCAAGAATTTGCCAATTTTTAAATTGAGTTGTTTCTATTTTTCTTGATGATCTATAAGAGTTCTTTATATATTTTGGTCCTTATTAGATATATAATTTGACAATATTTTCTCCAGTTCTCTAGATTGTCTTCACTTTCTTGATAATATCCTTTGATGAACAAGTTTTAAATTTTGATGACGTTCAGTTAACTTATTTTGTCTTTTGTTGCTTCTGCTTTTGTTGTCATAGCTAAGAATCTATCACAAAATCCGAGGTCATGAAGGTTTATCTGTTTTCTTGTAAAAACTTTATGATTTTAACCCTTATATTTATGTCATTGACCCATTCTGAGTTAATTTTTGATATATGTTCTGAGGTAGGAGATCTAACATCAGTATTTTGCATGTGAATATCCACTTGTCCCAGCACCATTTGCGAAAAGACTGTTATTTCCCCCATTGAATTGTCTAAGCACCCTTGTCAAATATCAACTGGCCACAGATGTATGGGTTTATTGCTAGACTCTCAAGCCTATGCCATTGTTCTATATGTCTATCCTATGCTATTACCACAATATTTATATTGCTATAGCCAGGTAGTGAGTTTTGAAACTAGGACATATGATTCCTTTAACCGTGTTCTTTTTTCAAGATTGTTTTGACTATTTGGGGCCCCTTGCAATTCCATATGAATTTGAGGACCACCTTTTAACTTTATGCAAAAAAGGTCTTGGGATTTTGATAGAGATTGCATTGAATCTGAAGATCACATTGGGTAGTATTGACATCGCAATATGGAGTCTTCCAACCCATGAACTTGGGATGTCTTTCAGTTTTTTTAAGTCTTCTTTAATTTCTTTCAGCAGTGTTTTGTAGTTTTTGCTGTACAAGTCTTCATCTCCTTGGTTATAGTTATTTCTAGTTACTTTATTCTTTTGGACACTATTATAAATGAATTGTTTATTATTTCCTTTTTTATTGTTTACTGCTGGTGTATAGAAACACAACTGATTTTGGGGTATTGATCTTACACCCTGAAGATTTGCTGAATTCATTTTTTACTCTATTAGTGTTTTTGGATTTGGAAGGAATTTCTACCTATAAGATCATGTCATCTACAAAGAGAAATAGTTTTACTTCTTTTTCAATCTGGATGCCTTTTATTGAATGATTGATTGATTGATTTTGGTGCCTAATTGCTCTGGCTAGAACATCAAGTACAATGTTTAATAGCAATGGTAAAAGCTGGCATTCTTGTCTTCTTCATAATATTAGGAGGAAAGGTTTCAGTCTTTCACTATTGAGTATGATATTATCTCTGTGTTTGTCATAAATGTCCTTCATCATATTGAGGAAGTTTCCTTCTATTCTTAGTTTTTGTGATATTTTTGTCATAAAATGCTGTTGGTTCTGTCAAATGTTCTTCTGTGTCAGTTGAGATATCGTGTGTGTGTAAGTGTGTGTGTTTCCCTTTTGTTCTATTAAGATAGTGTATTAGATTGATTTTCTTATGTTGAACCACCCTTGAATTCCCGGGATAAATCTCACTTGGTCCTGGTGTATAATCTCTTTAATATACTGTTTGATGGTTTAGTTTGCTAGTATTTGTTGAAGACATTCGTATCTATAATAATAAAGGATATAGTCTGTAATAATCTTTTTCGTGACATCTTTATCTGGTTTTGGTATCAAGATAATGCTGGTCCCACAAAATGAGTTAGAAAGTGCCCCCCCCCCCGCTTTCTTCTTGTAAGAACTTGGAAAAGATTGGTGTTATTTCTTCTTTAAATGTTTGGTAGAATTTGCCAGTGAAGACATTTGGTCCTGGCATTTTCTTTGCTTGGAGAATTTTTTATTACTGATTCAACCTCTACTTGTTACAGGTTTGTTCATATTTCTTCTTGAGTCAGTTTTGGTAATTTGAATGTTTCTAGGAATGTGTCAATTTCATTGAGATTAGTTAATTTGTTGGTGTACATTTGTTCATAGTATTTTCTTATAATCTTTTTAAAAAATATTTCTGTATGGTCAGTAGTAACGTCCCCACTTTCATTTCTGATCCTGGTTATTTGCAAATTGTCTCTTTTGTTTTTGTCAGTCTAGCTAAAGCTTTGTCAGTTTTGTTTTCAAAGAACCAACTTTTGGATTTACTGTTACTATTATTTTCCATTCTGTATTTTATTTATCTCCATTTGAACCTTTATTATTTTCCTCCTTCTGTTAGCTTCGGGTTGAGTTTGCTCTTCTTTTTCTAGGTCCTTAAGGTACAAGGTTAGGTTCCTTAAACTGTCTTCTGACTACTGCCTTTGCTTTATCCCGTAAGTTTTATGTTGTGCTCTTATTTCCATTCATCTCTTAGTATTTTTAATTTCCCTTGCAATTTATTCTTTGACCCATTAGTTGCTTGAGTGTGTTGTTTAATTTTTACATATTTGTGGGTTTTTTTCAATTTTCCTTCTGTTATTTATTTCTAGCTCTATTGTTGTCAGAAAAAATTCTTTGTGCAATTTCAGTCTTTTTAAATTTATTAAGACTTGTTTTGTGGCTTAACATATGGTCTACTCTGGAGAATTTTCTATGTGCATTTGAGAAGAATGCATATTCTGTGCTTGTTGGTAGAGTAGTATATATATATCTGTTAGAAACAGTTGGATTATACTGTTGTCCGAGTCCTCTATTTCCTTATTGATCTTTTATCTAAATGTTCTCTGTTATTGAAAGTGAGCTATTGAAGTTTCCAATTATTATTCTTGAAATGTCTATTTCTCCCCTTCAAGTCTGTCGATGTTGGTTTCATATCTTTAGGGCTCTGTTGTTTCAGGTGTATGTGTTTATAATTATTGTATTTTCTGGATAAATTAATTCTTTTATCAATATATAATGTCTTCCTTTGTCTTTGTAATAGATTTTGACTTAAAGTTTATGTTGTCTGATACTAGTTTGTCTTTTTTTTTTTTTACTATTTGCATGGAATATCTTTTTTAGTAGACTTTTCTTTTATAACTTCTGAGTGCATAATGTCAATGGTAATCAAATTAATAATTAATTCATGCATCCATTGATTTATTCATCTGAAATTAACTGATTACCTACTATCCCTAAATTAAAGATTTTGCCGTCAAGTCGCCTTCATTTTAACCCAGTCTCTCAATGGCACAGAAATTGTGTTTAAAGTGTGGTCCCTCAAATAAAAGAGAACATTTTTATTAAAATGTTTTTAATCACCTTTATTGAAATATAAGTTATGTATACCAAACTGTGCCCTTTTTAAGAATATTGCTTAATAAGTATTAAAAATGCATACATTCATGTAAACCCATCACAATCAAGGTGTAGAACACTTCCACCTCAAAATATTTTCACAGTCCCTTCAATCCCAGCCCCACACAAGTATTTCTCCCCTTCCTCCCACTAAAGTCTAGATTGTCTTATCTACAATTTCAAAGCAATGGATTCATAATGTACTTCCTCTTTTGTAGCTGTTTCCTTTTGCTTAGCAAAATGTATATGAAATTCAGACATATTGTTGTGTATATCGGCAGTCCATTCGTTTTAATTGCTAAGTAGTTTTCCATTGTATAAATATATAATGTATTTACCCATTCACCCGCTTATGAACACTTTTTTCCAGTTTATAGCTACTATAAATAAGCTGCTATGTGTATATGTATATATTTTTGTGAACACTCAGGTAAGTAAATACTTGGGTATTGAACATATGAAACCTTTGCCCTGATGGTTACCTAGGCCACAATTATTTGGACCTTGGGGGGGAAATCAATTTTTAAACTTTCTTTTTAAGAAAATTTTTTATACCTGTCTTACTTAATAATATCTATCCCTGGACTTTGTGTATTCCAAATGTTTGTGATGCTGAGAAGTGAAGTTCATTTTATGTGATATTCATGCATTGTAATCTACTTTTGGTAGATACTTAAGGATATTAAACCCTCATTTAAATATGAAAAAAATGGGTAAATACTTACACGTGCAATTCTAAGTCAAATGTAAGTGTATTTTAAAACATAAAAAGTTGCCAGTTTTCCAAAGTGATTGTACCATTTTACACTCCCACCAGAAATGTATGAGATTTTCAGTTGCTCCCCATCCTCTCCAACACTTAGTAATGTAGCCTTTATAATGGAGATGTTTCAGTATCTCATTTGGTTTAATTTTCATTTCTCCAATGACTAATGATGATAAGGATATTTCCATTTGCTTTTTGGCCATTTATGTGTCTTCTTTTGTGAAATATCTATTGGAGAATTTTGCCCATGTTTTAGTTGGGTTGATTGTATTCTTAACATTGAGTTGTAAAAATGTCTTACGTATTCTGAATACAAGCCCTTTGTAGACAAATATATTACAGTTTATTATAGTCTGTGGCTTTTAATTTTATTTTCTTAATGTTCTCTTCCAAAGAAACAAAGATTTTGATTTTAACGAAGTTCAACTCGTCAATTTTTCTTTTTTGCATAGTACTTTTTGCTTTTTGGGAAATCTTTGTTAAACCAAGATTGCATAGATTTTTCTCCTTTATTTTGTTCTAGAAGGTTTATATTTTAATATTTACATTTAAGTATATGATACATTTCAACTCACATTAACTCCTGTTGAGAATAGAATCTTTTCTGTGATTCAAGAAGCTTGAGGATGTAATTGATTCTTTGCTGGGTAATATAGGAATAGCACTGACAACATACATAACACATTTATTTTTTAGACAAAGCCATTGAAAGAAATGTGTCATTACTTTGTGGATTAAATAGGTATCATATTTACTATAAAATGTGTAAGAGCCTCAGTTTTTAAGATTCAAGTCTTAATAGTGTTAAACAGATACCACCTAAATGGTAGTGCATTTATTTTCATGAACTTTTCTTTTATTCAAATGTGTAATTCTCAGCTCCCAACTCTACTACTATGATTCAGTAGTAGGTAAATCAGGTGAAATGCAAAACCAGTACAGCGTTTGCAGATGGAATTCAGCAATATGAACCAAAATTATCTATGCATTTATCCTTGAACCAGCAAAATAATTTCTAGGATTACATTCCCAAAATGAAATGGCATAAAATATCATGACACGAGACCATTTATCATAGCACTATTATAATAACAAAGGCTAGAAACAGAGCAGAAAAGTGGTTGCCAGGGCGTGGGGTGGGGGAAATAAGGAAAGGTTGGTAATAGGGTACAAAGTTTCAGTTATAAGATGAATAAGGTCTGAGGATCTAACGAAAAACATGGCGACTGTAGTGATAACACTGTATTGTATAATGAAATTTGCTGAAAGAGTAGAACTTAAATGTTCTTGCCTCCCCACAAAAAGGATAAATATGTGAGGTGATGGATGTGTTAATTAACGAGATGGGAGGAATCCTTTCACAATGTACACATATATCAAATCACCACGATGTACATTTTAAACGTCTTGTAATTTTATGTCAATTATACCTCAATAAAGCTGAAATAATAGGTCTTAAAAAAAAAAAAAAAAGACTGGAAATGACCCAAACATCATCAGTTGAGGAATCCTGAGTAAATTATGGTTCATCTGCATTTTGGAGTACTACATGGCTATTAAAGAAATTGGGAATATATTTATATACTGCTCTATAGAGGTCTTCAAAATGTATTATTAAGTAAACAACAAATTATCATGAAGAAAAATGTGTATAATACATGCCCATTTATTTAATGAAGGGAGTGAAAACATATATATATATATATAATACTGATATATAATTATATAGTTTTGAAAATGAAGAATAATCCTAAAAATAAAATAATAAAGTAATATAAATTACCTAAGAGGGAAAAATACGTTGAAGGAATCAGGGACAGAAACCAAACTTCACAGAAAATGCTTTACTTTATACATTTGTTTAGAACCATGTAAATGCTTTACATAATTAGAGGAAGAAGCTAAAGTCAAACAACAGCTTCCAAGAACCAAAGAAAAAATGAACCGAGAATTGCATCCAGTTGGTGCCTTAATCACATAGTGAAAAGTTATTATAAGTGACTGTTAAAGATGGTAATTTGATGATGAATTTCCAGGGAGGGATATAGCATAAAAACCAAAAATAACTACACAATAAATCTCAAGGAATTTTCAGCAATCATATTTCAGTAATAATATCAGTATTGTTCTGAAATCATGTTATATATGTAAGAAAAGAGATTATTTATAAAGACATTAAGTAAAACCTCATAATCTTAAATTCTTACATTTTAACTGGAAATAACCATATAACTCATGGCATGTTTTCCCTTAAAAACAAAAACAAAAACAAAACCCAAAACTTTACCTCTGTCCAGCAAGTCAGCTTAGGAACTGATCCACATAGCACCAATAACATCTCTAACACCAAGATTGTTGGCTTTAAGTAACATTTTGTACTAAAAGGATACAGGCTTCTTGGAGAAATGGCTGACTACAGGCCCAGGGAAGAAAATGTACAAATGAGCCTGAAAGATCTGATTATAACAGAAAGCAATAAAGTTATCAAATACTATTAAAGTTAGATCAAATACATTTAGGAAGCAACTTGAAGAGATATCTACTGGATAAAAGTGAGACTTTGGAGAATATTCTAATAATAAAACAAGTGGACTGAAACATAGCAAACCTCTTAAAATCCATCAGTCCCTAATAATATAAAGTCTTCACTGGTCACTGTATCAGTCATCTATTACCAATAGTCTTGTGAAATAAACCACCCAAAACTCAGCGGCTTAAGCAAAAATCATGGATTCTTGTTCATATGTCTGTGGGGCTCCTGGAGGTCAGTTGCTCTAGTCTGGGTTTGCCTGGGCTTGGCTCCAAGCAGCAGATGGGGTCCAGATCTCCTCTGCATTTCTGTCATCCTCAGGTCAGGAGCAGACTGATGAGACATGTTCTTCTCATGATAATGACAGAAGGCAAGAAAGCAAGCCTAACCACACAAGCACATATCAAGCTGCTTATTGCTATTTGGCTGACATTAGCCAAAGTAATTTCTCATGACTGAGCCCAAAGTCAAGAGGGGAAAGAACACTCTGCTTCTACTAAAATTAACTCAAAAATATAATAATATAGCATAAATGAACTGAAAAGTATAATAATATAGCATGACATAAATTCTTCATCCCACACAGGTGGGATGAAGAATTAATGTCAATAATTTTATCTCCCACAGCCACTTATGGGACATTTTCTAGAGAACCAACTAATAATCTAAAATATCAGTAAATAAAAAGGTATTTTAAAAATACATATCCTGTCTTTCCAGTGCAAACTATGCATCAAGATATTCAAAGAGTTGATGAAGAATGTATTTTAAAACTGATAAATGAAGAAAGAACAATGAAATTAGAATATTGCCATTCTTGAATACTCTAAAATTAGAATATCACCATTCTCTACTGGTAATGAAATAACATATTGGCACATTATCATCATTGCTTGATAGAAATATATGTGAAAAGCTTATGTAGCAAGGAAACTAACAAATAATACCAGAGTTGCCAGGAAGTAATTGAGAACCAATTTAAATAGACTCTCACTAGCCAAAGATGACAATATTTGAGCATCAATAAGCAGAATAAAAGCAATGGATCAAAATTCATTAAAATATTTGAATGCATGAGTCATAAAAATATTGAACACAAACAAAATTCAAACAAGCAAAAATAAAACATGGGTGACATTTGGATGATAGAAAGAAATCAACTCATTATTTTAAACATAGGAAAATAAAGGAAACAATCAGGCATTTGCCCAGCTTTTCCTATATGAGCTGTAACTCAGGGTAACCAAATAGTTGATTAGAGAAAGTTTCCCTTTATGCAAGTATTTCAGTTAATAAATTAATAATGATTGAATAAATTAGAATATCGCTATTTTACAACCTCTAATGGATTAATAGATTTAAGCAATGATCATCAATTGCTAACATTACCCAAAGAAAGACAAACAGATATTACGTATCTCTTGAATAAAATGCATAATGCCACCTATAAAGTAGTATTTTCCAAACTTTCTAACTTCAATCTAATCAAGTTTCTAGATCTCACTTCTAATTTATATGAGGTGCAGGGGAGGCAGAAACATGTTACATTAAACCTTGGGGTGCAATTTGCAAAACCCAGAGCATAGAAAAGTACAATGCAGAAACTGCTCAGACAAATAAGATCGTCCATGAATTGATAATTGTTGGAAGTTGGGTGAAGGAACATGGACGTTTTGAATTGTATTTTTCCATTTATCTGAATTTGAATAATAATTTTTTTTTACTTAAAGTAAGTCATGCTGGGCATTTGTTGAAAACTATGTGTGGTTTAAACAAAGAGAACAAGTCTCGTTTGGGGATGTATGTAGAGCCCAAGTTATCCTTTAAGCTGTCTGACAGCGAACCAGAGTGGCAGTGGCTAGTGGACATTTTCTGAGTCACTGCACCCCCCTCTGAATACTAGTCAGAGTGCCATCTAATATCAGTGACTTTCAGAAATTAATGACAAAACTAAAGTGGGTGCTAGTTTGTAAAATTCAGAAGTTAATCTCTAATCTAGAGCAGTAACTAAAATTCCTGGAATAGGAGATTGAACAATTATTCAAAAAAAAAAAATCACCCATGTTATCACATTCATGCGTTAGACTAAATACGTTTCCTATGTGTCTGATGATCAAACATCATGAGTATCTTTATAAATAACTTATGATCGCATGTCCTCATGAACAATTGTACTCATCATAAAAAGAAACTCTTGCTGATGTGAGAGAGTCAATGAATTGCCACCAATACTTAAATTAAGGTAGTAAGATGGGAACATAGTGTCTCTCTTCTGCTGTCATGTATATTACTTTGGCATCCATGAAGGTCTGGCATTAAATGACATCATTTTTTTTTTCTTTTTTTTTGGTACCGCAAGATGCCTGTATGCTAGAGCTATCCTCTTATTGCCTTTATGTTGTTAAGCCTCTGTAAGGGAGTAACCTAATAAGAATTTTAATAGTGCATAGACAATGTGACTCTAGACAAAAATGTGCAAGGACTGCTATTAAGAAATATTTATCAGTGCTCTTGTTGCTTTAACTACAGAGACTCTGATTTGCAAATGGGATGTCTGTGTAGGTGTAATATTTAACTGATTTCTCTAGACTTAAATTTCATGGGGAAAGACATTAGTTCTTGGATACATGACTTTGAAATAATGGTATTTATTGACTTTGATTATGCTTTTTAACTGAGGTCAGTGTGAAGCTTTGGCATTAGAAAATGTCTTAAATATGTTGAATTGTATGTGAAGTCAACTAGTAAACCATAACTCTTCAATTTGAAACAGATGGGGATAGAAGACATAAAGTTTAGGGAGATAGATTGGGGTGGGGGATACAGAGAGACAAAGACATATGGAAGGAAGGAGGGATGATATAAAGCCTCTGAATAGATCCATGAATGGAAATGCTCCTTTACGTTGTCCATAGATGACAGTATACTCATGGAATTTTTTGTCTTGTTTTGGTGAAGTTGGCTGAAATTTAAATACTGTTAGTTTTAGGAAAGAAATCAGTAGAGTAATTGGTTCCAGTACTACGAAAATTAAGAACATGTCCTTCCTGTGCCTCCTGTTAGTTCATTTCTAGAGTAAGAGTGTTGTATATACAGCCAAATGGATTATTGGTCTGTCTCTGAATGTCAGCTCTCATGCCCATATAGGACACTTATGTCTATAAAGATATAAGTTATAACCTCCCCAGAAAAAGCATCAGAGAGAAATCTGAATTACAGTTTTTGTTCAGCCTCAACTCTTGTTATTAATTATGCTATTCCATTATTTTGCTATTTATGAAGTGGGGAAGAGCAGTCATATGTTCCTCTCCATTTGGGCCAGTTGGGAAGTGCACAGAGCTCCTTGGAAGACTAGATCATCCCACCAAATTACTATGCCAAAAACACATAAAATATATATGCCGAGTGCTACAGAAGGATTAACACCCAATCAAGGTTTAAGATACAGCAGAATTATATGGGGATGAAGATTAAAAATATAGATTCCTGGGATTTGCTTTTAGAAAATTCCAAATCATGAGATATTGGAGCAAGCCCAGGAATCTGTATTGTAGTGAACAGCCCAGGTGATTTCAATATGTGTAGTTCCTAGAACGTGATTATCATAAACACTAGTAAGCTGATACAATATGAAAAGACGTAGAAGTTAGAAAACCTACATTTACTCTTCAAGAGATTATAAGAAAATATTAATGTTCTCATTGTAAGAATTTGTAGGTGAATTTATAAACATATAGATCTACATTATGCAATATATTCTTATTCATGTATTACTTTTTTAATGGCAGAATAATTGAAATGGTAAATTTCCCACACAGTAAATAAAATTAAATTCCAAATCAACTAAGCATAGCATTCACCAGTTATTGTCATTTTCAGCACACCAAATGTATGCTAATTTAAATTTCCAAATTGTACAACTCAGTAGAAGTCACAGCTGTGAAAGCCCCATGAAAACTTAAAAAGACATAAAAATGCCGAGTCTTTTTTAAAAATTTTTTGGCATTGTTTTGAATATAACCAGGCACAGTCTCTGGCTTTTTTTTTTTTTTTTTTTTTTTTTTTTTAACCACATAGCTACTATTAAGAACACTTTCCTCTGCTAGGAGAGATACAGGCAACAGTGGATGGCTGTTAGAGTCTGGCCAGGAAAAGAAATCAGTAGACGCAATCTCCAGAAAATCTGCAAGAGAATCACTTGATATTTACTATAAGGTTCAGATTCCTAGACTACCCTGCCTTATACATATTAAATAAGGATCTGGTTGAAAGGGGGGACCAGGATGATCATGGATATCTGTAAGTAAATAATGTCCACTTTTACAGCTTGAGATGCATAGGCACAATGATGTTATCAAATTCTCTCCTTACAACAGAAGGGGAAAAATATTATGTAGCTTGAATTTGCCTTTGTATTTTCTGAAACTTTTACTTCTTTCAATAGTGACAAAGGAGAGCCTCCAGTGCAGGGCCTGGGTTAAAATAAGGTGAATGAGGCTCTTGCCTTGGGTGCAAAAATTAAGGGGCTATTTAAGAAAAAAAAGAAAGGAAATAATAAAAGCAGAATACAGAGCTCTGCCAAGCCATATTAAATCCTGAAGTAAAATGTCATACTTAAAAGAAGTAAAATAAGTAATACTGATTCCTTCATTTAAATTTTTATTTTTTGTTCATCATGGATAATTTTGCATTAATTTTATCTTTTTAAATAGTGCATTAAAATATTTTTTATTTTGATTACTGAGTTTTTCAGCACCACCTTAATTTTTGGACCAGAGGCAAACGCCTCACCCTAGTTACAGCTCTGCACTGTGCAGAATGGAATTACCCCAGTTATTTAAAAGCATGTTAACATCCAAGCACGATGGGTTGTTTCCCTCCAATTGCATCTCCTGGGTAAATATTTTTCTGCCTGGAGCTAAGACCAATCATGCTCCCCAAATTTAGTCAGATCCATTATGTAATGAAGTCAAATGAACTTATGTTTTCCTAGACTGAGACTGAAGTGAGAGTGCCCTAAAACATATGGCTACGTCAATAATTTTTAAAATTAACTAATGTACTAAAAAATGAAATAAGGTGGGGAGGAGGATATATTAAGGGGGGAAAAAAACATGCTAAACTAGAGTGCCTGTATCCAGGTTTGAGTATAAAGTAAAAAAAAAAAAAATACTGAGTTGATTAAATTATAGTTCTCCTCAACAACTAATAATGTCTTCAGAGGTTCTATTTGCTGTTATTATTGTATTTTGGATGGAAGAGTTTCTCTAAAGAATATCTTTTTGAAGCCCCATGACCAAGAAGAAGAAACCCAAGCCAAGTATTTGATTGCCTACTAAGTACTTGTTGTGACAATATACCCACAGAAGCAGATTTTGTCATACTGGCTCATTTACTACTGCAAAGTTTCACTATTGTCTTCATTAAACTAAAACAGCTTGTTTAAAACCTACACATGGCAGGGATCTTTTGAAAATTGTTCAAACATGGCATAGAATTGCAGACTAAAAAGTAATACGAAGTCTAAAACATAAAGTTAGCCTTTTGAGCACAGTTAAAGGAGCCAGGTTTCGTTAATTGAGGACGTAGTCATTGTGATGACAGTGCAATATGTTGGTGAACGTTTCTTAAAAGCCTCTAAAAGAAAAAGAGCAAGTTTGTAGGTGAGTACAATTTGCAGTGGAGAGGTTCACCAATATGTTGATAGAGATTATCACTAGAAATACAATCTGGGTGCTTTTATCTTCCTATAAAAAGTGCATTGTTTGATTTTTCTATAATGAGATTATTTTGCCTACATACAAAGCATTTTAATAGTAGTCACCTTAGAAAAATATATTCATATCTTAATGTCAGTAGGAAAGTTTTTCGGTTAGGACCTAAAGGAAATTTCTTTTTTTGCATTATAAGGATTATAAAGCCCTTAATTGCATCCATTTTATATAGTAAAATTTTCAGAGACATTAAAAATTGAAATTGATACTTTAAGAAAGTATTTATGTTATTGTCCTATACAGTGGTGAAGAAATGAGCAGGAAGACTACTTAGGTCATTTCAAGCTTCATAATTCTATTGTTTGAAATGCTTTTTCAAAAAATTTGAGAAAAGAGTACTACAGTAAGTTCTTGAGAATTTTGCTGGTTCCATTAAGTTACTGTAGAAAATATTTTTTTCATAAATTTCTATGAAAAATTTATATAAGCCATATATAGTTTTTCTTAATTTAAGAAAGTAAATATGTTATATCAAAAACCTAGTTCATTTCAGGAAAATAAAGTTCTAGTAACTTTTTAAAATATTTAAGGGTATGAAATTGTTTCCTTTGCCTCAAGCCTTTTTCGTAATTTATAAAGGGAAAATTAAGACTACTATTTATGTCATATTTTCACTTATATTTTATCCCAAACTTAACTAATAATATTTTATTTAAGGATTCTCTAGTCATTCTTCTTTTTATCCATTTATTAAAAAAAACAATTGCCTGTGTACCTACCATATGGCAGACACTGTGTGAGATCCTGAGGAGAGGCAAACAAGCTAGATGTGATGACTGTCCTCAGGAAGGAAATGCTATAGGTTTGCCTCAATTGCTTTGCAAAAAATTACCAACAAGTGGCAAATTTCAAAATATCCTGCCCATAACTCTGGACATAGTTATTCTAGAATCTATCTACCTTGGAGAAAATACTTTCAAATGCATTTAGATTTTTATTGTTAGAATTTCATAGATTACTTTGAGGAATTAAGCAATGGAAAATGGAAAAATGTATGCTCACTCTTACTCAACTGATGATGAATGTTTTTTTTTTTTTTTAATTTTTATTTATTTATTTATGGCTGTGTTGGGTCTTCTTTTCTGTGCGAGGGCTTTCTCTAGTTGCGGCAAGCGGGGGCCACTCCTCATCGCGGTGCGCGGGCCTCTCACTATCGCGGCCTCTCTTGTTGCGGAGCACAGGCTCCAGATGCGCAGGCTCAGTAGTTGTGGCTCACGGGCCCAGTTGCTCCGCGGCATGTGGGATCTTCCCAGACCAGGGCTCGAACCCGTGTCCCCTGCACTGGCAGGCAGACTCTCAACCACTGCACCACCAGGGAAGCCCCAATGAATGTTTTTTGAATAAAGCCCAGTGATGATAACCATGATAATGTCATATAATAATTCTGTTTTGATGTGGAAGTCAAATGCATTCATGATTTATACTTTAGAGGAAATAGTTCTATGTACCTAGGCATGCATTAATAATTTACACATTGGACAACTATGCCTCATTTGCATGCTTTTAAAATGTTTGAAAAACTTCAAACATAATGAAAAGCATGTCTGTTCGCACATGTGATTAATTTGCTGTTAGAAGTAGAAATTCTGCATAAAGCTATCTGTTCTATGAGGAAAAACATTCTACCCTCTGTACCTACTGGATGAAGAATGAAGCCTTGGTATGAATACAGACATGTCCTTACATCTTTCTAAAAGTGTAGTTGACAAATCCCTCCCTTGACATGCCATGCCTTTTCTTTAATAATACAGAGAATGGACACTCTCTGAGGTTCCACTTTTATTGAAGATAGAATGTTTTTTATAGACTAACGTGCCAACCAAGAACAACTAGAAAAAGCTTTAAAAAATGTTTACAAGCCTTAGAGAGCAACTGAGGCCACTGAGAGTTGATGGGCAATGCTATCTAATAGAAGATAAGTGTATTTTGGCAGTCTGCTGTGCTATTACTTTCATTAAATTTACCCTAGGTGAAAAGCTAAGAAAAAATTTTTAAATGTGGTATAAAAAAAAAACAAAAAACAAAAAACCAATTACCAGGCATTTGACCTAAAAAAACCCCAAATGACTGTAAAAGGAAAAAAGAAAAAGAGTTTTAAAAAAGGAGACAAAAAAGTAAAATAAGTGATTCAGATATTGGTGTTATCAGATCCAGAATTTGAAATAATTGTGATTAATATGTTAAGAAAATAGATAATGTAATGAAAAACCTCACCAAAAACTAGAATCTAAAAATAATCAGATAGAAATTCTATAACTAGAAAAATAAAACCACTTAAGCAAAAATAAAAAACAAAAAAACTTAAATGAGGTTAGGTTAGAATCAGCAGAAGAAAAAATTACTAAACTAAATATTAAGCCAATAGAAAATATCAAGACTAAAGCATAGAAAAAAAATAGAGTGGAGAAAGAAAAATTACTTGATGGAAGAAAATTGTTGCAAGTCATATATCTGATAAGGCATCGATATCCAGTAAATAGAGAGGAATCTTACAACTCAACAACAAAACAAACAACTCAATTAAAAAATGGGCAAGGACTTAATTAGACATTTCTCCAAAGACAACATTCAGATGGCCAAGAAGCACATGAAAAGATGTTGAACATCACTAATCATTAGGGAAACGAAAATCAAAACTGTGATGAGATACTACTTCATGGTCACTAGGATGGCTATTATGAAATAAAAACAAAAACAGAAAACAGTAGTGTTGGCAAGAATGTAGAGAAGCTGGAACTCTTGCATTGCTGGGAACCACTATGGAATATGGTATGGTATGCCTCAAGAATTACCATATGAGGGACTTCCCTGGTGGTGCAGTGGTTGAGAGTCCGCCTGCCAATGCAGGGGACACGGGTTCGAGCCCTGGTCTGGGAAGATCCCACATGCCGCGGAGCAACTGGGCCCGTGAGCCACAACTACTGAGCCTGCGCGTCTGGAGCCTGTGCTCCGCAACAAGAGAGGCCGCAATAGTGAGAGGCCTGCACACCGCGATGAAGAGTGGCCCCCACTTGCCGCAACTAGAGAAAGCCCTCGCACAGAAACAAAGACCCAACACAGCCAAAAATAAATAAATTAATTAATAAAAAAAAAAAAGAAAGAATTACCATATGACCCAGCAATCTGCTTCTTGGTATATACCCAAAGGAATTGAAAGCAGGGTCTTGAAGAGAGATTTGTACACCCATGTTCGTAGCAGCATTATTCCCAATGGCTAAAATGTGGAGGTAACCCAAGTGTCCACTGACAGATGAATAGATAAATAAAAAGTGGTATATAAATAAAACAGAACATTATTCATCCTTAAGAAAGAAGGAAATTCTGACACCTGCTACAACATGGATGAACCTTGAGGATACTGTGCTGAGTGAAATAAGCCTGTCACATAAAGACACATACTGTATGATCCCACCCACATGCAGTTCCTAGAGAAGCCAAACCCATAGAGAGAGAAAGCAGAATAGTGGGTGCCAGGGCCTGGGGGAGGAGTGGCGATGGGGGAGTTGTTTAATGGGTGCAGAGTTTCAGTTTGGGAAGATGAAAAAGTTCTGGAGATGGACGGGGTTGATGGTTGCACAATGATGTGAATGTGTTTATTAATGCCACTGAACTGTACACTTAAAAATGGCTAAGATGGTAAATTTTATATTATGTATATTTCACCATAATAAAAAAAAATGGGAAAAAAAAGAAAAATTACTCGAGACACAGAATGTGGTAAAATTATCTAACATATACAAAATTGCAGTTCAAGCAAAAAAGGGGAGAAATAATTGGAATTAAGCAATATGTGATTAGAAACTGGCCAAGAATTCTCCCAAATTTATGAACGGTATCAGGTCACAGATATAAGAAGACCCTAAGCAGGAAAAAGCACAAAGAAGACCACACCTTTGAAAATCATAGTAAAACTGCCCAATACCACATTAAAAAATCTTAAAAATCACCACGGGGGCTAAAAAAATACATAACCTTAAAGGATCAGCAAAATGACATGATAACTGACATTTCAATATAATTTATTGAAGCCAAAATATATTGGGATGATGGTTTTTAATTGCTGAAAGAATAATTTCCCAAACAATTTTCTGTAAACTAAAATATTATTTCTAAAAGGAAAGCAAAATAAGTATATCATGAAACAAAATCTGAGATTTTTGCCACCAGTAGACCCAACTAAATGAAATAACAAAGGACATTTTTCATACAGAAAAAAATAAATCCAATGAAAACAAGTAAATGCAGGAAGGAATGAAGAGCTATGGAAAAGTTAAGTATGTGGATAATTATAAATATTGACCTATAAAATAATAATAGTAATGTATCATAGGGATTATAACATAGAAATGCAATACAAGACAACAATAGCACAAAAGCCAGAAAGGGGAAAGAGTTAAAGAGTTCAAATGTCCTTACATTGCCCTGGACATAGTAATTTATGTTTGACTCTGATTAGTTAAGCATGCATACTATAATCTGAGGAAACCACTAAAAGCTGCTAGAGGAAAAAAGTTAAATAATACAAGTAATTGACTAATCCAATATAATTCAAAAAAAGGAGGGGAAAACGAAACATCGACTAGGTAGGACAATTACAAAATAAATAGTAAGATAGTATATATCCAACTATATCAGCAATTATTTTAAGTATAAATAGAAAAAGAACTCCAAGTAAAAACAAAGATTGTCATATAGAATTTTAAAACTCAACCAAATGTAATATATAGAGAAGCATTTTAAATATAAACATACAGAAAAATTAAAGCAAAAATAAAAAATATATACCTTACAAAAACTAATCCAAAGAAAACTGGGTTAGCTACACTGATATCTGACAAAATAAACTTTAAGGCCAGCAGCAATACTAGAGGATATAGCATACTGATTAAAGCATTCCTCCACCAAGAATATATAACAATTATATTTTTATTCAACAAATTATACATATATGACAAAATATATTAAAATATATAAAAATTATATTTGCTTATTTATAACAAAATGCATAAAGAAAAATTACCAGAACTTAAAGAATATATAATATATGAATTACACAGTAAATAAACTTGATTTAATCAACAGACATAGAATACTCATGCACAACAATTGCAGAGCAAACATTCTTTTCAAGCCTAAAAAATTAATATATACAAGACCTTAAGGTAAGTTTCAACAAAGTTGAAAGGATTGATATCATAAAGAACATGAATTCTGAATGCATAATATAAGGACAAAAATCCTCCAATGTTTGAAAGTTGTCCTACTAAGCATCTAAGTATCTATGGATCAAAAAAGAAATCTCAATTAGAAATGAAAAAAATATTTTCACCTGAATCATAATGAAAATCCCACATATCAGAACTTGTGGTGTGCAGCTAAAGTCATGTTAAGAAGACAATGTATACTCTTCAAAGAAGATATTAAAAAAGAAGAAAGAGTGACAATTAAGGTTATGAGTATCCATCTTAAGAATTTAGCCAGAAATTAGAAAAGGAGTGCATTAAACAAAAAGAAAATAAGAGAAAAATAATTTTTAAAAGCAGAAGTCAATTATATGGAAAACAAATATACAATAAAAAGTAAATAAAGATAAACATTGATTCTTAGGAAAGATGATTAAAGTTGATAACTCCATATGATGAGTTATGAAGTTAAAAAGAGAGAAGAATAAGAATTACTAATACCAGGGAAAATGGAGCATCTGTAAGGATCATATATAAATATATAATGACCTCATTAGTGAATATTCTACCAAGCATTTAATGAAGAACAATACCAGTATTACGTAAATCCTTCAAGAAAATAGGGAAAAATGAGAACACTTCTCATTTTGTTTTATAAGGACAGCATTACCTACCTTGTTCCCAAATTACAGGCCATTCTTCTTCATGAATTTAGCTGTAGAAACCCTATATAAAGTATTACCAAACAAAATTAATAAAAGTGTAATAAGGACAAACAAGCAGGGCATATAACAGCAATTTAAGTGGTTAACATTTGAAAATTAACCAATGTTGTTAATCACATTAACAGAGAAAAGAAAAATTACATGATTGTATCAAAGGATGTTAAATACCTTTTGATGTAATTCAACAATATTAGTAGGCTGAGATTAGAAACAAATTTACTTAATCTGATAAATATCTATGTTAAAATGCAACAGGTGCTATGCATAATGTTGAATAATTAAAAGCTACTAAGTATTATATTTCATTATAAAGGTTCATTAGTTGAGACAACAAAGATAAACAAGGAGACAAGTAAAAGAAAATAGTGCATACATATACCCTCACATGTATTAACACTTGATTTTTTATTTTTAACAAAGATGACACTGCAGAACAATGAAGAAATTATGGTCTTTTCAATATACAGTTTTGAGTTAACTGGATATTCTTATCAAGAAAAAAATTAAACCTGATGTAATGTTGATCTAAATGTGAGAGACATTTTTTTGAAGCATAAAATACATTACTACGAGGTAACATAATGATTTAGCATAGATTTTTTTTTCTTAAATAGGACACATGAAACAACCAAAATGGAAAATATTTAAAAGTTTGTTTCCTGTTTATCAAAAAAAAAAAAACAAACAAACATGAAATAGACACAAAGTTACCCTGAGAGGGTAAGGTATTTTAATATGCATAAATGTAAAAGAAATCATATGCAGAATATATATAAATTCCTACAATTAAGTTTCAAGACAGGTAATCAAATAGAAAAATGGGCAAAATACTTGAATAGGCTACTTTCCAAGAGGATATCCTAATGACCAATAAATTGATGAGTAGGTGCTCAGCATCATTAGTCATCTGGAAAATAAAAAATAAAACCACAATGAGATAGCAGTAATATCAACTAAAATATCTAAAATTAAGATGATTGATAAGTATTTGTTGGCCAGAAAGTGAGAAACTCTCACATGCTGCTTTTCAGAGTATAAATTATTACAACTTTGGAAATCTTTTTGGCAACAACTACTAAAGGTAACTCATGACCCAGCAATGCAAACTTGGGTGTGGACTCAATGGAATTGTGTATATATTTGCACCAAATAACTATAAGAATGTTTATAACATATTGTTTGTAAGTGTTAGATATTGAAAGTAATCCAAATGTTTATCAACAATTGGGTAGATAAATAAATATTAATATATTTATAAAACAGAATAAAGCATTGAAAAATGAGCAAATTACCACTGCATGCATCAACGTGAATGGATCTCACAAGCATAACGTTGACGCAAAGGAGAATATGTTGAATGACAGCATAGATACACACTGGAAAATAGCCAAAATTAGTATGGGGGTTAGAAATACAGATGTTGATTATATTTATGGAGGAAGGGATAGGAAATGGCTGAAAGGAATATGAGTGTCATATTCTATTATTTATCTTGATGAAAATCACATGGGTGTGTTCACTTTTTTGAAACTCATCAAGCTCTAGACTTAGGTTTTCTATATTGTATTACTCCATACTACAATAAAAAAGTTTCATTTAAAATTACTGCTGGTATTAAATGACTAGAAAACTACAATTTTCCTTTTTCTTATCCTGATAGCCTATTCAAGACCTATGTTTACCTAAAATGTATTGAGATGTATGCATTTGGGAGAGGTATCCTTGCTTTCTCTATTGTGGTATTTTTTCTCTTCCTTTTTTCAATCTCTTAAAAATTAAAGAAAACTCCAGAATAATAATTTTATATTATATTTTATAGCTTTCTGTGTTTGAAAAGTACTGTAACAGAAGGGTACAGTGAACAAGAACGTGGGTTTTAGTTGTAGACACATCTGGTTGTCATTCCCTCCAGAAGCAATCTATGAGTTTGGGCACAAGTTAATTAGAATCTCTAAGCCGTATCTTGTTGAAAGACAGACAGAGAAACAGGGAGAGAGAGAGAAAGTGAGAGCAGCAACAAGAGTGAGAAAGTGAGAGAGGAAAAGAGCAAGAGGGGGGAAAGAATGAATGAAGGAAGGAATGTCTACTTCTCAAGGTCGTTATATGGGTTAAAGTAATACATATGTAAAATCATCTAGCATACTGCCTCTTATACTAGTTTTCTCCATATGTATATTTTCCCAACCTCTCTGTTATGTATATACTGTATTAGTTTCCTAGGGCTATCATAACAAATTACCACAAACTAGATGGTTTAAAACAACACAAACTTATTTTCTTACAATTCAGGAGGCTAGAAATCTGAAATCAAAATGTGAACATCGTTGGTCCTTTCTTGAGACTCTGAGAAAGATTCTATTCCATACCTCTCTCAGAGCTTCTGGTGGTTGCTGGCATTCTTTGGCGTTCCTTGGCTCGTAGCTGCGTCACCGTGATTTCTTTGTCTGTATGGCTATATTCCTTGTATTTCCTCCGTCTCTTTCTCTCCTTATAAGGGCACTAATCTTTGGATTTAGGCCCACCCTAATCCAGTATGACTTCATCTTAACTTGATTACATCTACAAAGACCTTATTTCCAAATAAGGTCACATTCACAGATACTGGGGGTGAGAACTTCAACATATCGTTTTGGGGGACGCAATTCAACCCACAACATATCAAGCAGGCATTAAACTAGAGAAGCTAAGAGATTTGCTTAGGGCATTAAACAAAGCTAATAACAAAGCTAGAACTAGGAAACATATGTAACTCAGAATCCAGTGTTTCTTGCCATATACCAAGCTACTTAGAAAATCATCTTCCTGATTCCAATAGATAAAACTTTAATCCTGATTATATCTATTTGTTCACTTTATATTCTTAGCTAGATTGAGAACATATAAACACATCTTTTGAAATATTGAACTCAGACAAAAATAATGCATGAGTGTGAGTTTGCATGTGTATGTGTGAACATAAATGTGAAGGTGACAAATTGGCAGCCCATGTGCCATTTCCAAGCAGCAAAGAAGTCTGTTTTGTCCTGTACAGTTTTGTTGTTGTGGAGGTTATCATTATTTTTTTAATGATATATGATTTTATAAATCAATAGCTTTTATATAAAATTCCAGATTTCCAGGTGCTTCTGAAAAATCATATGATCTGGCAACATTGGACCCACCTGTCCGCAATCTGCTAGGGCTGGGGAGTAGATGCCCTTTTTAGAAAAGTATGCAGTTTTTATTTGGCCACAGTGCCAACCCGTTCTCATTGTTTCCCCACTTCCATTTACCTCACTCATGTATGTCACGTGCTGGACTTGCTTAGTCATTTCCGTCTGCTCTCCTTGATTTACCGAAAATTAAATTGCCTAGTATTGTACTATAGTCTCATTCAATGGGATGTTTAGATCAAGTGCAAATAATTTAGGCTTTAATTCATCTCCATTTTACTGTTATTTTTCCTTCAGCAGGAGAAAAGCTCTTATAAGAATAAAACTCTTGTTAATTCTGCTGCACAAGTAACTTCAAAAGTCTAAGATTATTTTTTGTATAAAAAGTGTGTATTATTACTCTAATTTGTGAAATTTCAACGGGGTGTACTGAATATCTACCATTGTCTTTATTTTTAACATATTTAGCTCTCTGTGTGTGAATGATTGTATACGTGTATGATATATAATTAAATGAAAAACAATATTAAGCAGATGCAGCAGAGAAAAAATCTGGATATGAAAGGTAAACGTAAAAACCACAGGAGAAGGAGAGAGCCCTGGAAGAATAATGAGGCTTAAAACTATATATAAAAATGGGGGGAGGGGCAGTAGTTCGTGATAGGATGGGAAACAAATAAACAACACACAAACAAACAATTCACACAGGATGTGCCTTAAAAGCTAACTACAAGATATTTCAATATGCCAGCACAAAGAATTGATTCCACAGATTTCTGGGGGCAGAAATAAGCTGAAATGAAGCAAAGGTACAATAAGGCTTGAATCTCACTGGCATCTCTAACTCCAGCACAACTCTTGCTCTTCCCTCAAAAGCCACAGTAAGGGAAATTAAACTGGACTGGTTAAATTAAACAAATTGGATGCAGGGACCCAATGAAAATAAGCATAAAGCTAGATTCTGATGAATGAGAAAATTCCTTTCCTGAAGTCTAGCAGCTGGGAATGGAAGGGATTGACTGTAAGTGGGAGTGGGGGTAGGTGTAGGGGCAATAAAGAGACAAAGTTCGGGTATAGGAGGAGAAATAAGTTCTTACAGGGGATAACAAAGACAGCCTCAAGTATGTAATCAGTGAGTGAAATAACACGCCAGGCAGGGGCTTCTCACAAATTTAGTTTAGTAGCTGCTATTCTTCTTCAGAAAGATTTTTCATCATTGTGGGGTGAAGGAAGTTTGGGGGTAGGCATGACAGAAAATACACAGGTGTTAGTGGTGCCCTAGATTTAAGAACACTGCTCATCAAACACACTGCAGTGGTCCCACACTGAAACCTCTCTAGCAGGTGCATTGATTAGAACTTAACTACTATTCTCAAGTACCTATCCATGTGCTTTCTCTACCGTAGCTTGATACCTTAATAATTATCATTATTCAAATAATTTGTAGGCATTAAAAAAATCACAGTCTATCTTCTGATTACTGAAAAATTATATACTCATGTGAAAGTAGCCTAATTTTACTATGCCGAAGATTTTTTCAAGTAGTACAAAAGTATTTAACATGCTGAGTTTGCTTATTTCTCCTGAAAGTAACTTAGTAAACTTCATGAGAAATTATTGGGATTTTTCTACATGAAATTTCCAGTATGTTTGTTCCAGCCTATAGCTGAATCCAAAGACCCAGACTTATTGCATTTCCTTGCATTTAAAAATTCCTCTAGTTGCTGTGTTGAAAATGAGGTTTACATAGCAGCATGTTCAAGAACTATTCATCAACTTTTGTTGATGAGAAACTCATATCAGTTCATACAAAGGAAACCAGCTAGAGACATTTAACCACAAACCAAGTAACAAGGATTGTATATATTATTAAAAGAAATAAGTTGTAAACTAAACAAGAGCATTCCAGTTATGCAACAGTGATACTGTAATTGGTTAGAGGAATTCACTATTAATCTGAAATTTAGTTGAGAATATCATGTAATCTAATCTCTCCCTAGTAATACCATATTTCAGTAGAAAAGATGGCTTCATTTTGATCACTTGAATCACAGCAAATAGAAAATCCCTCAATGATAAATCTTCTTGCTCTTTTAAATGATCTACCATCTTTAGCGGAAAAGTATTTAATACATATCACTCATATTTTCCTTCATTATTACCATGCATTTCTTCTCAATCACATATCTGTAAAGTTAAAACTCCCTTCCAAATTGATATCAGTCTTGGAATTCATGGGTATCTCAAAGCCTCCACTTTGCCTAATGTTAATTGAGAAAGTAGGTGTTTACACTGATCTCCTAATGTTAAAGCACAAGCTATGATTGCAGCAATAAACACAGAGTGTCTCTGTATTCATTTCTCAGTCAAAAAAATCTTATCATTTAGTTTCATTTATTTTTAGTGTAGAGCGAGTTTCCAAGTTAGAATGCTCATTAATATTTAATACCCTATGGAAATATATTTGTTTATGATGATCATGCATTTCCATTTTCATTGTTGCAAAATGTTTACCAGTTTATGGCATGAGATATTATTTATGTTTCCATATTTGGGTTGTCAGAAATTCTCCCAATCAGACATAATCATAAACAACCACCTTGATTTCACAATTATCTCATTTGTTCTGAGTAGTAGCAAGGGGCAGGAGTTAAAATTCTTCACACACTACTGTAGCCTAAAATTGGTAGATTCCCTAAGGTCGATTGGAGAGGAATTAATCTTAGTTTCCACTTTCTAAAAAAAAAAATACTAGATTCTTCTGACAAGTGTTAAATTGCCTCAAATTCATATCAATAGGAATCATTTCACATCTTACCCACAAACAAAAATAATGATAGTAATATTAAAAACACCTCACCGGTTTTCATTAAGATATTTCATATAGTATTTGTCATTAGGGAAAGACATTACCACATTCCAAAGTTGACTGTTTAGTTTCCTGAATTCCTCTTGATGAAACTCTTAAAAGGGGAATTAACATTTATTAGCATCTGCATTGTGCCAAGAAGTGTGCTAGGCATATTTGATCATTTGATGAGAGGCAGTGTAGCAAGGTGTTTAAGATCACAGTCTTGAGTTTGAATCCTTCCTTGCTCTTATATTGCTAGGTGTGACCTTGACTGTCTTGGTTAACCTCTCTGTGCTTCACTTTTCTCATTGGTAAAATGAGTGAAATCCTAGACTCTATTTTATAGGGTTGCTGTGAGGGATAAACTAAGTTAATGTAAGTAAAGCACTGGAGCACTGTTTCACATGGAGCCGACACTCAAAATTAGATATTGGCATTATCCTCACCAGATCTTATATAGTGAGGTGCCCTTATCCTCATTTTACTGATGAGGAAACTAGTGCTCAGAGAGTTGAAACAATTTATGTTTAGAAACAACACAGCAAGTCATACTTTAAAATAAAGAGCTTTTATCACTAAATTATGTTGTGATATTTTTTTCCATTCTAAACACATATTGATAGTTTTCCCTCTGCATATTTACTGAAATAAAGAGATCTATATCTGTCCATGTTTCTTAGACTAGATACAGTAGTTACTTTAAATCTGATAACTGCAAAGGGGATTACTGCAACATATAATCTAGTCCCTCAGTTTAGATTTTGTGTGTGTGTGTGTGTGTGTGTGTGTGTGTGTGTGTGAGTAAGGGGTGGGCACGGAGGACTTTTTGTTTTAAAACTTATGCATGAAGAATAAGAATTGTAACATGTCTTTGAATTAGAAAACCACAGAAGACACCCCAAGGAAAACCATGATCCAGTGGAAACGTTGTGTAGCCCAACTGAAGATAAGATCCAAATTCACAAACGTAAAGTTAAAGAAACTAAATAATTAATCAGGTCATATACACTGGTGGCAATCAATGGGTTTTAAGAGTCCAGGTAAAAGGGTTTGACTCTTAAGAGAGCCTCTACAAATTTCTGCTATCACCGTAAGATTCACTGATGAATGTACACACAGATATTAAGGGCATCATGGAACATTTCTAGATTCAATTCTTAAAAATTCACTGTCCCTTCTACTTACTTTTCAGTAAGCTTTACCTCTATAATAGACACGTGTGGGCATACCTTATATGCTATTTGCTCTAGAACCTGTTGGCAAATGGTAGGAAAATTTTTAAAAAGGCCCTGAATTAGGTAGATTATTCTTGTGGTCCAAATTCACGTAATGACTGGTTAACCTTAGATAAGGTATTTTTCTGAGACTTAGCTTTACATTATTTAAAATTTCATTTTTGTTTTTTAAAACATGTTAATGGTTATTATTTCATTACATCCCCAAAGTAATCCTGTGGAATAAGTTGGCACTCACCGGTACCCCTACTTCACAGTCAGGGAATCTGGATTTCAGAGAAGTGACTTCCATTGGGTCAAACAGAACAGAATGGGCTTGGAATTAATAGAAATAAGCTAGTATTCACTCAATTCTAAAATATTTTATGTCCATTTATTAATTTAATCTCCACAACGACAAACAGATGAATTGGGAGCTACTAATATATCCATTTAACAGATGAGGTGACTGAGGCATTGTAAGGTTAAGCATCTTACCCAAGGTCATAGCTGATAAATGGCAGAGATGAAATTCAAGCCCAGACAACCTGATTCTAGTTCCCACACATTTAATTACTTGACCACAGTGTCTTTCTGAAGCCAATAAAAATAATAAAACTTGTTCCTGTCTCCAAGTTATTTAGACTCTTTTACAAAAGTAGTGAAAGTATAAATAGGCTTATCAAAAGGAATGAGTTCTGGTTTCTTTGGCAGGAAATGAATATTGCATTTGGAATGTATCTTATTTCAGTACTCCTGAATTTGTCTAGTTTTTACAGTTTTGTTTTATAGGGCCTAGAGGCAGAAGATAGTCTTACCTTATAGCATTTGAGGCTGAAGCTATTAGGTTTGTGGTGTTGAGATAAATATGTCTGCTTTTTCTGCTCTAAAACTAACCCAGGCTAGGAATGTAATAGGGTTAGGAGTTTAAATGTCCATAGGACTCAAACTATAATTTAGCCACACACTTCAGACTTCTCTACCACCTATTCTGCAAGCTCCCTTAGATTTAACTCCTTTGTCATCAAACTCAGCAATGTCTACTAGGCATGCCCAGTGATATGGTTAGAGCCTTGCATCAAGTTTCACTTCCTCCAGGCTTTACCAAAAGGAAGGAGACAAAGGGAAGAGTTAAATAGCTACAGAAGTTGGTTCAGCTCAGGATGCCCATGGCCAGGGAAGAGCACAGATGGGTCCCTTTCACATCTTTTCGGCACAGCTTAGGCAGATCGTGAAAATCTGAAGTGATCACTCAGCCCAGGGCCACAGTAAGGGGTGGGGCAGGGACGGTGGATCTGGGGGAATGCCAGCGACTGTGTGAATCTTGCCTGTCCCTGCATTCCTCGAAGAGCTGTAGCTTTTCAAGGGTTCCAAGCAGGAGATCTAAGTGCACAAGTAAAGCCAGAGGTCATCTTAATCATCACCGACTCCTTGGCACCTTCTTTTTGGCCCTGGAACCCTCTCAGATACCCTCTCCCAATCACGACTAAACCCCGAAGAAGTGGAATCTCCACACAGCTTTCCGTGGGTCTAGCAGGGGCCTGGGCATGCTCAGTAGGCTACGTGGTTCTCTGGTTCCTCTCTCTCTCTCTCTCTCTCTCTCTCTCTCTCCCCCCACCCCTTCACCGCCCCGTGCGGGAGGGTGGGTGGTGACAAGTTAGAGGCACTTGCGTTAGGTCCCCGCCCCCAGGATCGGGCTCCCCCTGCAAGGGGACGAAGCAAAGGCAGAAACACACCTCGCTGCGCAGCATCCCGACCGGGAGGGGCTGCGCCCCAGGGCTGAGCCCACCAGTATCCCCATCTGAGGACGGCCCGCCGCTCTCCATGGTACTGCGGAGAGCTCAGCTCCGCCCTTCTCTTTCGGAAGGACAGCACCCGGCGTCACGTAACCCAGCCTTCTCGGGCTCCACGACCGCCTCCTCCTTCCCAGCTCTTTCCCTCTCCTCCTCCTTCTGCTCCCCTCCTTTGCCTGTTCTCCCCTCCCGCACTCCTGGAGATAGACGCTCAAGCCTGACGCCTCTGAAAAGGCAGCAGCAGTCGCCTTATGCACAGACCTCAGGAAATTCGCTTTGACCGATGCATGCCTCAAGCTCTGGCTCGAGCTAAGGGGGAATAACCGGGCAGGTAAAGAAGCCCAATTTGTGTTGGGGGGAGGGGATGGGGCGAGGCTAGCTCGAGAAGGATATCTTTCCCCATTGTAACTGAGCCAGGATCTGCCACAAATGCACAGGGAAGGATGGGTGGTGGGAGGGTGGAGGAGTATAGATCTTGGTGGTTTTGCATGAAGCTTTTTAAATAGATGGTAAGAAGATGAGACAGTGGAACTGGGGTAGTAACTTAAAAGACTGAATGCAGTGATTTATTAGCAAAAAAAGAAAATGGGCAAGTTAGAAACCAAAGCAATAAGATACATCTATAGCTACATCTTTCTTTCCCTTCCCCATCAGCTCCATGCTGTGCCTAGCCTTAATTTGTGCAGTTGACTCCAGGCTCTAAGACACTGCACTGGTATTAGAGATGGAGCTTAGAGACTGGGCGGGAAAGCCAGGGAGAATTTTGGGTGTGCATTGGTATTGAGGGACTTTGCAAAAGCCAGGGGGAAAAGATAGGCACTTCTAAAAATTCAAAGATTTCAGGTTCTTTATTATGGTTTATTGAAAGGTGCATGGAAAGGTGTGCGTGTGTGTGGTGTGTGTTACCGTAAACATATTAAAATAAATGCAACTGCAGCCGATGACCATACTGTATCGATCCTTCCAGTGGCTTGGGAATGAATTTGATTCTAGAAATGAAAGAAAAGATTAATGAGGCTGTTAGTCTGCTTCTGAATTAGAGTGCTTCTTCCTTTGGCTGCAGTGAGGTTGTTTTCCAGATCCTTTTATTTTATCCTCTAATTTGTGAACTCACTAGGTTTTCTGGGCACCTAGAGAGAATCGTTTTCTCCATATAAATACAGATACTCTCTCTCACACAATGAGCTTCCTCTAAGAACTGGGAGAGTCAGTTGACCTCCGCTGTGGTAAGAATATATATGTTTTTCCCCTTCTCTTACATTCCATAAAAAATTGTCTAGGTATGCATCAGTGGAGGAGGGCAGGAGAGAGGTGTAAAGAAAGGTTTTGTGATCTATGTACTATAAGTTAATAAAATAATTGGCTCCAACTGACTTACAAAAAAAAATGGTTTTCTAACACACGAGCTTGTGGATGGTTTCAAAGCACTACTCTTGATCTTGAAATTCCAGATTTATTTCACAATGACTGAAAATTTCAGATTTCTGAGTCCACTTAAAAAATGAAAGTATACTGAATAATATGCTATCTTAGAATGATTTTTAAGAGCACTTTTCTTTTGGCTTGGCACGGGAGTAGACGAGATATGGCTGGTGATTGCTGATGGTGTGGAATGTATCAGCCATAATAAATAAGCAACCGAGATTTTTATTTCCCTTTGCTAGTGGGCAGTGTGTGTGTGTGTGTGTGTGTGTGTGTAGTGTGTTGTGTGTGTGCTGAAAGAGAGAGAACCAGTCATCAATTTCATCTGGGGAGGAACTTGAAGTGGGATCCCCTAGCTTGGTGGCTCTCAGCTGACACCTGTAGGGATTGCTCTGTACTGAAGAGAAATGCTCTCAGCTCCCTCCATGGAGAAGCAGCAGCACAATGCGGTGCCATAAATTACTGCCAGTTTCAGCTTGTAGGGAAAAAAAAGTGTTAATTGGATAGTGAGCTTCTGTGTCCAGGCAATAAATTGGTGTGTGTGCGTGTGTGTGCGTGTGTGTGCATGTGTGTGTATGTGGTGGGGGGAGATAGTGGGAAGTGGTGAGGGAGATACATGTGTTTTCTTGACATGACCAGATGACACATTTGTGATTGTTGTTTGTCAAAATGTGAGAGTAATTTTTTGGTAAAAAAATAAAAAGCCTTAAAAACAATTCACTATTTATGATTTCTATACCATTACAAGAACCTGTCAGATTAGCGTTGAATAAAGAGAGGTGATTTAATAGTACAGTGAGTAATTCAAAGATATGATTTTAAATTCAAGCATCCTGGAACCACAGCAGCTAAGGTGACACACATGCCAGCTGCTGTTTTAACCACACAAATTCTAAGAGCTGACAGCCAGAAAGGACTTGAGGAGGAGTTAAGATCACTACACAGTTAGGCAAAATATTAAATACTTCACCCATCTTTAGAGGAGTTAATATTATGGCAGCTGAGACACAAATGCCACTAAAAATAGACATCTGGCTCCAGTGGGAAGTTTTCTCCTATAACGGATTATTCCTTTAATAAAAAGGAAGAAAATACTTGGTTGAAATTTAAGAGAGATGCCCAAGAGACTATCAATATTCCTTCTCTCTCTGAGAAAAATAAAATGGTAGGAATGCTATACAAATCCATGCTGGCAGCTTCCAGTCAACATTTTGATATGCTCTGCCTGTTGTAAAATCAGCTATTAACTGAGATTTGAATAGGTTGTATTTTTATTGTCCATGTAACCAGTGCACAATACAAGCAGAAGTCCCTAACAGAGCCTTTTTTTCCCTCTCCTTCTCATATATTTTAAAAATTAAACTTTCTCAGAAATAGTAAAAGACAGCATTAACCAAATCGCTATACAAACCTGGGAGGGTTACCTATTAACAGTTATAATAAACTACAAGGGTGTAATGGCTGATTGTAAGAGTGTGATATTTAACTATTAGGAGACATTAGTTCTTACTTGTAGATCAGGACAAATAAGCTCCTTCCAATAAGGTTAACTCTGACTTCCTAACAGCACTAGTTACATACCTGGCTTCTGGGCTGAATAATGATTATATGATACTCTTACAGACTTTAGAACTTAATTTTTATTTTCATTCTCTGCAGATTTCTGGGTCCTTATAAAAAGACAAAATAAAACCAAAATGCATCACCGACACACAACCAATTGATATGCTGGCATCTTAGTGTGGCCTTGCAGAGGTGGAGAGGAAAGAAGAGGGGCTGTTGTGATTTCCACATCTAACAGCTTCTGGCTATTTCACAGCATCTGTGTTTGAACCCTACTGTTGGGGAGGGACAAAGAGAAGTAAAACCCAGCCTGTGAGGCCACCGTGTGCAAGGAATTCTGCTTTGGCTACAGTGGTACTGGAAGTCCATGATATGACAGAAGAAGCAGGCCTTTGAAGCTACTCTGGGGTTGATAAGTGGTGCCTTAAAGAGGCAAGGGGCCCCTTTCTCCCTTCTGGTTTGGGACACTACATCTGGAGGAGAAACACTTGAGGCATTACCAAGCATTCAAGGACCCTGGTTCATTGCTGGCTTCTTGTAATTGCCTGGAAAGTGTGACTCGAACTGCTTCCCTTTTGCCTGGTACCACTGATGGTACCTGGCAGATGATGGTATTTGAAGAGTGAAGCATCTGTTGACACCACCGATAAATGGATGTGTGATTTCCTTTGACTTTCTGTTGACACCTTTTCCAGAGCGTTGCTTCCAAAGTGTATCCTCCCTTTGGTCTGGAAGTTCTGTGGCTGCCCTGTACTACTGGGGTCTACGTTTTCCAGTTGGGAGGGGACTATAGGGAGAGAGGGAGGGGTTGCTGGAAGAAGAAGAAGAAAAAAAGAGCTAGATAAAGGAGGGTGCATCCCTCCCACTCCTGCCCATCCCCTTACCCGACTTATTTCCGGATCCCTATTTCTGCATCACGGTGTCCAGGACCATTTTGACCCTGTCGGCCCCGGCACCCCCCCGCCGCACCCCAGCTCCGAGCATGGGGACGGCGCTTCTCCAGCGCGGGGGCTGCTTTCTCGTGTGCCTCTCGCTGCTGCTCCTGGGCTGCTGGGCAGAGCTGGGCAGCGGGCTGGAGTTCCCGGGCGCTGAGGGCCAGTGGACGCGCTTCCCCAAGTGGAACGCCTGCTGCGAGAGCGAGATGAGCTTCCAGCTCAAGACGCGCAGCGCCCGGGGCCTAGTGCTCTACTTCGACGATGAGGGCTTCTGCGACTTCCTGGAGCTCATCCTGACGCGCGGCGGCCGCCTGCAGCTCAGCTTCTCCATCTTCTGCGCCGAGCCCGCCACGCTCCTGGCCGACACCCCGGTCAACGACGGCGCGTGGCACAGCGTGCGTATCCGACGTCAGTTCCGCAACACCACGCTCTTCATCGACCAGGTGGAGGCCAAGTGGGTGGAGGTCAAGTCCAAGCGCCGGGACATGACGGTGTTCAGCGGCCTCTTCGTCGGGGGGCTGCCCCCGGAACTGCGCGCCGCGGCGCTCAAGCTCACGCTGGCCTCCGTGCGGGAGCGAGAGCCCTTCAAAGGGTGGATTCGCGACGTGCGGGTCAACTCCTCGCAGGCCCTGCCGGTGGACAGCGGCGAGGTGAAGCTGGACGACGAGCCGCCCAACAGCGGCGGCGGGAGCCCGTGCGAGGCTGGCGAGGAGGGCGAGGGCGGGGTGTGCCTCAACGGAGGCGTGTGCTCCGTAGTGGACGACCAGGCGGTGTGCGACTGCTCGCGAACCGGCTTCCGCGGCAAGGACTGCAGCCAAGGTAAGGCCGGGCGACGTCTGAGCCCCGGGGGCCTCGGCCTGGGCAGGGCGCGGGGAGGCAGGGCGAGGCAGGCCCGGGCCGGTGCATGGGGGCTTCCTTCTCTGGAGAGTGTTTCAGATAGCGTCCCGGTGAAGACCTGTTTCGGGTGTCTCTGCCTTATCACCTCTCACAGCCCCTCCCTTGGTGTCCTCGTCATGGTTGAGCAGCCGCCATTTCCAGGTTCAGTTCCTCCCGGGAGCCCGTTCTACCAACCCTATTTCCTAACAAGTGGCAGGGAGAATGCCCTCTCCTCTTCATTGCTCTGGTTCTTTGCCCAGCCGCTCCCTATCTTCATCGGGCTGGGGCGCACCTGAACGTACGCTGTGCTTTTCCTCTACCACCACTAAGTCTGTAATACACCGATTTTCCCCGTATGATGCAGATAAGCATCTAGAAGATTGGGCACACGTTTGGTGAAAAATGAAGTCAGGAGAGATTCAGCATGGTTGAACATCCCCACGTAGTTACTCGTTGGTAAAGGACAAGGGAGACAGGATTCGTAAGCACAGCTGTGCTTTTTACAAGAAAAGTGATACGTCCTGCTCCTGGTTGTGGGAAAAGGTGGTGGGGCGGGGGAGGGCTTGTGAGGATTTCCTTGATTAGAAGGAAGAGGGTTCTTGGAACTAATGTTAGTTTCTTTGGTTATGTCCAAGTCCAACATTTGTCAGTTTAATAAAATTATCTTATTTCTGTGGTTTCTTGAAATGGGAGAGAGGTCAGCTCATGTTTAGAAATGTTAGAGATTAAATAGCATATTTCTCAATTAGCAGATGACTTGGGAGGATAAATAGTACAGAAATTTAGATGTTGCTGGACTGGGAAGCTTCTTCAGGCTAATAAACAGGGGATGCAGATGAAGGATTGCAAGAGATTTTCCAAGGATATTCAGCTAATGATATTTATCTGAGTAGTGGAGGCCAAGCTGTAATTCCTGTTGTTCTTAGGGATTGAAACAGTGTGGAATTTAAAAACCTCATATCTCTGAGTTTTATTTTCTCCCCTTTATACATAAAATTCAGTCATTACTGTGTTTCTCCAATGTTGCTACACGACAGTGACCAAGGAGAAATATTGTTGTATAAACACAGGAAAGCCTATGAACAAAAACCAAGTGATATGAAAAAGAAGAAATATGGATGTATCTGTGGCTGAGATGTCAAGGTTTAAACTAGATAGCGTATGGGTCAAATCAAGGCAATCAACACAAGGATAAATGGCATTTATGGCTGATTTTTTTAAAAGGTGAATTGTTAAATCTGATTTTGAAAGCTGTAGTGACAAAAGCTCTATGTATGGCTGTATTTTATTGTATAATGTCTTCTGTTTTTGTTTGTTTGTTTTTTTTTTTTTTGCTGACACTGCTAAGGGGAACTAGCCCTTGTAAATCTTATTGGACTTGGCAGTCCTCTCTTACCTGACTTTAAGAGAAATGAAGACTTGATAAAATTTGTAATTGTTTAAACAGCAAAGGGAGTTAGGAAGAAAAAAAAATGTGGTCATTAGGAGAGTTCTGTAGCCTTCATGGGCTAATGGAAAAAAAGTAAAACGTTATTTCATTGCTTTCTGCCTTCACGAAGGTTTTTGTTTTCATGTATCTTGTTTTAAGTAATTATAGAAGACTGTGTATTCCATGGCCTATACTGCACTTCAGCTTGATCAGTAAATTTCCATGGATTTAGCATCAGGCTTTATAGTTATGTTTTCCAAAAATAAAACAGTACATGCTTTTTCTCTACCAAATCTGACTTAATTGTAAACCATGAATAAGATAGCTATATTTGATGGTTTGCTATAGTATAATTTGAAGTTGCAGACCTCTGCACTGATAAATAGAAATGAATTAAAAATGGACATTATTTTATGGGACAAATTGCTCTAAGTATCCCAGTGCCACTTTAAAATACAGAGCCAGCAATTTAACGAAGAACACATGAGATATAACTTCCTTCCTTAAATTAGGAAACAAATATGACACAATGACAGCTTGTTCTGTGTGGGAGGGTGTTTTAAATGAAAATTTTTATTTTTCTGTGCATTTTTAACGTAGGAATCCAGGGATGTGCATAATCAGGAACAGTTAAGAGTGGAGAAAGCATGGCAGAAGTAATATTTTGAAGAGAAGCAGAATTAGATAGCTCTGAAATGCATTTTGCAAGTGGGTAGCTCTTTCCATGAGACGAAGAATTTGGAATTAGATATATAATTGAACACTGTAGTACTTGATGCAAAAAGTAATTCAGCCCAGAAAAGAAAATCCATCAGGATAGTTCTGGAGCATTGATTCATTTTGAAAATTTGAAATGAAAACGGAGTGCAAAGATCACCACTAGTCATGAAAGGAAAACAAAAGGCTGGGTTCCTTTGATTATCACAGAAATGGGAGATGGAGTGATAAAGGCAGAGATGGTCTCCCCAGAAGGATTGGCTCCATTTTGCTTATTTTCCCTGTTTCATGTGTGTCAAGTGACTATTAAATAATTAATTGAGAATGGATACCTCTCCCAACACCAATCATGTATTGATGGCTAGGGATAGATGATTTCTATTCAGATGAAGTATAAACAAAGCCCTGCCTGTAGCCAGTATTTGCACTGATTGCCACATTAAAGAAATAATAATAATTTAAAAACAAGTAAATCCATAATCATTAGAGAAAATTTGGAAAAAAATTAACAGCAAACATTAAACAATATTCAAATTGTATCTGGTCCCAACTACAATTTCTTTGTTTTTAACTTAATGGAAAAGTCTAATATTATTTTAGTTGCCTTTGTATTCAAAATACAGTAAGAATTATTAAAAATAAAATAAGAATATTCTTTTTTTCTAGAATGTCTTTAAACAACTTATACATCTATGGATTTCTAGAATATTTTCATTTAATGAGCTCATGTTCATCCTTGCTCTATTTGTTCAGGCAGGCCTAGCAAGTTTTATTTATTTATGTATGTGGTGATGTAAAGAGAACACAAGGACGGTTATGTGTCATGATCAGGTTAGTGACAGAGGCTGGGTAAGAGCACCAACACCCTTATTCTCAAGCCCTGTATTTATCATGTCTGCTGAATAAGATTTCCAGTTTATTAGGTTTGATATTTTTTCAGATTCAGGGATTATTCAAAAGAAAAAAAAATATATATATGGCTGATGGAACAGAACTAACTTATGTGTTTTAACCCTGAGAGTCAGCCTCAGACGTCACTATACAAGAATGTCATCGTTCCTGAATGATGGATGCTTATAGGGTACATAGCTTTTTCAGTGACTCATACCCATCTAAGTGCCCTGGGACCATTATTATTTAATAAGTTTCTACTTAAGGAGACTAATAATTTCCTAGCAGCTTAAAAGAATTAGTGAATTCTGTGGCTACCCAGTTAAAAATGAGAATAAAAGGCTGATCAATGAGAATTTAAGTTATATGTTTTACGATTTCCAGGTCCAGGTTTTACTCATTTTAGGGTCCCTTATATGAAAATTTCATACTAGACTCTGAGTATCAATTTTATTCCTCTATTTAAATAGCCAGAAACACATATGGCTTATGATGGCTGATTGCTTAATATCACTAAACATGACAGTGTGGTAGATATCATTTAATAAAGCCTCTGCTTTCTATGACTTTACTAATGTGGCCAGACGGACAACCATATTCACTCACTCATTTATTCATTCATTCCTTTCTTTGTTCAACAAATATTGACTAAGTGCTTTGTATGTGCCTGAATCATAGGCCCAGGCAATACAATTGTGAGTAAACTCTCACCAATAGTTCCTACCTTAATAGGAAGGTAGAAACCTCACATTTCTTTGCGGAGGCACAGTAATTAAAAAATAAATAAATGAAAACTTTAAATGATGGTATGTATTTTGAATGACAGGTACATGGTACTTTGAGAACTTTAAAATAGTGTGAACAGACCTAATCAAAAAAAATTTTTCCTTACAGGTGATATTTAAAGTAAAATCTGAGAGATGAGAAGGAATTAGCCAGGTAAAGGCAGAGGAGAAGTATTAGGTCAGAAGCCTGGTGCAGGAGATGGCATAGCACATTCAAACAACTGAGGGAAGGCCCTTGAGTATGGAGCTCTTAGAGAGAGGAGTAGGGCCAGGTCACATAGGGCCTTCTAGCCCATGTCAA
This sequence comes from Balaenoptera borealis, assembly GCF_965194805.1. Taxonomy (NCBI): domain Eukaryota; kingdom Metazoa; phylum Chordata; class Mammalia; order Artiodactyla; family Balaenopteridae; genus Balaenoptera; species Balaenoptera borealis. The sequence goes on from NC_138871.1 coordinate 49,246,411, forward strand.
GGATTTTAATCTTTATTGTAAAAATGATGAAAAAGCAATGGAGGGAGTTTAGTGTGGAAGGTAAGGAGGAGGGTATCATTATCAAATTTACATTTCAAAAATGTCACTGACTACAGTGTAGAGACCAGATTGATAGGGGCCTAGAGAAAAAGAGAAAGTGTTACTTTCTGTCAGTCAGCAACATTTGTTAAGCACACACTGTAAACTGTAGATTGAACCAGGGGACATAGAGGAAAAGATTCTTTCTCTAAGGAAGTTAGAATCTTTGTGAGTTTGGTTATGTATAGAACTCTAAGGCCACTTGTTTGGAACGCTGTGGTTCTACTTGTAAAATGCATTATCTGAACCCTTTATGTGGATTATCATGTGGTTTCTCTCAGATATACACATCAAATCTGTAGGCTCCTGGAGCACATTGGCAGTGCCATACTTTATTATACCCCCAAGTACCTCGCTCAACATGCCTTCCTTCTGACAGTATATATTGATTGACTGATTCTAGGCTTTCAGTATTTTAACTGCTACAGTAAAGGGAAATACTACATAGATACTTATAATTTTAGTAAGGTTAAAAAATTTTAAGTAGTTACCATATAGGTAGGTACTAGACAAAAATGATTCAGAGATTTTGCCAGTTTTGTTTGAAGCCTACCATCTGAGGAAAAGGTGGATCACCTGTGCTGAGAAAGCTTTGAGTGGAATGGATAAATTCATAATTTTGATTTAGATAAAATGTTCTGGGAAGCTCTTAAAGCATAACAATGATCTATCAGAATAAGCTTATCTTGATAATAAACTAATAATCAAAACTGAGTAACCACTCTAAAATGCCACAGATGAGGTGGAATGTGTTATTTTAACTATTCTGAGATGCATTTGGATTATGCAGACTGTGGGACCATGCTGCCTGGTTTAAGTGGGCACACTCAAACTTTATTCCTCAATATTGTCATCTGTGAAAATGGTATAATAATAGTACTTACTTTATAGGGCTCTTATCAAAATTAAGCAGGTGACTTCATGTAAAGCTCTTAGAATAGTGTTTGGCACATAGTAAATATTCTTAAGTATCCACTTGCTATTTTTGTTACTATTATCACCACTACCACCAGCACCACTGCTTCTACTGATACTATTTTCTTTAGGGCTACTGTCAAGCAAAATTCAAATATGGAACATTTTCCAAAAGTTTCAGCTTATAAAGAAAAGCAAAGAGTAAACACATTGAGCCTCTATTTCTGTTTTACACAGCTGTGCTCTAATGTTAACCATGTCTGGTTGTGATTCAAAATATTTAAAACATCATATTCTACTTGAGAATTTTTATTATGATTAAGTGAGCCTTTAACACAAACGCATTTGTAAAAACTGTCACTTTCCATATAAACTAATACCTTTATCCATCCCAATCCTATACTTAGTGATTTTTACTATATTTATCCTAATGTATAGGTATAGATATCTAATGGATCTATCCTATTTATATTTTGTCTTTGAGGCTTTTTGATAAGTTAAAGTTATTTACATGTATGTTGCAGAGAAGCTAGGTAATATATTTGAGCTTTAAAAAGCTCAAGAAAGATTCTTATAGTTATAAACAGATTATATTTTTAGTGTAAAATCATATATGCTAGTAACATCATGTTCCAGTTTTGGATAGCATTAAATGAAATGTGATAATTAAATGATTATTTAAGGAATCCCTGATTGACTGCAAAAAGGACAGGTACTATATAATATTTCTGTTATTCTTAGCTGCATTCTGAGTATTAGAACCCTGAGCCACACTGGTTTCTGAAAACAGGAACCACATTCCATATCCCTTTCTCAGTGAGCAGTTGGTGGCTACACCGTTCGTAGGGTTAACTCCTATAAATATACACTGAAAATTAGGCCTTATTAAGATACTCAGGTTTTGTTTTATTATGGAGATAATAAACCTATTATTAGAAGTTGTTACGCAAACTGTACTTTCAAAAAATTGCACAAGTATATTTGAAATAATTCAGAATAAATCATTTTTGCATTCCAAAAGATTTTAGTTCATTATGCATCACAGTATTATGCAAAACTCTTATACTTTTTCCTTGTGTACTTCTCTATAATTTTATGGCTCAGTCCCTTTCTATTAACTTGGAAGTGCAGGAATAGGTAGGTGTGTGTGGTCCTTGCTGAGTAGTAAGTCTTAAAATGTCTGAATTAAGTTTTGGGGAAAAAAAGGTTTTTTTTGTTACTTGCTTTAGAGCGCTTCAGAAATTGCACGGCTTTTTGGTTTTCTCTCTTAAGCATGGAGTCCATGAATTTCCACTTGAATATGCGAATGGGTACAATGCTCTCTCAGATTCTTTTCCTACAATGTTATTGTTTCCACAATGTGTGTAAACAGAATGTGGCATGGGGTCTGAAGAACTAAATTCCAGGTGTGGCATTGTCTCTAAGTTGCTGTTAAAAGTAGAGTAAGGCTGCTAATGTCCTAATTTCAATTTCCAAGATTGCAAATTGAGAAACACCTAATCAGACTACTCCTGATTGTGAACCCCTGCTAACCTACCTCAAAGAGTGTTTGTGAGTAGCTGATACAGGTAAACTCTCAGAAAAACTTGAAAATTTAGAAGAAATATCTAATGGCAGCAGCATAGTGGCTCTAGGATTTGTGAATGTTAATAGTGAAAATGTTAAACTTGTTTCTGTAAATCTACTTTGAGGTCATTTTAGGCGAATTTTAGATCATTTACACTCAATGGTAGGTGTAAGATTTGGTGGAGTTCTCTTAGTATCTATTGACACATTAATATAGACAAGCTGAATAAAGAGGGCAGTGGTCCCCTTGTTCCTCCTGTGTAAAATCTAAACAAATGAAATTAGTAATTTAAGGTAGCAACTGTATGAGTACGTATTGCATGATTCCATTTATGTGAAGTTCGAAACAGACACAACTAATCTATGGTGATAGAGGTCAGAATAGAAGTTACCTTTTAGTAGTGTTGATTAGAAGAGGACACAGTGGAGGCTTTGGCATGATCTGGGTGTGGTTACATGGGCATATATATTTGTAAAGATGCATGTATTACACACTTAAGATTTATGTACTTTACTGTATATAAGCTCTACCTGAAAAAAAAAAAATCCTTCAGATTATGAAAGGAATGTTGCTCAATGAATACTAATGCACTGAATACATATAAAAAATTACTTACAAAAGGGTCCTTAATGTAAATCCGTATTTACAAATCTTAGCAAAAGAGTCAAATATTTGTAACATAAATCCAATGACCATTCCAGGGAGCAAGTGTATTTATATATGAATACATCTAAGAGAAAGGAGAGAGAGTGTTGTTTTAAATACCTTACAACCTTTGAACTTGTTTCCAATTTCTTGTGCTTTTATAATGGAGATAAAACATAGGTTCTTATTTTACATTTGCATCTGTTGAGTGAAAGTCTTACCAATACATTCAAGCAATGTATGTTTTCTAATTAGAACAACTCAACTGCTGGTATTTTAGGTAATTAGTAATCAGTAAGTTGTAAAAGCTCAAATATTTGAATGAGTGATTGGATATTGGGAAAAAAATCACTAGCCCAACTATACTGTCTAAATCTACAAATATACATGATTTCTCCCCCAAAATATTAGGCATCAAATTGTTTCAAAAGATGCACTAGGCGCCCCTACTTTAACGGTGCCATAAGCACTTCTTGAATGTGAATACAATTTAACATCATTCTGTTTAGAATCACATTTATTATACTTACTATTTAGTGTTTACTGAGTGAAAGGCATTGTACAGTATACTTTATCTGTTTTACCTCATTTATTCCTGCAACATCGTACTTGATAGGTTTTATAAAATTCCCATTTTACAAATGTTAAAACTATGTATGTATTAGAAAAGCTAACTTGCCAAAAGTTCCATAGCTCAATGGCAGAGATGAAATTTGAGCCCAGGTGTGTCTGTTGCCCCAGCAGGCAACTCTGTCCATTATATGACAAAACCTGTGTGTTTTAACAGACAGATAATGGCTGCTGAAAATGTATTCACTAGTTGTTAACTTGGTGCTAATTTGAATGGCCGATTTATAATAAAGCCTTCAGAATTGAGGATTGTGGCAGACCCTTACATTTAGTGCCATTTCCTAATGTCATGATAGTAAAGAAATGGATTAGCTTGTCAGGATTCATCACACTTTGTTTCTATAATGCTTGCTCATTTGCTTCTTTTGTTGGCCTTCTATTCATATTATGCTTAATAGGTTGATTGTACTCTAATGTAACCAGAAGTAAAGCCCCAGTATATTGCATCTAAAGAATATTACAACTAATTCTTGATCTTTTGAATGAAAATACTTAATTTTCAAAAAGCAAGCAACACAATTCTCATCTATTTCAGATTCTAGGAGATAAAATTATTGAAAATATCAAAAGTCCATGGTGATTCAGCACAAATGTAAAGACCTAGGCCGGTTCCCTAAGTAGGCCCTTCGTGAGAGTTGCTGAGTCAGAACATGGTTCTGCTGAAGATATAGATGATGGTACACTGGGCACTTACTTGAAATTACATAATGAGAAAATAGTGTCTCTTTTTGCACAAGTGAGTTTGGCTTCCCAACGCATTGCCTAAAATTGAACTTGGGAGTAGTTCTTAGAGTTAGAAAGATATATTCTCTATGCTATTTCTGGTATATATGAGAAACTATTATTGGAAAGAAGTGGGAGAAAAGTAAGACTGACCTGGTAAGATGAAGTGCTGATCTGGACTCTTGTCTAGTTACTTGTGCTCAAAACTATCTGGACTGTAATTAGAAATACATTGATGCCACATTATGGGAACAAGTGCTACTTCAAATAGCATTTTCTCCGGTTGGTTCCCAGGAGGGATCTGGTGGCCTAAAAGCTACAAGAGGTGCTGCCAAGAAGAACAGTTGCCTCACTAGCATCCTAACACCAGGAGGGGCTTTCTGTGTTTAGTTATAGACATAATGAATTCTGTGTGGATGGCAATCCACAACGGAAGCAGCACTGATCACAGCTTAGGAGTTACTGTGGTTTGTGACCTAACAATACCTGTCCTTGTGTGTGGAACCAGCTAAGCTTAGGTGTTACTCAGTCACTGCTGGATTCAGCAGAATGAACCGCCCCAGTCCAGCAGAGGCAAGGAAATTAAAGACTCAGGTTTTTCTTCTAAGTAATGATGTCTCTCTATAATTAAGCATGCCTGGAGTCTCCTTAGGGAAGTAGCTGGCGTGGCAGCATATAACTATAGCTGCCGTATGGAAGATACCACCTTCCAGCTTAAGCTCTTCGTCTTGAGTGCAAAATTGATTTTTTTCTGCAAATAATGTAGTTATTTATTTAAAATTACTATGTGTGATGTTTAAGGTACTAAATGTTTAATTTATCCAGTTGAAAACATTGTAAAAATAGGAAGCTATATATTGCATTTCATGACCCAAATGCACAATTACAAGTGCAGGAGGATACATTTATGAACCCCTATTTTAAAAATTGGACCAACTTTCTGTGAAGTAAAGTATTGAGATATTTTAAAATAATGAGACATTTGTTTTTGATACATAAATGTATGTCTGTGTATATGCATATAAACAGAGATATACACAAAAATATGACGTGTACAAGAAAATTACGTAATGTAAGCAAAGAAGGATATTATTTAAAAGTCTTAGAAATCATATTAAAATCCTCAAAAATATATATCGGTTAAACACATCATTAAAATGTCTTTATGATTTAAAATAGTCTATATATGTATTTTTTCTATACAAGACCTTAGAAACCGAAAAAAATTTATCTTTTTTTTTTTTTTAATTTTTTTTTATTGTATTTTTGGCCGTGTTGGGTCTTCGTTGCTGCGCTCTGGCTTTCTCTAGTTGTGGCGAGCGGGGGCTACTCTTCGTTGCGGTGCGCCAGCTTCTCATTGCTGTGGCTTTTCGTTGCGGAGCACAGGATCTAGGCGCACGGGCTTCAGTAGTTGCAGCACGCAGGCTCAGTAGTTGTGGCTCACGGGCTCTAGAGCTCAGGTTCAGTAGTTGTGGTGCACAGGCTTAGTTGCTCCGTGTCATGTGGGATCTTCCCGAACCAGGGCTCGAACCCGTGTCCCCTGCATTGGCAGGCGGATTCTCAACCACTGTGCCACCAGGGAAGCCCCAAAATTTATCCTTAAAGTATGAAAAATGACTTTCTGTGATCAGGCATAGTGTTAAGAGATTTTGAGGTTTTTGCGAAGTAGCATTTTCATACTATTGATTAACAACATCCCAACTGTTCCTGGGGGTTGTATGAAAGACTAAATGTATTGTCTTGCTCTAAGATTTCTCTGACAGTTACCAAGAGTAATTTACTTTGATGAAACTCTATTATTATAAAATAATAATAGTTATTATTTAACTATCTATTGGAATGAGCCACAATTATGTTCAAAAAGGTGAAAAAAGTTAAGCTAATATTAATAATGACTTCTTTAAAACTTTCATACATAAGAAAACCAGGAGGTTAAACTTACTGAGCTCCCAGTGAGTTCAGTATAAGCTAAGACCACCACAGGAATATTTTGAAACCGCCAGCCAGTTTTTTAAAAAGTCAGTAATAGCCCCCAAACCTCTTTTACCAGAGTAGGTAGGGAATCTATACAAAATTTTGTTTTTAATATTTAAATGAGGCATTTATAAGTTTCAGAACATGCCTCATTGGTCAGTTTCTTTCATTGTATGGGAATTTTTTTGATATCTGCATCATTAATTCTCTCTTCCTCTGGCCTTTTACACCTTTGTTCAGATTAGAATAGTAGAGTTAAAACAATATGACTTTCTTCTACTACAATTTATATATTTTTTGACTCAAATAACATTTAAAGTTTTTTTTTCTTGAATTTTATCCACTGTTTATTCTTCTTCAGCTCTCTACCTTGATTTCCTTCATCAAAGTACAGGCAGAGGTAGAGCTTCGTGAATTAGAATAATTCTTCATCTGGGGATGGTGCTCCTCTCTGACTGTTAGCAAGAGCTGTCCCCTTTCCCAGAGGTCACTGGAAATAAAGAAAAATGATGGGTGCCTCTCCCTCCCCCAGACTCAGGACATTATTCATCCTGGACAAAGTCCCTGTTTGCATGACACAGAAAATGTGTTTCATCCTAAAACAGAGGCAATATAGATTTGGATTGGGGCCAAATATATAATCTTGGCGTGTCTTCTGCCCGTAAGAGATGAAGGGTGGAAGGGTGATGAGGCCTCAGGGAAGCTGTGAAGCTTGGGATGTGTGATAATTGAGAAAATGAGACGGAAGACTGAGAAAGAGGAACAGGAGATAGGAAAAAAGATGATGGGGGAAAAAGGAGTGTTGGAGAAAAAGGTTAATTGAGAGAGAGTGGAGAACTTACAGAATTTAAACAACCAGAACATTGAGAGCTGGTGACTTAAAATACAAAAAATCGCGCATCTGATTAGTGGAGGAGAGAACAAGAATATACATTTCTTGACTTCTAGTCCTGGGATTGAGCTGAAGGCAAGCAGAGGGGGAAGAAAAAGACAAGGATAAACATATTATTGTCTACAATTCAGTCATAGAAACTATAATCATTCCTTGTCTTTGGCAATGTGTCATTGGGCTTTCTCCTACTAATACCAATAAGAACAACAACAATAGCAAAATTGTACATAACTCATACTCTGTGTCAGACACTATTTTAAGTTCTTTACTCATATTAATTCATTTAATCGTCCCCACAAACCTATAAGGTAGGTGCTATTTTCTCCATTTTAAAGATGTGAAAACTGAGGCCCACTAGGAATTTGCAAAGCTAGTATTCTAACCAAGGCTGCATGACTCCTAAGGCCATGCCCTGAACTTGTAATTCCTTCTTTTTTAATATTAAAATAGTGACTGTGTATCCTCTATACACTGTTTCACGTGTAAGAATCTCCCCTGTGTTTAAAAGATGCCTGTATAAGCTAATACAATTTCATATTTATTTTTCTCCCCTTCTCTTAGTATTCCATTTAAGTGTTTAATAACTTTTTCTGGGCAGAATTTCTTCCTTAAATTTAATGAAAATCCTTTCTCTGCTGACATTAATTTATTCTTGTTACGTCCTCAGTGCAAATAAAATTCATATAGTCAGTATCCCCTTGACTTATCTTAATCTGCCTAAGAGAAAGAGTACTGTTTTCACTGAACTAAAACATTTCAGATCTCCCTTCTGTGAAACTGGTCTGACATTCAGCCTCCTTCTCCTGGTAACTGCCTGCTTTATTTATTTTACTCACTATTACTCCAATTCACTAATACTCTTCCAAAGGTTAGTTCCCAAAATGTATTGCAATCCGCTTGATATGTTCGTTAGCATTGTTGCACTTTCATGGGCTCCCTAACCGTTCCTCTCCCTTCTGTCTGACTTGCTAATTTCCTTTTATACCTTGGAAATGGCATTGGCAAGGGCTTCATAAAATCCTTGGTAGGTTGTTGTTACCTGGTGGTTAAAAAAAAAGGTCTCTGTCATTAGTGTCTCTAGATCAGGCAGTCCAGGATTGTGTAAAGGGAAGAGTCTTGATAGCATTGCATTTTTAAGCCAGAAAAGTAGGCCAGAAAAATATGAGCTGACCAACAGAAAAAAGAATTTGGACTAAGAAAAATGAGCAGTGGTAGCCTGGTCCACAGAGCGCTAACTAATGGAAATGGATTTGAGCAAGATTGTGTTGATGTAGGCCCAAGGAAAGAGTAAGCAACATTTGCTTGTAATTCTAGTATAAATGTGAGAACAGGCCAGCGGAAGTGGTGGGCAAGTATCTATTCCTGGAAATCCTTAACAATAGCTTAGACAGACAACTGCTGCTCTTAAATTGTTTAAGATGTCCCTTCTTCTGATCAGAGGCCTGGACTAAATGACCTTCAAAATACATTTTCAGTTCATAGTTATGTAAATAATTGTACTTTTGGGAAAACTTTTAACATACGAATCTTCCAAGTATGAGATAGAAATAGCCCAAGACAACACTCACCCCTAAAAAAAGCTCCCCCAAACTACCCCTGACAAAAAAAGAAAAAAAAAAAAAAAAACAGAAAATCTATTTTAAGAGTGTCTGAAGTTAAAATTCACAGATTCGTTTGAGTAAAATATGGCACCAACTGCTACAGAGCATGAATTACTTCCCCAGTTGCCTTAACTTGCTGTGCTGCATACAGGTGTCCCTGGAATCCACTCTGGGCGGGCTCTCTGCCCATATGCTTCTGTTTGCCCTGAGCCAGCTGCCCTTGTTGTCCTCTTTACCCAGTGGATTGCCCCAGTTTCATGTTTCCTTCAACGTGGTTGAGCTCGAGTTACAGCTACTGCCTGTATCTCAGCTCACCTTGTACTTGTTCATGCTGCCATCTCCAGGGTATCCTCCTGGTACTGAATCCACATCCAGCAGGTGTGATATTTCTGCCCTGCCACCTCACTGCAGCACATTCGAGTGGTATCACTCCCATATCAAGCCTTTTATATTCTGGGTCATTGCTCTTCCTCTGAGAAATACAGCTTTGGATAAAAGGGGTTTTAGCACTGGTGTGAATTCTTCCTGGAGAAGGATGAGATGAAAGGGCGAAAAATAGTTTTTGAGTTAAAAACAAAACAAAGAAAATAAAACCAAAGCAACAACCATTCACAGCATTAAGAACACTTTTTTACGGGTACTCTGTAATGTCCATGGTTTCTTAGTACAGCCAGTTACACAAGCCAGAAATCTAGCTTTATCTTTGACCCCTATGTTTTTGTCCATTCGTGAATTCATTCATAATTGCAAAACCACTTACTAAGAAGCTGTCCTACACAAGACGAGATGTTAGCTCTTAACATCTCAGAGGTGTTAGTTCACCTTTGTGTTCTCAGCAATTTTGAAGTTAGGCAGCACAAATGAAAAGTGTTGAGACCTAAATACAAGTATAAAAATATCAGGGATCAAAAATGTGAATAAATCTCACTATTAATCGTAGTATATGAAGATCTATAATAGGGTACACATGTGTGCCATTAGTGATATTATTAATGATATCCTCAGTTGTAAAAATGAGCCTTTTTGAAAAATGCAGAATGCCTATGAACAGTGAGAAACATAAATCCTTTTAAAAATTGCACTTAATGGATTGTTTCACACTCTCAATTAAGTCACCATAATTTCAAATTACTCTAATCACTAGATTCTTTCCTATTAAAAGGAAACAGTTTGTAGTAAGTCTTTAGAAAGTTATAGAGGATGTGTAGAAAAAGCACTGGATTAATGAATACTGAGTTTGTTTTTTCCTTGTTTGACGACAAGGAAAACCAGGAAACTTGACTTTTTTTTTTTTTTTTTGGTGAGACACTGTGTTTGGTCAGCACTGGTCTAAGGATTGAAAGGGGGAACAAGTCATGTTCTAGTGGAGTAGGCTGGCAGATACATGCATAAATGTTTTCAATATAATGCATTAAATACTGTCACAGAGATGAATATTTAGTGCTACTAGAAGTCAGAAAATAAAGGGATTAATCATGTACCTTCAGTGACTAAGTTCACTTGATTCATAAATATATTGTCACTGATACACATTACCTATTGTCTGTAATGGTGAAATCAAGTAAATGGAATCAACTCAAGTATTAAGTAATTGGCTAAATAAACCATGGTAGACCCATATATAGCACCTCACAATATAACATGAATGAGGTGTATCTATTTAAATGGGAATGAAAGCATGTTAAAAATATTTTGTTTAGTAAACATAATCAAATTGCAAATACATGTATGTACATACACACACATACATATATACACAAAAATATGATTGTATGTATACTTATTTATGTAAAAAATGTAAATAATTTATAAAGATCAGGTGTTAAGAGGGAGTAAAGAAAATCTATTTAAATTGTTTGCAAGGTAAATATGTTTGCAAGTACAAGACCAGATTAATAAAAGAAGTTGGTGACTCCATATTGAGGGATTTTCAATCAGATTTTGAAATGTCAAACTAAGATCAGACTCTTATATGACTTTCCAAGGATTTGTATTATCATTCTAGGTTGAACATTCTGTTATAGAAATAAAAACAGAATGTTCATATTGTCAGAACAGAATATGGCACTAATCTCACAGGATATATTCTGAAAGAATATCATGAAATAGAGAATTATAGAATTTAAATGCTGTGTAATTCCAAGGATTATTTTTCTTTTAACTTAGACCCATTTGTCAGGTTGAACGGTAATTCTCCTGGTAATTAACAAAGGGATCCTGATAAAGTGCAGGGACTGGGAGCAGATGTAATATTTCTGTTCAGCAGAGTGATTTCTGTTAATGTCCCATTTACGACATCTTCCCCTGTTCTCACACATCTCCAATACCAAATTGGAGAGATGGCTGAATAGGCCAGTGCTGTGTCTCAGATTGGTTTCAGAGTCACGTGTATTACCATTCTTCCTAATGGAAATCCTAGAAACTTCCGAGAAGTTCCAAATGACTGGCAAGGCTTTCCTGCTTAACTTCATACACATGTATGTTATCAATAATTACTTAGTTGACTCTTTTAATTTGTCCAAATTTGTGCAGGCATAATGGAAACTGACAATGCAATTTTCCATTGAAAATTGTAAATGGGTGACTAAGCTGAGTAATTCACCTCCTTCCCGTTCCTTTTGTACAGATATCTTATGCTACACCAGGATGGCTATACTTTGAAAATAGCTCATCTATATTCATTCACCCATGCATATAAATTGATTTGCATGCTCGTTTTGCGGTTTCCAAATATGCATTTGTTGCATAAAGTTTTTCATATCTAACCCAAAATGGCTCTTTTACCTCTTCCTCAAAAATTTAACTGGTGTGAGCCAACCACACATGAAATTCACATACTTGCAGGACTAGATTTCTATAGAAAATGCTAAAAGCTGGAGAGGGAAGGCTTAGATCTTGCCATTGGCCATAATTTCTAACTAGGATCTTGCTTTTATGGGTCAGATCCTTGAAATTACTCAGGGCAAGATTGAAATTAAGTGACAAGAATTTATTCAGACTATCCAGATTATTTACCAACTCATGATTTTTATGAGAACTAAAGGTATTCAGTAGAATAATTAGTTTATGGGTTGTGTCTTTTGCTTTTCCACAAATTAGCTATACCTTATTGGACCTTGGTTTCCTTAACTGTGTATGTATGATTTTTCCAGTTTAAAAAAAAAAATATAGACACACCAAAGTTAAATCAATAATGTGATTTACCCCAGCAAATAATACTAATATTATCCCTAAATTAAAGGCAGTCTCTTGAAAAATATACGTATCTTTGTACAAGCTTAAAAAAAAAGTCTAACAAAATGTTTTGTGGCTATGACCATTTATAAATAGAAAATATTTTAAGTTAGGAAATTATCATTATGTTGATGGCTTTTGGTATTTACTGAGAATCTTTTATACATAATTAAAATTATATATTATGTGAAGTAAAATTAATAGTATGTTTTTAAAATGCCCTGAGTAGTAATGTGCAGAAGAAGGAAGGGATTGATGTTTACTGATTGTCTACTACATACTGGTATTATCAATTTTATATGTTATCTCATTTAATTCTTACCACCACAAACCAGATTTGTTTAACTATCTTCATTTTACGTTTAGGAAAACTAAGGTGCAGAGAATCTGTATAGTAAGGAGAGAATTTGAACACAGGCTTTATTTCCTCTACACCCCAGGCTTTCCCCTGTGTCCTCACTGTCAGACGTGGATGGACCTAGAGGGTGTCATAGAGTGAAGTGAGTTAGGAAGAGAAAAGCAAATATGGTATAATAACACATATATGTGGAATCTAGAAAAATGATATGGATGATCTTAGTTGCAAAGCATAAATAGAGACACAGACGTAGAGGACAAATGTATGGATACCAAGGGGGAAGGGAGGGGGATGGGAGGAATTGGGAAACAGGATTGACACATATACATTATTGATACTATGTATAAAATAGACAACTGATAGGAACATGCCCTATAGCACAGGGAACTCACCTAATGCACTGTGGTGACCTAAATGGGAGGGAAGTCCAAAAGGGAGAGGATATCTATACGTGTATGGCTGATACATTTTGTTGTGCAGTGGAGGCTAACACAACATTGTAAAGCAACCATACTCCAATAAAAATTAATTTAAATAAATAAATAAATAAATAAAATAGAAAAAAATAAAATACCTTGTGTAGACTCTGTGGAGTCATAGATACAAACAATCAAGAGTCAACCTATTTTTAGAAAACATACTAGTGTTTGAGCTATTGTCAAACTTTGAGAGTATTTCTTTGATTTGGAGTCAAGTTTGCTTTAATTTGACTTTTGTATTTTTCTTTTTACCTCATCTCTTTTACGTATAGGTGAATGTATTTCCTAACTGAATGATATATTGCTAGTAATGACAATAAGAAACCTCTAAATATGGTTTCCAGAGACTTTACAGGAAGACTGTAGGCAAACCTCAAAATACATAGAAGGTTCCTTGTTTTCTACTATTATTTTTGTCATCTGATCATTAGTGTGTTTCTGGTTTTATGTCTTTTCCTTCCACCCTGTAAAAGAGTCATTTTTCTTTTTTACTGTTTCTTCTTCTCTTAGGGCTGTATCACCTTTTGATTTTTTTCATTATATTTTAGCTTATTTTTCATCATAGAACATTCAAACAATATATCTACTAAGATGACAGTTACTGAAAAGAAGGAAGTATCTCATAGAATTCTATACTATTGTCTGCAAACCATAATTCTATGGATTTGTCCACATTTTAGCTAAATATATTTTTGGTGATATTTTAACTCAAAATTTACCTAGCTTAAGAAATGAATATTCATGTAAAAATGCATCCCATGAAAATGTTTATTTAACCAATATTACTCTTTTCTCCTTTTCAAAAATGTATTGACAGTAGTTTCAGAAACATCATTTTTATAAAAGAGAAATAATACATAAAACACAAAGGAAAAGTACATTCTTAATTGTGTAGTGTTAAGTACATGTTACGCAGACTTTTCTTAAATCCTTAAACATTTCCAGGTAACTTAATTTGACATTGGGGTTGATTTCATAAATGACTCATAAAGAAAGTATATTTTTGTTCTCCTCTTATATCACTAAAACTTCTGTAAATAATTCCAAAATTATAGTACAATATGCACATTTTTGGCCCTCCTTAGATTTCAAAACCCCCAAATAGGTATGTCATCAATTTTTCTTTGGGCAATAATTTTTTTCTCTGACTACTAACTATGGATTCCAGAAATAGTTCAGAAAATTCTAATTTTTCCTAATCTTTTGATAATGATCTGAAAATATATCCAATTACATAACAAAGAAAAGATACTATGTTACAAAATGAAATTCTGAAGTAAAAATGGATCAATAACTATAGCTGATTATAGTATTTAAGGTGATAATGTATCAGAGAGAAATTTTAAAACATTTATGACATTTAAAGTAGTATTTAGAGGCACTGAGCTTAGATATTAGGGATATATTTGTGATCAGACAGGCCTGGTTCACTACTCTTGTGGGGTTTATAATCTACGAGTGAATATAGACATGTAGAAGGTCAACTATAATGCAGAATGACCACTAGTGATAAGAGTACATGCAACTCAGACTGAGGAGGCAGAGAGAGCTTTCCAGAGGATAAGACGGCTAGCATGAGACGTGAATAAGAGTCAGCTAAGGGAACAGGAAGGAGAAGAGAAAAGAGTATGCAAAATGAGACTGTGCCTCATTGAAGAGTTTAGAATTTGTGGTGCTCGGAGAAAAAATGGTAAAGGTGGCTAAATACAAGCTGCAAACTAAGCTTTGTAAGTCTTGTAAGGGGCATGAATTTATCTTTTGAGTTTGTGGTGGAGTCATAAGAACAGGTAGTAATATAAGATTATGATTTTAGAAAGACCACTGTGACTACATAGATCTTGGATGGAAAGCAAAATTGGAAATAAATAACTGTAGACCCACATGATTACAAAGACATGTCAGGGTCTTGTAAGAAAGATCTATGCCTGCCAATAGACTTAGACATGTTTTGAAGACCATTAGCTTCCACAGTGAGTAGAAACCCAATGAAAAGTGTAGATTTGTTCTTAGGAAATAAAGGGAGGCATAAAACTGAGTGATTAGAGTAAGGGTAAACTAATTGTCAAGTTAGGATGAAGAGGATGTGGAATGAAAGAGAAGGATTTATCAAGAGTGAAATTCAGAGGAAGATTTAGGTTGTAGATCCAGTTAAGAGAGTAATTGAAGGAAACCAGGAGTGACATAAATGAAAATATCACAATAAAATTTTGGCTAATTTTTGCAAACAGCTAGATTTAGGCAGGCATGAATATTCTAGAGACTGTTCAATATGTTCTCTCTTGTGGGACAAGATTTTATTCATTAAGTTTCACCACTGTCTGAAATTAATATCCCTCAGGACTTTCCCCCTTCCTTTGATTTGTTTCCATGCTTACCAAGCACACTTTTCATTTTAATCCAAACTTCCAGTAATCTTGGCACAAGAAAAGTGTTTCTCTAGATGGGCAAAGAAGTGTTTCTCCCAGTTACTGATATTCCTCTCATTTCAAAATAATACATTCACATAAAAATTCATAGGTGAAGAAAAAAAAAACAACCCCAGCAAAGTACTGTACTCCCAAATCCCTTTTTAATAAATGTTTATTTATAAGGTCATGTACTTTAAAGTTACTTTCATGAAACTTAATATTCTAAAATGTTCATAAGTTTTAAAATATGTATATTTTGCCATGTTATAAACTATCAACTAGGTCAGTGAAATGCCCAAAGAAAATGCAAAACATTGTCAAAAGGGAGAGAGTAGGGAATGAGGAGCAGCCAAAGTCAGAAATAACCTGTATTGACAGCAAACATTTATTCAGTGGCTGCTGTGTCTCTTTTGGGCTTTGCATATTTCCTTTGTTTTTTCACCCAGAATCTGTTTACTTATGCTGTCCTTTTTCACCTGTGTAGGACTTTGCTTGTGGTGGGTGTATGAGCAGCAGTTTCCCTGATACCAGTTCCACCATCCATGGGAGAGGTAGCCAGGCTCTGAGCTAGGGCTTCCCTGCTTCACCTCCAGAAACCGGGAGATACGGCTGAGCTTTTTTCAAGTTTTCTTTAAAAACCAAGAAATGAGAGTCCATCTAGGATAAAGGCAAATAACTACTTAATTGTAATACATCTAGTTTATCTGGTTGTCTTTTGCACAGATAGTTTTTTTCAATTAGAATTTCTTCCATGTCTCGTATAGCCACCCAAAATCCTGTGTGGAGGTAGACTATAACCAAATAAATCAATTTTAAATAGAATATTTTGATGATTAAATGTGATACTAAGTTTTGGAAAGTAAATTTCAAGAAAAGTTTTAATAGCTACCATAATTCATCTGTATTCTCTTCTCATTCTGGAGTATTTAGTGATTAGAATCATATGTGAAACTGACCTGAAATAGTGCTCTCAATGGTATATAATCTTTATTTTAGTTTGTAACGTGCTACAGGTTAACTAATAAATGTAAAGCAGTTAAACAAAGATCTCACATTACTTCAGTGGTATGTCTTAGCTTGGCCCATTAGCTAAGGTCAATAATTTCACTTTGGTAAATCAGTTTTTCAGAAATGTGTAGTTCCTTCAAGACCCTCTATACAGTTGACCCTTGGACGATGAAGATTGGTGTGCTAACCCTCTGCACAGTTGAAAATTAGAGTACAACTTATAGTCAGCCCTCTGTATGTAAGGTCCTCTGTATCCACTGTTCTGCATCCGTGGATTCAACCAACTGTGAATTGTGTAGTACTGTAGTATTTACTATTGAAAAAAATCCACATACAGGTGAGCCCACGCAGTTCAAACCCATGTTGTTCAAGAGTCAACCGTACTTGTGAGTTGTTTTACCTTATGAGAGCTGCATATAAGAGAAGTTCAAGTGAGTAGAATTTAGGGATACTCCTGGATAGTTATAAGTAAAACCTCTCCTCCTCCTCCTTTTTTAAGTTCATTAAATTCACCAGTTCCTTCAACTGGAGGAGTCTTATATATGAATGCTTGAACTCATTATTAATTTGTCACAAAATCAAGAGTTTACTAAGAAATGAAAATATCTTTGAAAATGTCCAAGTTATAGAATCTGTAGAATTTTGGAGTTAGAAGAGACCATGAAGAGATATACTACAACGACTTTTTTAGAGATGAACAAACTGAGACAAAGAGAAGTTGGAGAATTTTCCAAGTCACAAAACTAGTTTCATAGCCATAACTAGAACACAGGCCCAGCACAATTTCCATCTTCCATTTTCAGGTAGCAAAGAAAATAACACTTCAAAAATTGTATTCCTTCATCCTGTACACATGATGTAATATTTCTGATGATGTGTCTCCTTTGTTATTTTTTGGTTACATTTAAAGAGAATTCTTATCCCTATCTGGTCTGATTGGGTAACTTCCTTCTTAGGTTCATGGAAGAGGCTTTCAGATTCATAACAAAGCTCTTTGTATGCACTGGAAAATAAATGTGTTTTTCTTAGGGAAAGTCATTTTAACAAATTCATCATTATAGAAGCCTCTTAGTTTGTATTTTGGAACACAAAAGCAATGGTGTACTATAGCAAATAAATCAAAACCCTCACAATATGGAGTAAGATTCTGTTTTTTAGGAAGGCATGTCAACTGATTGAAAGAGTACTTTCCTAGAAACACTACAGTTTAATAATGCTTCTGATTGTGTCATAAAAGTTTTTTTAGTGTATTGTGTCAGCTTTAGGAAATGTCATTAAATATAGCATTTTATTTTTTCAAATCAAGAATGCTGCCCATATTAATAGCATGATTGGGGGAGAGTTTATTTTTTAAATAATGTGTGGCATGCCTAAATTTTGATAAAATGAAATTCAAATGTTCAGTCTGAGAGTACTATTTGAAAAGAAGAAAAAAAAAGATACTCCTAAAGAAGAAAAAAAAAGTACTCCTAATTGGTCTCCCTTTAGGGGAGCTTGATAAAACTGGTGTAAGAGATCAAAGCCTAAGTGATCCATTCATTACATAATAAATGTGTTGGTCTGTTTTTTTTTATTTTAAGTATAGTATAATACAATAATGAAATTAAGTTTGCAGATAAAAGACTTGCAGATGCTCTTTTAGCAAATTGCTGTTTTGGAAAGCCACCAACAGAATGATGTTCTAAGTTTGATTTTTTGCTCTGGCTTGCATTTGAACTCTTGCTTATTAAAGTTCTAGCAACACAATGGCCTTTTCTAGGAAAACGACTTATCCTTTTTGTTTTCAGTGAATCTACCATTGTGCATATGTGGTTGGAACCATATGGAGGCAGTAAACTTGATTGGAGCTTTTACTCTGTTTAGTACACAAAACATTCATTCAGCCCTGAAGATATGCTAAAACAAAACACAAAACCTATTCATCCACCAAATCGGGAAAGACATTATAATCCTCTTTAGCCCTCATCACATTTTCCAATGTTCTTTGGGCTGTAAGCTCTGGCATCCCTGCAAGTTCCACTCTGTTGCTTTATACCCTACTTTCACATTATAATTTGTGCCTGGTCTAACATGTATCAGAAGCGAGGTGTGTGTCTGATATGGAAACAGAAGAATAGAGGAGTAATTAAGTAGTGACCACTATATTGTTTTGATCATTTCTCATCTTTTGTAAATAATGACCATTGTTTTTAGTCTTTAATTTTTGACTTGAAATTAGCAAAGCACATTGAGTTTGCAGAATTAAGGTACAATTTTTTCCCAAAGTATTTACTTGTAGTATTAAAATCAAATAAATTAGGAAATTAACAAACAGAACACCTAATCTCCTTTATTTCTACTTCTTTCCTCATTGTTTCAATCCTGTACTAGGCATCTAGTTCTCCACCACAGAGCCCCATTTCCTGGATCCTTTTGTCTGTTTCCAAAAATGGTTGCATTATCCCTTTGCACCTTACTCTTTTTGTCTATAAAGTAGTAATAATGTTAGCAACTTCAGAGAATGTAGGGATTGAATGAAATAATTCATTCTTTCAAAAAATGTTTTCTTAGCTCTTGCTGGATGCTGAGTACCCATGTAGATGCTGAGCCATGTAAAGACAAAACCCTGCTCTTTTGGATATTTTCAGGTGATGAGGCAGGTGATAAATAAATCTATAGGGGTATTATATAATGTAGTATGATGCCGGAAAATGGCAAGTGCTATGAAGAAAATTAAAGCAGCATAGGGGCATAGAGAATGCATAAGGGGCATTATTATTTTAGGTAGGGTGATCACATTAGGCCTTCTGAGAAGGTGACATTTGAGTGAACATAAACAAGCAATTCTGAGGTAAAATGCTCAGGCCTGCGGTGGGAGTGTGCTTGAATGCTCAGGGGAGAGCACGGAGGCCAGAGCGATTGAACAGAGTGGGCAAAGAGGAGGTAGAGAGACAGTTTGATGTGATAACTGGAATCCAGATTACATAGAATTTGACGGACAACATCAACTTGAAATTTTATTCTAAATTCAATAAGACCCCATTGAAGTATTTGAAAAAGGGAACAATATTGTTTCTGTTTCAACCACTCTGGAGAGAATAGATTGTAGGTGCACAGGAGAGGGAGTAGAGGGACCATTCTACTGGCAGATGTGACGATAGGCTGGAGTGGTAGTGGAGGAGGTGGGAGGAACTGGCTTATGTTAGTACATTTTTCTGAAAGCAGAGCTGACAGAATTTGCTGATGATTTGTATAGTAGGGTGGGAGTGAAAGAGAAGAATCAGAGATGACTCCAAAATGACTGACCTGAGTATCTGGATGACTGGAGGGGTCCTTTCCTGGAGGAACAGTGGGGAAGGAGTGCTGAGCCCTGTGCTTGTCATGTAGGAGATGTGCCATAAGCATGGCTTCTTTTCTCTGTTACTCCAGTCTACTCCTTCAGCCCCGTACAAACGTCCTCACTCCCAATGATCTTTCATTGTAAAATAAGCTCGGAGAAGGTAAGGGTCATATCTGTTAAGCCTACTGTTGAATATCTACTGTTTATTGCACATAATAGGGATTCAATAAATATTTATTGAATAAATAAATAAGTGAGAGTGATTATAGTGGACCAAAAAAGATAAAGTAACACGTATTAATGAATTATCTAGCTAATATGGTGTTTGTCTCCCTCTGTCAACTCTTAGACACCATGCTAGCAAATTGCACAAAGGAGTAATACCAGTGATGGGGGTCTGCAGGCATGCTGGAGGAATGTTTTAGTCTTCTTCAGTTTAAAGCATGTGAACACATACTTTGCTACAACAGTTAAGCTGTCACTGTAAGCCTTTTTTACAGAATATTTTCCAATAAGATACTGGGTATCTTAGTCAATCTTAGTTTTAATTTTCTGGGAAGACCTTGCTATCATTACTAGTCCAAACATATTTTTGTATTCACTTTTTGACTACTAAACATGATCCAAGAACTGTAGTTTCTAACAGTTGGCTAACTGCATTTAATTCGTTCACTTCTTAATTAATTTTACAAATATTTATTGAATTGATACTGCACTATGTGTACAAATCAAAGTCCTTGTTCTGAAGGGATTAACGTTATTATGGTAGGTGTGTGTATTGTACAGAATTTTGTAAAATACTTTGAAATGCCACTAATTTACCTGTAGGACATTAAAAATGTTTTTCTGTTATCAATACCACTTTTCTGAAGATTTATTTTCTCATCATAACATTAATAGTTTTTTTTTAATGGAGCGTTTAAATATATGCCAGGCACATTCTAAACACTCCACATGCATATCCTCGTGTTATCATGTACTTGATAGCATTTATCTAAGTTGTGTCCAGCAAAAGCTCCTTTTTGAAAATCTGGTTAGAATCAAACATGATAAGGGGTGAATTCAATCCATTACCTTTGAAGTATTAAAAATATGATTTGTGAATGAACAAATGCAAATCCTTTTAGCACGTTCATTAATGTAAAAAGCAGTTTGAACATGGAAGATTTTCTTTGGATGCTACGTGAGAAATGGCTCCTTTATTTCAACAGCCTATTTGCAGTGACATTCTAGTTGGCACAGGTGGTCTTAATTTTGGAATGAGAACATTCATTCAAACACAGCTGAAATATATCTGACCTTAGTGTTTTCTGTGTGTGTGTGTGTGTGTGTGTGTGTGTGTGTATTGTTGAGTAACAATGCATATCAGCATTGTCTGTGTCTAATAAACTTATTGAGGTTTTTGGACCAAATACCCCATTTAAAATGTTTATGTTACAGTTAATAAGCAGGATTAAATAAGGAAGGGATGCAGTAACATGCTAACTTTTAACAAATGGGAAGGATTCCTTGGTGTAGACATAAACATCCTGTGGTCTGTCTTCCTCTGGCTGCTATTGACAATGACCCTGCTTCTATTTCCAGAACAGCCTTGGATTTTCTGGAGAGTACATTTCCTCTGAAACTCCCTTTTGATTTCTTGTGAAAATTCAGAAATCTTCATGGCACTTTAAACTATAAATACATATAATGTAAGCAATCCATATTTTATTTAAGAAAGTATGTTATATCTTGGCTCTCAGAAATATTGCTCAGGTTGTTCTAAATTAAAATTGTCTAAATTAAAATGTTTTCCCCTTTATATGTTTAAAACTTAGAGATATTTCCTTGGAGAAAAAGTTGGTCACAAAAATGAATAAACACAATTTTAAAAAAATGTGTATTTGAAGGAATCGTGGCATATTTCTATGCACGGTGTACAAACTTAATCATATATTTAAAATGTTTTATTGCAACTTTTAAAATTCTATGATAAATAAAAAAGAAAGAAAAGTCCTCATCAACTCATTTTCCTACAGGGTGGGTAATTATAACAGACAAAGAAACTCCACCTCTCTACTAGCCCATTCATGATGCTTACTTCCTACTTTTGTGAGATTGGTAAAACCTTGGTCATGTGAAAAATCCTAATTTCAAGGGAATGGTAGTTTTTTCTTTCCAGCTTGCGCAAGTAGTAGAAGGTAATATAGAGGGAGGTTGGAGTGTTTGCTGACCGAGCCCTTACTCAGCCACTTAGTTGCCAAGATCTCTGTTTCAGAACAAATCTTTAGCACAGTTTCCCCAACTTTGACATAAGGAGGTTACCCTAGGTGATTTCTGAGATTTTGTTTTTCTAGCCCTAGAATCCTGAAGCTATTGATTTGATGAAGGCCAGAAACTAGGTAAATGCATATCTGGGATGTGAACTCAGGTTTTCTGGTTTTTATTCCAGGGCTCCTTTCCATTATGACTGCTACCTTTACACTAATTAAATATGTGAAAAATAAATACATATGTACATGCAAACACAGATATTACATACACACAGGATTTAAGCTGGCTTAAGCTAGTCTTGTGCTTATTCAAAATGATTCAGCTTGTTTGGCAAGGGCAATCAGACCATCTTCTCTTACCTCATCCCAGCTCACAAATTTCTATCCAATCTCTTCCTGGAAGAAGATGTGAGATGATAGTTTCCTCTAAGTTTGTATTCTTTAAGCAGAGCACACACACATTTGTAGCATTGTGCCACAAAAACCAGGGATTAAAAAAAAAATTTACCTCCACTTGTCTGCCACATACTGCCCATTTATCATCTTTCCAGAGAAGTGATTGTTTAATTTTCTCTGTCTTCATTTTAGTCATGGGACCTCAGTATTACTAATATATCTCCTTGTAGAATCTGCTCACTATTCATTATCAAAGTCTTATACATTCCACATACCCAAGACACTCCTCCTCTATAACTGCCTTATTCACCAGTGTATGGTCTTTGAAGAATATAACCTATTTAAATGTTTATCTGCTAAAATCATCTGAAATTTTTACAAAGCTAAAAGTTATTACCTCTAAGGCCTTTTCCTACTGTGAGAGAGTGGACCAGGATGGCAGTGTGGAGATTAAAGCATGCAAGGCTTTAAAGCAGCTGAGGCCTTTTCTGAGTCATACAGGAGTTATTGCTGTGAATCTCTGAGCTGCCCTACTCCACATAAAGCCAGGACTTGTCTGCAGTTGCATTTATCCTTAACTGAAAGATAAACTACTAGAAGGGGTGCAGCGTTTATTTAAAGTCCAGTGATACCTTCTAATATTCCCCCACGTTCAAATGTGGTCTCTGAGGTGTAAGCCCCTCTGAGCTGTTACCTTTTCTCTTCCCCTAATTCATGGTGTGACATTGGGGTAATAATTATTCCTCTCTGTCTCAGTGTCCTTATCTAGAAAACTAGAAGATGGGACTCAATGACTGCTAAGATCCTTTTCAGCTTGACAATTTATTATTTCCCTGTTTAGGCCCTTTTGTCAGCCCTTAAAGCAATGGAACTCTCCCCCAAATTGATAATAAGTGACATATTGATTGATAGTGTAGGCCTCAGTGTAAATGCTCATATCAGTGTATTTCTTTTCTAAAATGATCATTTATATTCAAGATTATTACTCTGTTTCTCTTAAACTGAATGCAAACATTTTTCTTCAAGCTTGAGTGACTTTAATATTTAAAACTGAAAATCATACTGAGAATGAATTTGGATGAATTTTGAAGAAAAGAATAAAAGGCCCAATATAACCACATCACTGTTCATGTTTGATTACCAAGTAAGGTTCAAGTTATTTTGTATCCTGTGCTTGCTGTAGTTTTTACAGAGTTAATTTTGCAGTTGTTGTTCTTGTATATCATTTAAAGCCCTGTTTTGAATGTACGCTTTTAAAAAACTCAGATGTGTATATTACATGTGTAATTTATGTTCTCTGTAACTTTGGTAATTATCTGCTAATATTTATTGAGCATGTTCTGGATACATGGCACAGAGCTAATGCATTCTCCAGTAGTGAACTGCATCTAAATTAGTAATTCTCCTTATGGAAAACACAGTTTAGAAATCATTTCTCTGAATATGATGAGGTTTGTTAGAGTAGTTAGGTCTTTGGCTTACACTTTCTGCTGTGCCTCTTTGGCTATGACCCTCTCCCTTGGAAAGGAAAACCTTGATAAACTCATATAATGTGGGGATCTGTGCAAACCTGAATGCTTGTTGACTAGGCGTTCAAGTATAGTTGGGAAACTTGAGTGTACATTTTTCTCCGTATTTAAGTCAGAGATATTGCAGGTTTGATTCCAGACCACTGCAATAAAGTGAACATCACAATAAAACAAATCACATGAATTTTCTAGTTTCCCAGTTCATATAAAAGTTATGTTTACACTATGCTGTAGTCTGTTAAGTGTGTAATAACATTATGTCTAAGAAACAATGTACGTACCTTAATTTAAAAATAATTTATTGCTAACCATCATCTAAGCCTTCAGCAAGTCATAATCTTTTTGCAGTTGTAACATGAAAGATAACTGATCACAGATCACCATAACAAATGTAATAATAATGAAAAAGTTTTAAATATTGTGAGAATTACTAAAATGTGACACAGAGATATGAAGTGAGCAAATGCTGTTGGAAAAATAGCACTGATATACTTGCTTGACGCAGGATTGCCACAAACCTACAATTTGTAAAAAAGAAAAAAAAAAAGAAAAAGAAAAAAGCAATATCTGCAAAGTGCTATAAAGCAAAAAGCAATAAAACAAGGTATGACTCTGTGTTTTTTCTTCTAATGAGTCTATTCCTTGAAGAACAGAAGGTGAAATACCACCTAAACTGATGAAGGTGAAATACCACCTAAACTGATGTTTAGCCTCAATGTAGTTCATTAAATGGAGTATGTGAGTATTTATTAGTGAAACTTAGTATATAAGAGTGCAAGCTCTAAAATGAGACTGTCTGGGTTCAGCTCTCAGACAGTGATCAGGTTATTTAACCTCTTTGAGTCTCAGTCTTCTCACCTGTGCATAAAGACAGTGACAGTCCCTATCTTGAAAAGAGGCAGTAAACGATGAGCATGAAATGCTTTCTACTGCATCTGGCACAGACAAAGAACATGGTAAACAAAATCTAAACTCTTTTTTTAGATATTGTTAGTGTGTATTTTGGGAATTGAAACGGGTTTTCTGGAAAGATGAGTTATAAGTAGTGAAGGTAGGAAAATAGAAAGGTGTTGAAGGTTAAAATATATACCATTTAAATGACAAAAATTTGCAAGGTGCTTGGGGTTCCCCCTTCAACATAATCATAAACCTTTCTTCTTGCCAGTGAATGGCTCAGAGACCAGAGAAGGACATCCTCTATATAATTATTTTTGTGAAAAATCCTTTGTTAATAATGTGTTGAGGAGCTTATTGTAGATTGTAAGATGGTCTGGAGCACACTTTGTTATGTGGAATCTAAAATTGTCCTAGCATTCCACTTACATGGTAATTTTACCAGGAATGAACAATACTCTAGCATGAGCTGTGGGTGCGCTGGCATCTTATACAGTGGGGCTGACAAAGAATTTAGATGACAGTCTGAGAATTCAAAAGAAGCATGACAGGTTGGAGAAATAAGCCTTAATTAGTAGAATAACGTTACATTGAACCAAATATTCGGCCACTAACTAATGAAGGGAAGGTATGAAGGGCTGACTTAATGGAAGTATAAAAAGCATATCTAAGGATCAAAGGGAACCTCAAATAGAAGATAAAGAGGCAAGTTAGTAGTATATATTTTTATGTGATGAAAAATCTTGGGGGCAATGTGTGTTGGGAAAAGCCCGAGACTAACCATATAAATATACATATAGCATTCATTGTTTGGACTTCCATTCTCATTTAGTTAAACGAAGGAATTAGGCTCTCCTTTCTTTTTGGTGCCTTCCAACCTAAATATTCTATGATTAATTCCCTTATAAACCATTAATATGTAGCTATTTTCTCCTATAACCAGCATTTACCTTTCCCTAACTTAAAGGCACTCATTTCTAATATATGTGTATTTCAAATATTTTCCTGTTCCTTGATGCCTTTTTTGCCTGTTCGTTATATGTCCTCTGTATTTGACTGTCCTGTGTGTGTTATTTTATTTATTTATTTTTTAACACTTAAAAAAATTTTTTTTTGGCTGCATTGGGTCCTCATTGTGGCACGCGGACTTCTCTAGTTGTGGCGCACAGGCTCCAGAGCATGTGGGCTCAGTAGTTGTGGCGCACAGGCTTCTCTCTAGTTGCCACTCGCGGGCTTAGTTGCCCCACAGCATGTGGGATCTTAGTTCCCTGACCAGGGATCGAACCCACATCCCCTGCATCGGAAGGCAGATTTTTAACCAGTGGACCACCAGGGAAGTCCCTGTGTGGGTTATTTTACAAGTCATTAGAGAAGGTTTAGTTTATTTAGCTTTTGGCAATAAGAAAATTTACTTCTTCTGTAAAATCATGCACTTGGTAAATTTTATTTCATATTGCTGTACCTATAAGCTTATCAGTAACTTCCAAAGATATTTAGTTGCATTTAACCCATATGTTATATTGACCCATCTGCCTTTGATAATAGTCCATCTATTTTATAATCATCCCCATAAAACATTCTGACCCCATGCTCCTAAAGAAACATGAATAATTTCTAGGCCATGTGAAAAAGGAAAGCTATGGTAAGAAAACAGCCTTAGTTGTTCCTAGATGAGTACGCCAAACACAAAAAGAATTGAAGGAGATACGAAGTATATTGAATTTCTTTATTAAGAAATAATAAGCCAGTTTCCTGATTTTCATTATACCTTCTCCTTAATCCTCATGCGGCCCCTGGTTTCTTTCAGGCCTAGCCAATAGTTTATTTTCATAATCGCTAGTGTTCTGACTGCAATGAGCTATGCTTTTTATAAGCACTGCACCTATTTTGGGACTCTTGGATTCACTGATGTGCCAGTTGACATTTTCTATTATATGCCTACTGTGTGCTAAATGATGAGGGAGTTAACCTTTTAAAGTCCTGGCATGTATAACTAAAGAAATCTTTGAAGGCAGAATGTTTGCTTTTAAATCTTTTCTATTCCTGGCTATCTGTGTGACCTTAGACAAGGTTATATAACTTCCATATGCCTCAGCTGGTTTTCCATAAAATGCAAATAGTGTTCATATCCACTTTACTAGTTGGTTTAGGAATAAGAGATCACATGTAAATTTAGCTATCAATAAACTTACTAACACTAGTTAATATTTGGAGAATGTGTGTGTGTGTGTGTGTATGTGTTATATAAAAGAAAATGTTCATATTGATGGGTATCTGCATCTGCCATGGGTACCTGCTTACATTGGGTACTCAATGGTCATTATTTGGTTGAAGGATCGGATTCAGATGTTGACCAAGTTATGATAAAAGTATACAGAATAAAAGGTGACCATCTTGTTGAGGAGACCTTTGTGAATAGAAATAGCAGTCAGGAATAGCAGTCAGGTTTATTCATCCTCTCTCTCTTGCTCTCACTCGCTTTCTCGATTGATTTGGTGGCAGATCCTTATAAGATGGAGAGAAACTGGGTGGCTTTTGAAGTTTCATTCACTTTCCTTTGGACTAAGTCTTAGGCATTTAGGCTGAGAAATTTACACATGAACACTCTTGATATGATTTCATCTTTTTAGCCATTTATGATGTAAATAAAAGTAGATTAAATGCTTGGAAAATAATGGCAGAAATTCCAAAGCAGCCACCAGATGGGAAAGCATTTCTAAAGGGATCTTTTATTGAAACTGATGTTCTGAGAATGGAATTAACAATTAGAAGCTTGTATTGCATTGGTGTTTTATAATACTTTATATTGTAATAGCTGTTTTTATCTCAGAAGAATGTGCCCCTTGAATCACATTCCTAAGACATTAGAGAATCTGTTTTCTGGAAATTTAGTGTGGAGTTAATGCCAAACTATTTTCTGGTTCTGTTTTTCAAGTCTTTCTTTTTGAAGTGCAGAGATTTCATTGACATGCGCAAAGCCCACTTACCAAAGGGATGTATGGATGAACGGGAACGAGAGAAAACAGGCAAAGCATTAGTATAGAAGTGAAGATATTTTGAAAGGCAACCTTCTCTGCTGAAGGTTTATTCAGAAGCTATTGTAATAATACCATAGTTTTAAATAGCTTATCAAGAACATACAGCAGAAAGCCAATTTGCCTAGACTTCCTGTTGCAGTCAGCTCTCCATTCTCACAGGCACCCATGTCAGTGAGACTTTTCTTTTCACCCTTAGGGACAAGTTATTTAAGAGGTTACCTTTGTAGAAAGTGGAGGAGGGAAGGTCAAAAATAATATCCCATTTACCTAAGTGTTTAAAAATACAGATATTTGTGTATTTCTTTGTATGTTTTACTTAATTATCATGTTCAGGAAGTGTGTGAGCTAAGAATTTCTTTCCATATTTTCGAGTGGAAAAAAATGAAGCACAGAAAAGCTTACAGCTTACTCAGGACAACAAACAATCTGCCAGTTACTTGAGGAAAAAAACTATGTCTCATCCACTACTTTATTTCCAGTTTCTAGTATGGTACATATAGCAGATGGTCAAAAGTAATTTGCTGAATGAATGAATGAATGAATACATGAAGGAAAGAGTCAATAAACAAATGCATATTGATAGATCCAGAACAGAGACCCAGTTCTATTGGATTTCCCAAAGTGCGTATTTTCCCTAATATTTTTGCTATCTCCATTTATACTTATTCCAGAGAAAGAGGCAAGGATTTGGGAAATGTTGAAGTGTTAGCCTGGGAAAGCTTATTCTTTATGACAGTTTTATCACCTTGGCCAGCATGTGAGCATGTGGTCTGGGGAAGAGCTGGTGGGAGAAAAAGAAAGTTAGCAAGATGTTGGCTTATTGAGTTGGGAGAGTAGAAACCCCATTATTTAATAGGATCCAGAGATGAATGTTGGTCCAAATCCAAATTGGAAAAGTATTAAGAATGGAGGGAAGAGGTTAGCAAAGTTGATGTCTGTATCTCTATTTGATAACAGAATCAAAAACTGTAAGTCACTCACTCAGATTCCCCTCCGTACTCTGCAAAGCAAACAATATTTAAGGAAGTATCTTCCCTTAGAGGGTAAAGTAAGGGGCAGAGGATTCATCAGAGCATTTGAACTGTTAAATATGCATATTTTTTGAAACTAGATTTTGAAAGTGATTGCAAGAAGAGCTAAATGCATTGTAAACCACATGGCCATGAATTTTCATTGGCATTTATATGGGGAAAATTTGTTGTGAAATAATAATTTAAATAAAAGTTTTTACCTTCCTAAAAATTAATTTTTGCAGTAGATATCAAAAGGCATAATTAATAAATAAGAAAGTAAAAAAGTAGAAAAATATTTGCAAACTTATATCTAATAATGGATGTATATCCTGAACATATGTAGAACACTTGTAACTCAATAATAATAAGACAAAGTACACAATCCAAAAGTGATCAAAATATTTGAGTGAACAATTCTTTAAAGAAGATATATGAATGCTCAATACCATCAGTAAATTAGAAAATATAAATTAAAGATACAGACAGTGTACCATTTTTATTACAGTGGCTAAAATTATTAAAAAAAAAAAAAAGACCCTGCCAATATCAAGTGCTGACAAGGATGTGGAGCAACTGAAACTCCCATGCCTTACTGGTAGGAATGAGGAATGATAAAGTTGCTTTGGAAACACACTGGCAGTTTCTAATAAAGTTAAACATACTAACAAACATTCCTACTCCTAGGTATTTAGTGAAGACAAATGAAAACATGTCCCCCTCCTACCTCTGCTACAAAAAATTAAAACTTACACTAGATATTTGTAGTGACTTTATTTATAATCGCTAAAATCTAGAAACAACCCAAATGTTCAGCGATTGATGAGTGGACAAACGAGTGGGGGTACATCTATACATTTCATACATTCAACAGTAAAAAGAACAAAATAATAACACATGTAGCAACATGGATGATTCTGACATGCTTTATGCTAAGTGAAAGAAGGCAACTCAAAAGTCTGCAGACTGTATCATTCCATTTATATGATATTCTGGGCAAGACAAAACTGTAGGACAGAAAATAATTGCTGATTGGCAGGTACCTGGCTGGTGGGCAGGAATAGAAATTATATCTTGCTTGCACTGGTAGTTAACACAATTGTAAGCATTTGTCAAGATGCATAGAACTGTATACCTAAAAAGGGTCATTTTGCTGTATGTAAATTATACCTCAAAAATAACTTTAGCAATAGCATTCAAATACTCAAATATTGAATGTACTCATAATAATGAGGTGAATGCATATATTGCATGCTTATCTAAGAACAAAACCTGCTTTCTTTTGTCAGTAGTAACTTCCTGGGGACATTGAAATTGAAACTTCATAAATTTCAAAGTATTCTGTTACTAAGATGCTTAATATTTACTGACAATCTCTCCATTTAGGAAAAATTAGATATAATTTTATAATATCTTAAAAACATTGAAAAAAAAAAGAATACCTTTGAGGACCTGAGTTCCTGTGTTTTGAAAGTATGAAAAATAAGGGAAAGAGAAAGGGAAGAAAAGGTGGGAAAGGCAGAAAAATAAGATAAAAAATTGAAAGATGAGGAGGTAGGAGGATACCATAAAGAAGAGCAAAAGATAGGAAACTGGGGCAACAGAAATATTAATGGAAGTAATATGTATGTGTTGAGTGCTTACTATATACCAGCGATTGTGAGAAGAATTTACATGGATAATCTAATTTAATCCTCACAACAAGCTAATGCAGTAGATACTGTTGTTATTCCCACTTGCAGAAGGGAAAACTGAGGTTTTAGGCAGGATACATAATTTAGGCAACCTCACACAGCCAGTAAATGGGGGCAAAAGAATTTTCATATCAGGTATAGCTGCTGCTAAAGCTTGTGCTCAGAATCTGTGCATGGACCTTTATGGTAAAATGTGCTGCTACTTAATGAATTATCCCAGTTATCTCAATGAATTGTATCTCAACACAAGGCATGATTGTATTGGTTTCTATACCATAAGAATGATAAGAAATTAAGCAGGGAAGGGGATATGAAGCTGTTAACCTCTTCTTGGTTTGGTCTAAAGTGACCGGGCCCTGACATTTCATCTTCCAGAAGTTCCTTTCCTTTTGACTTGGCATCTTTGTTTGATTAGCCACTTTGTCATAGTAGCAAGAGCCATGGGACCGTATTGTTCACCTCAAGTGTACCTTTGGGGAGGAAATTAATACAAATAGTTTCTGTCAAAAGAAACATTATTTCAAGCTGGTACTTTACCAGATGAGTTATTAAATGGGGACCAACATCATAAAAGAGAATGATCAGGAATTAGGCTGATTTTGGAGAGCCACAGAAATATCTACTGATGTTGCAGGCTACATGTAAGGAATAGATGGCACTCTTGTGATAAATTAGGCCTGGCTTATTTTTAACCAACTGAATATTAGAGATATCACTGACCCTTATTGAAGAATACATATCCCATGAAGCCCTGTTACATGAGAACTATCCCAGTTCCCTGGATAGACCTGAGTAGTATGTGATGATTTCAGTAGCAGGTACTCAGATTTAGACCTATGGATTTTCTGAACTGAATAGAAAATACAGTGAGCTTGGCCTCAAAAATCAGTCTATTTTGATTGCTTGCAAAAGATACTTACTAAGGAAACATTGAAGTCCAAAAAAGTTAGTGTATATTTTGTATTGCTTCTTTTCTGTAGCTGCCACAAACTGGACAGGGACCACTTGGGGTTTGGTCTTTGTCTTGAACAGCTCTACTTAGCTATCCATTAATCCCTAAAGAAATGCCCAGATCCTGTATTATTATTGATTCATTGACAAGCCCTTCCAACCAAACAAAAAGCGTAAGGTTCCAGAATAACTCAAGACATATGGATCCTCTCTCAGAAGCTGCCTTTAGTCACACAGATTGAATGTAGAGTGGGGAGGTACTTCAGTGGTCATGATGACTGGACTTTGGGCCTTTCCCTCCGTCAGATTCTGGTTTCCTAAGATAAACGTAAGACATGCTCAAGTGGGATAATTCATTTGTTCATTATTTTGTTCTAAGTTTGTAACAGGATCTTTTGGAAACATTGACTGTCCAAAACATGTCACCATGAATTCCACTTCCATGACGTGGGGAAAAGAGCACACATTTCACAAGTTATATACATTAACCTGAAACTATCTCCATGTAATACGGGAGAGAATATTTGGAAGAAGAAAATGATGACCATGACTTAAAAATCACCAAAATTTGTGGGGTGTAATTTTTTTAATTCTTTTTATTTTTTTGCTGTGTGAATATACTAATGACTTAAATAGAAAATCCTTCATGTTTGATAGTAAATTGTATATAAGTACGTTTACATTGTGAAAGGTTAATAACATATTGTGATGGGGAAAAAACTTCCACCACTCCTGTCCTTTTCTCATTACTCTCTACAAAGCTAAACGTTATAAAGATTTTGGAGTCCAGTTTTTAATGTACATGTATATATTTCTGTATCTATTGTTTTTGTTTTAAACAAATAGGATTACCTTAACAAACATTTTTCTGTGGGTTGCTTTTTCCCATTTCTTATGTTTTTGAAATTTGATGGCTCTACCTCAATTTTTAAGGAAATACCTACATACTAGTGTTGCCTAGTATAGAACATGTTTTACTAGTTCATTATTGGTTAAGGTTTAGGTTCTTTTTTTTTTTTTTTCTAACTGCTAAGAACAGTGTTGCAGTGGACGTCCTGTATATATTTTTTCCATATTTCACTAACACATTGATGCATATTTATTCATATGTGCATGAAAACTGTGATAGATTTGAAAGAATAAATTTGCTAAGAGCTAATTACTACCAGGTTACTGCAGAACAGATTCTCCCAATTTTTACTTGTATCAACACATATATAAAGTTTTTGTTTTGAGCACTTTACCAAGGCAGAATATTACCATGTTTTGCTTGTCTCAATCTGATGAAGAGAAAAGTATGTTGCTGTTTCAATTTCTATTTCCCTGCTCACTAGTGAGGTAGAGTGTCTTTTTACATATTTATTGATGATTTTTGCTTCTTTTTTTTTCTTTGTAATTTTCCTGCTTATATCTTTGTTCCTTTTTCTTTTGGAGTTGTAAAATATTTTGTATACTCTGCGTATTGATATTCTGTCAGTTATATATGGAGCAGATACGTTTACCAGACTTCACACTGGCTTTTAAAACTTTATGCTTTCTTTCCTCTTTTAGAATTTGTAATTTTTATTCTGATTTTATATGGACAAACACTTCAATATTTTTCTTTATGACTTTGGATTGTACTTCTTACTCGGTCCAGCCTCCCATGTCTCAATTCCTTCATATTTTTGGCTAACATTTTCTATTTGCTTGTTCATGTGCAGCTCCTTCTTTTTCTTGGATTGATATCTTGTACTCTGTATTTCCCCCTTCTTTGGATCCTTTTTACTTCATTACTGGAGTACAGCTTTAATACTTTCAGACTGGTTTTGTTGATATTAAAATTTCTGAATGCTTGCAGATTAAAAAAAAGTTGTAGTTTGCATCCTGCTTGAATATTATATTGCTTGGGTACAAGATGCTAGATTCAAAATCAGATATTTGAGGCCATCTCACCCATGGTCTTCTGTTAGCTGGTGTGGAAGGTGAGAAGTCTGATACCAGTCTGGTTTTCCTTCTAATATAGATAACTTTTACTACCTCTCTCTGGAAGCTTTTTGAATTTTCATCAGAAAGCTTCAAAATTATTTTATTTTTAAAAACACATTATTTTAATCCTTTTAAATGTTCTAAAATTTTATCAAGGTATCTAAGTCTTTCTCTATTCATGTTTATCAGCACTTGATAAACCTGTAAATCAAACATGTATGTACTCAGTTTGGGAAATCTTATTTTGTCATACCTACTCTGTCTGTGCTACCCAGAAATTTAATTAGATGCACTTGAGAACTTACTTAGCTAACCTCCTTGTCAAACTTTTCTCCATTCATATATTTCACCTCTGATCTTTTGCATTGCTTTCTGGAGGTACTCCTTGGCTCAGTCTTCTAGTTTACTAGTTTGAGTTGTAGTGTGTCCAATTTATTACTATTAAGTTTTTATTTTAAAAGTATTATACTTATTTTTCAATATCTCCAGTTTTTTCTTTCTTTTCAATTGTAGTAAGACCTTAGTTTCTTCAAATTTATACTTGTATTTATTAGTTATATTTATTTTTATATCTTCTGCTTTATCCAATGTGAATTATTCTTTTAGTTGAGATTGGTACTTCTCTTTTATAACGGTGATATTATTCAAATGTGTAGTGATTTTTAGTTTTCTGCTTAACCTTGTGTTTGAAAATGCTTGTCATGTATGTTGGTGATATTGACTATTAGTTTATATGTTGAGTATTTACAAAAACAATAAACACAATAAATAGAGAAAACACTTGACTGTGGGCCTTTTTGTAACAGAGAAGACACTTGACTGTGGGCCTTTTTGCACTTTTCCAGTGGCCTTCTGCATTAGAGATCTGTAATCCCTATATGTTAATATGCCAATTTGAATAGAAGGATCTTTGGATGGGCCAAAGCCCAGGACAGTGGTTCCATAAAGCTTCATTTAACTATGAACAGTAGCCATGACTGTTTTCTGTACATCTATCATTGGAATCAAAAACACTTTAATAATGAATATAGCCCACATTTATGTTTTTCAAATTCATTAAATGAACTACTATTATAAAACCGGCAAATAGTTTCACCTGTCAGCAGTCTCTAAGTGCTGATTATCATTGCCCAATTTATAATTTATTTCTAACTCCAGTTTTTAAGAAGAACATTCAGATTTTCTTTATAGTTTTGTGTTTCCCTCCTGATCTTCAGAATTGTCATTTTGGAAGTAGTTCCTTTAAAAAAAAGAAAACAAAAAAACACAGAAATTTTCAGTCTCTGAAAATTAAGAATGCTCTTAGTTGGTTCCGGAAGGTGAAATTGGGGTAAATTTTAATTATTGTCCATTAACTACTATATATGAAGTACCTCCTATATATAATGCATTGTGTCAATATTAATAATATCAAAGACCTCTTTTGATGACAGGTTAGAATTATTCCTTAGCCCAGGTTCAAAGCAGATATCCAGTGAACATTCTGCTGTGAAGTCCAAATTAACTATTGATGAAGTGCAAAAACAGAATGGTTTCAGTGCATGACTTGCTTCTTTAAGATAGGCTTTTCATTAATAAAACTAAGGGTACCAGAGTTGCCTAAAGTAATTTATTCCTGGAGCCTAATAAATAAACTTGATTTGTTTTTTAGAAATTCTTTTGCAATTGAATAAAAAAATCACTATAAAGAAGCAAATTTTAGCTAATCATTGTTAGAAAACACATTCAAACTTTCAACTTGGAAGTCAGCAGGCTAAACTATAGGATAAATGTGTATGTTTTTTCTCCATGGCTTTTTTGCCTGTTTGATAGTTGTTATTTCAAGGTTTATATGTTTTATTCCTTTCCCCATGCAGGATGAAATTGGAGTTGATTGTATAAACAACCAAGATGAATGAGGGAAGTGCAAATGTTCTTTGAGATTCCAGGATTAAAAGAATCTGTATCAATTATTTTCAAGGCACCTCTTACTCTTCCAAATAATTATTAGGCTCTGGGCTTACAAAAATGTCTATTACTAGGAGAGAATCCATACTGAACTCTGGAATTCCTTTGTTGGTGGTTGTCATTTCCTTTTCTAATTTCTGAGCTAAAAGCTGGCAAAGGCATTGTAACTCAAAGATTTATTTTGCAGACTGTTCTTTTGGTTAAGAACTTTTGAATCAGTTCATGATCAGTGTGTTCATGACAAAAATAGAACCAATAATTTAAAAAAACACACAATTAACAGACAATACAAATGACTGAAGAGGCTATTTTCCACAGTGAATAAATTGGGTAGGTTTCTTATAATTTGGGGAAATAAACATTTTATTTCAGAATCTGGTTTGCCTCTCTGGTGTTTTCTACCTCTAGAGAAAGGCTTAGACCTTACATTTGAAAACTACATACATGTAGTTTGATACCATGCTAAGTGTCTGTACCTAGAAGAAAAAACAAGTATTTAGGCAATTTGCTAAACAGGACAGCAGGAAACGTTGAGATTTATATAGAAATAATTCTACTACAGGTAATCTTTCTGGATACAAACCTACAGAACAAATGTGCAGGAAATATGGTCTCAGTTAAAATAAGTATATTTATAGCAAAATGCAGAGAAGCTCTCTGGGACAATAGGTTTAATAAATGTCACTTTCTCAGGTAGCAATTTTAGTGTAAAACACCATTGTGATATTTCACATATTATGTTAGCATCTATGGATCTTCTTGACTGAATAGAGAAAATACATTCGTACATGCATTTATTTACTTCCATCTTCTAAATTTGCTTTATAATAAAGTTGGTTTTATTAAATCCTTAACATCTTATAATGATGTTCATTACCATTATAATTACCACCACTATTCCTAATCAATTAATATCTGTCACTTATTTAAAAGATGAAAAGTAAAGAACAAAGCTCTTCAACAGATTGTGACAGCATTTCAGAAATTTAACTGGATTATTCCTAACTTGAAGAACTTCACCTCTAGCAAAACCATACCAACAATAGAAAGACTAAAAGAATAATAGGCAAAATTAGCTTCAAGTAGATTTTTGGCTTATTTGTGCTGTTGGCTACCTCTTTCTTACTTTTCCTATTACATTTAGCAATTTTACTGTGTTATTTACAGAGAACAAACAGGATATTGCTCAAAATATTTGGCTCCCAATCATGGGACAACCTTTGTTAAAATCAGGGCAAGCAGATGTTTGAAGCCAGTCTTTATGCTTCACCACCCCCCTCCCCACCTTTTCAGGAAAATGGATACTTAAGGTTGAAAAAGAAGTGATACAGGAAAATGTTATTGAGTATATTCAAGTCTGGGATGGTATTGGTTGTTTACTGAGTAGCCTCTCATTACCTCAATAGAATCCCTTCCTTGTGAGATCCCGTGCAGTGTACTTAGTGAAAATCCATGGGGTTCTGTGGGTTGAATAAAGTTCATTGCTAGACATAACCAAAATATGGAGTAAGCCTGTGCAACTTGGTCCATAATTTTGTGCTTAATTATATCATTTTAAGTTCAATTTAATTTTTATAAATTTTGTCAGTCTATGAAATAATTTATAATTTAAAGTATACATTATATCCCCTGCTGTCATGATAAAGCAATCAGAAGAAAAATAATTCTTATTCTTTTAATGTTGCACTTCTGGCCTCTTGTTCTGGTGTCATTGTGAATAACTGGCCACTATCCCAAGATGAGAATACCTGAAAACTGGCAAGTTTCCAAGGTGTTTGTTAAACAAGGAGGATACTGTGCTGAGAATAGGGATAGAATTGCTGTCATATCATCCATTGGTGAGAAGTTCTGTCTTCCTTCCAGCTGGTATAAATATTGCATCTATTTATCTCAGCTGGAGAATGAACCACATAGTCGTTTCTCATAATGGAGAGGAAATCTGGTGTTATTTTTTGGTTTGTTTGTTACCACATAACACACTGATGGCTATATAAGGTTATATGTTTTTAGCTATTTCAAGCTTTTTAATATTCCCCATAGTGATAATGCTATCAATAGATGCTTATTAAATCAAATTTAGAAAACTAGAGAAGAGTATGGAACCTATGAATTACGCTGAAAAAGATATTTTCCAGTTGTAATTCTAGATACTCTGTGCAGAAAAAAAATGGAAAATTACAGGGTGAGTTCAAAATTTACACTTTTTCAAAACAGTAATCGTATTTTTTCTACTCTAACCAAACATTGATTGGGCACATTATCTCACACAGAATATCACTGATAGGTCCCACAAGGTCTCACATGTTAAGAAAGCATCCAGGGATGAAAGTCATTTATCAATTTTGCATGTTTTCTCTTTATCATAGTTCCAAGGGAAAAGCACAACAATGTATGAAGTGACTTGACTCAAAAATCAGAATGTCAAACAGACATGCCCCTTAAACTGATATTTTTGAAACCCACACTTAATACTTTATTCATCCATCCAATCATTCATGCAACAAATACATATTGACAACCTGCATCAGCCAAGCATTTTACTCAAAACAATTAGAAGAATGTGCAAATTATAGTAATCAGATGTTCATCCCAGCATTGTTTACGATATCAGAAGTTAGAAGGAAAGAAACTAGATGTCCAGTGAGAGATTTTTTAGCTCAATCGTGGTATGATCATTAATGGCATATTGTACAGACATTAAGAACAGTGATGCAGATCATGTAAATACGTATGCCATGAAAATTCACTATTACTCAGTGAATAAGGCAGGTTATGGAATAATATTTTTAAATGTCTGTTCATTTAAAATCAAATCTGTCTACAATATGCATATGTTCTATCCATTTGCATGGTACGTTCTCTAGAAGGAGATATACCAAAATTTTAATGGTGTTTTCTTCTGGGTAGTGGAGTCTTTCCATGTCTATTTTTTTTCTCATCTTAAAAAATAAACAGTTAATTGAACAGTTATAAAAAATTAACAGGTATAGATCATTATAGTACGAGTAGGGGGATATATTGCTTTCTGGTGGCCAAGTTTTAGTCAGGAAAATGGCCTGGTTAGTTTAGCAAAATCATCAACATCTGAAATACACATTAGAATGATTCCCAAGAGGAGACAGCTTTGCTTTCTTAGGTTTTTTTTTTTTTAGTCTACAATTGTGAACATTCTGAAAATAAGAATAGAAGAAATGCCTCATTTTTAATGATTAAGCATTTTTTAAGTAAGGCAGATGTGTTTTACATACTCATTTATGGTATGACTTTTTTTTAAAGTATTTCATTTCAGAAGAATTTATTCTTAAGAAATGCATGAAATCTCATGAGATAAATGGGAATTTACATATATTTCACATAAGGTTTTTATTTATTTTTATTGGGGGTATAGTTGTTTTACAATGTTGTGTTAGTTTCTACTGTACAGCAAAGTGGAGTTCCCTGTGCTATACAGCAGGTTCTCATTAGTTATCTATTTTATACATATTAGTTAGTGTATATATGTCAATCCCAATCTCCCAATTCATCCCACTCTCCTTTTGACCTCTTGGTGTATGATATGACTTTTTTTTAAAGGAAGCAGATTTATAAAGTGATATGAGTTAAGGTAGCATAATAAATGGACACCACCTTTGGGTTTTGAAAGATAAGAGGGTTGAAATGACTTAGATAAATTCCATATCCTGACTTACATTCTGGAAAATAGGTCAGAAGAGAGTAGGAGTGTGCTTAATGCTGTGGATAGGCTCATGTTACTTTCAAGCTGTGTAATATTTCAGCTGAAAAGAGAACTTAGTTTGCATTAGCATTAACTATTTCTTGTGTTTCACTTAAACCTGTAATATTTCCTGAATGAAAATTTAAATAGCTGAGATTATATTCCTTTCTACTGGGGCATGTGTGGTCTTTGTATATATGAATATATTTTTTAAAATATTTAAATGAATCACAAAAAAGTATAGATAATGAAAATCTTATATATAATATGTAAAATTATGTATATTATGTTAATATATATCATATATTGAGTGAAATATATTCATATTAAAATATGACTGAATAGATA
This sequence comes from Balaenoptera borealis, assembly GCF_965194805.1. NCBI lineage: Eukaryota > Metazoa > Chordata > Mammalia > Artiodactyla > Balaenopteridae > Balaenoptera > Balaenoptera borealis. Next base: position 49,286,005 of record NC_138871.1, read on the forward strand.
TTAAAGACTTTTCATATTTAAAAAAGGAATTTTTCTTTCATTATGGAAGATAACACAAAATGATCATCTCTGACCCCAAAATATGTCTATAATTACATTTGTAAAACAAACCAAGATGATGTAATGAATATGTTCTAAATGTTCTCTCTTTCCCTGTTTTTTCTCTTCTTTTTATATGTGGTATGTTTAAATGTTAATGAAGTATCCTGTCATGATCAATGAACCAAGAAATATTGAGCTTCATGAATTACTATTTATGTCACTTTAACTAAGTTTTTTTCACCCTTGTAATTCTATTATGCTGTTTGGTTAATTAAAAAGTGCCAATTCTAAGAATATTAACTTATGCCTTGAAAATTTCAAATGACCTGTTGAACAATTAAATTCAACATGAGAAGATATGTTTGACCTTTGATTAGCATCCTTTTTAATTTCTACAAGGAGGTAATGGAATCATTGGATTCTTCTAGGCTGTGTCTTAATTGGGAATCTCAGGCAAGTGTAGCAGAGCCTGCTCACTTAGGACGTTCGAATGTGGTTTAATTGATTACTCTTTGTGGTAGACTTGGTCTTCCTCTTACAGAAATTCACACAGGGTCTCATTTCCTGACTACTGTGATCTTCTGACATTGTAGAGATGGGTTTTCATTTATTTTTCTCTTTAGTATGAATATTAACTAGTTGCTCCCTAATATTTGAATTCAGAAATTTCAACTTTATATTTAAATAGCATGGAACTTACCTTTATTTAACATGTGTAAGTTGTGTGCCTTCTCAAATCATAAAGGGATAACATTTGGAGGGGAAAAAAGGATAATGTTTTCTCTCCAAAACATAAATGAAGGAAAACTGTGCATGGAACAGCAATCCAAGAAAATGTAAAAAAAACAAACAAAACTGTTGAGATAAGCCAGCATTCAATTTGTCAATCATCCTCAAAGGAAAAAAAAATTCAAGTGAATGAATTAAAAAATACAGTAAAAATTAGAGTCTTCCTTGAGTTCTAAGAAAGACCAAAAAACTACCCTCTTAGATGCAGAAGTAGAATCAGTTCCCCTGTATATTTATTGATTTTGCAAGAAAAATGTAAAAGAACTAATCACAATGTAAAATAATATAGTGCATCTTAAAAGAGCATAGAGAGGTATTAGGTGATGGTATAGGTTTTCATCAGAGCATAGAGGTGATACAGGCCTTACTGGGAGCAGTGTCATACAAGGGCCCGAGATTACACACAGATGTCTAGTCAAGGGAAGACTTGGATAAATTTGTTTAATAATGTAAATGTGGTCCTTTCCATAGTGGCCCTAAGTCATTGCTTAAGTAGGCTAGTCTTCTCGTTGCCTGTGTGACAGTGAGCAATCTCAAAGAAAAGAACATGATTTCTTCTTCCCCTAGCATTGATGTTGCTTTCTGGATAACTCTCTGGTTGGCCCTTCTTGTGCAATCTGCACACTGCAGTAAAGGTTATCCTAAAGAGTGGGGTACTCTGATTTATTAATGTGGATTCCATGTCCATGGAAAGAGTTAGGGTCACATAATTGCATTCCCGTATGAATCCCAGGAGTCCTGTAGGGTCAGTTCTAAACAAACAAACAAACAGAAAAGGACATAAGGCAGAGCCAATAATTGCAGATGTCCACATAGATAGGATTTATCTTGTAAAAAAATAGGCTTAAGGATATTTCAGGAACAGTATATGAAATAAGGCTCAAAGGCAGAAGTGAACAAGGTATGTTTAGGGGACTTAGAATGGTGTTCCTGGTTGAGACAGAGTTGTTTTTAGGGAGCAGTAGAATCATAGTGAACTTGTTGAAGCCTTTGGTGCCAGGTTGCATTTGCTTTGCAGGTAATAGAGGGTTATAGAAAGAGATGTGTGTGTATGTGCGCTTGCGCTTGCGCACAGTCATCCAATTTAAATCAGTGTTTTTCAAACTGTAACTTGCTTTAGGTGAGTAGTTCTCAAAGTTTTTGGTCTCATGATCCCTTTAAATTCTTAAAAATTACTGAGAAACCCAAAGAGCTTTTGTTTATGTGGTTATATTTATTGATATTTACTGTATTGTAAGTTAAAGCTGAGAAAAAATTTAAACAAAAGAATATGCAAGTATAAATTCCACTATCTGTCAGGGTGTGACATCATCATATCATATAACTTCTAGAAAATTCTACAGTACACTCATCAGAGAATGAGAGTGAATAAGGCAAACGATGTTTTAGTATTATTATGAAAGAAGGTTGACCGTGTGGATCTCCTGAGATTGTCATGGGTACACCAAGAGACCCCTGGACCACATTTAGGAACCATACTTTGGAGGATCATGATATTAATTCAGTGGCTCATAATCAGTATTTGTGGAGTGGAATTAAATAAAATGAAACAGAATGAAAAGCGTTGGAAAATATGAATACATTGAATATATGAAGGATACAGTTTTTGTGAAATTTAATCAATTTGTGTGTGTATGTGATCAAATTTTGTCATAATGCAAAATATTTTTCTTATTAGGAGTTTTAGTTTTAAAACTTTGAAAATCACCTTTTAAAGTTACATTTATGATAGATATATTCAGTATTGGTGTGAAGGTTAGATTTCAGGTGGAAAAAAAACAGAAGTGGGGAGACCAGTTACACAGGCATGACATCAAGGGACTGATTAAGAAAACGCCATGAACATGAATAGCCAATTTGTTCATAAAAGGAAGAGCTCTTGGATATCTGTGATAAGAATAAAGTCTGAGTGCTTAGAGTGAAGCAAAAGCTCCACTAACAGACAATAAGATGGTCAGCAATTTTAGGTCAACTTTTCCTTAAATGTAACTGTGTCTCATATTCTGACAAATACGCTATTCTTTGCAGTTCCTTTAGCACAAATCCTGACCTCTTTTCTTCACATCCTGCTGCGTAAGCTGGAAAAGCACAATCCCCAGGTACAGGTCTCATTTTGCTTTTCAAGCCTGAAGATCTGTCAGGCATATGTCTGATAAATGTGAGTGAATCATAGTCAAAATGAGAATAATATGGAATAGAAGCTTATTTCCTGTCTCTTGTCTGGCATTTTGTACAGAAAGTCCTTATTATTCACCACAATCTTTATTGAAATACTCAAGCTGTATTCACTTCATGAGAAAAAATGGCAATTTGAATAATTGAGTGAATGTCACTTAAGGAGTTTTGCACGACTTTCCCTCACTCTCTGCTTGGGTAACCTCTCTGCTTGAATCACTCGGAGTGGCGGGCACTTCTCAGCCTGTTCTGTAATGTTCTGCAAATCATCTCATGAGTGATAGTATCTCTCTACGCCAGATGGGTTATCTCATGGATGCAAGGACCTCATAATTGATTCTTTTTCTACTTTTACATCACATTCCATAGTTTTGAGTATACAGGGCTCAGTTAACATATGCTAATCAATTCGTTCAGTATGAGAAACCAAAGAACCTCAATAACCATGTTTTTTTTCCCTTGAAATCCACTAATAATGATTGAGATAAATAACAAAAACTATGAAGCTAACATCATAATACTTATGTGGTATATAAAGATTTAGTTAAACCAAAATTTTCTACTTATTTAGAGATGAAGAAAGATAATTGTTCCTTATATTGCCCCTAAGATACTTGGAGAACTTCAAAGGCCTTATAAATCACCAAAGACAGAACACTGTTTGTAGTTACAGCTTGAATGCAAATTCTTCTATACTTAAATTCTTTTGCTGCATTAGCAGAACTTAAAGAGATGTTGAAGGAGGTGATGGTTTTGCTCTACTTTGGGTTAGTTTCACTTCACATAGATCATTACATTTTGTCTGTTTTTAGTACTCTCTTTAACAGGAGCTCTAAGAAGTATTTAGAGCCAAACAGGCAAAATGATGAAGAGACTATAAAATCTTTAAAAATTTATTTATTTATTTTTTTATACAGCAGGTTCTTATTAGTTATCCATTTTATACATATTAGTGTATATATGTCAATCCCAATCTCCCAATTCATCACACCACCACCCCCCCTCCGCCACTTTCCCCCCTTGGTGTCTATACGTTTGTTCTCTACATGTGTGTCTCTATTTCTGCCCTGCAAACCGGTTCATCTGTACCATTTTTCTAGGTTCCACATATATGCGTTAATATACGATATTTGTTTTTCTCTTTCCAACTTACTTCACTCTGTGTGACAGATGAAAATACAGGTGGATCTCTAGATCCATCCATGTCTCTACAAATGACCCAATTCCGTTCCTTTTTATGGCTGAGTAGTATTCCATTGTATATATGTACGACAACTTCTTTATCCATTCATCTGTCGATGGGCATTTAGGTTGCTTCCATGACCTGGCTATTGTAAATAGTGCTGCAATGAACATTGGGGTGCGTGTGTCTTTTTGAATTATGGTTTTCTCTGGGTATATGCCCAGTCGTGGGATTGCTGGGTCATACGGTAATTCTATTTTTAGTTGCTTAAGGAACCTCCCTACTGTTCTCCATAGTGGCTGTATGAATTTACATTCCCACCAACAGTGCAAGAGGGTTCCCTTTTCTCCACACCCTCTCCAGCATTTGTTTGTAGATTTTCTGATGATGCCCATTCAAACTGGTGTGAGGTGATACCTCATTGTAGTTTTGATTTGCATTTCTCTAATGATTAGTGATGTTGAGCAGCTTTTCATGTGCTTCTTGGCCATCTGTATGTCTTCTTTGGAGAAATGTCTATTTAGGTCTTCTGCCCATTTTTTGCTTGGGTTGTTTGTTTTTTTTAATATTGAGCTGCATGAGCTGTTTATATATTTTGGAGATTAATCCTTTGTCCGTTGATTTGTCTGCAAATATTTTCTTCCATTCTGAGGGTTGTCTTTTCATCTTGTTTGTAGTTTCCTTTGCTGTGCAAAAGCTTTTCAGTTTCATTAGGTCCCATTTGTTTATTTTGTTTCTATTTTCATTATTCTAGGAGGTGGATCAAAAAAGATCTTGCTGTGATTTATGTCAAAGAGTGTTCTTCCTATGTTTTCTTCTAAGAGTTTTATAGTGTCTGGTCTTACATTTAGGTCTCTAATCCATTTTGAGTTTATTTTTGTGTATGGTGTTAGGGAGTGTTCTAATTTAATTCTTTTACATGTAGCTGTCCAGTTTTCCCAGAATCACTTATTGAAGAGACTGTCTTTTTTCCATTGTATATCCTTGCCTCCTTTGTCATAGATTAGTTGACCATAGGTGCGTGGGTTTATCTCTGGGCTTTCTATCCTGTTTCATTGATCTATATTTCTGTTTTTGTGCCAGTACCATGTTGTCTTGATTACTGTAGCTTTGTAGTATGAGACTATAAAATCTTGATATACGATTAGTTACTGAAGAAACAAAAAATGTTGAATGTAAAGAATGTGTGACTCCTGAAGCAGATGATAGCTGTCTTCAAGTGTGAGGAGGACTGTGTGCTTAGTGGGCTTTTTGGCTGAGATTAACCTCAGGTATCTTTGAGACAATTGGGAGTTATTATACAGGGACTGAAATTAGAAAATCTTTAGCCCTTGGAAGCCTGGCTTCCTTCTTAAGAATTGTGCAGGGATAGTTCAGATGTTTCTCTGCACCTCTCTGGACAGTTGCTCTTGCCAGTATTTGCCACTGCTTTTCAGGGAGCCAGTCCGATTAGTTCAGGTAATAATTATTGTCCCTTTGAGACACAGTGCTGCATCCCTGGCTACTGCTACAGTTGCTAGCCAGCCTCTAGATGGGATGCATTTGGATCAGGTCCCTACTTTCTGGTTTAATCTGTAGCCAGCTCTCTGTTAGGGATCACTGAGTAGGAGGTCAATCGAAAGGGGGAAATCAGACATGAAAGGCACCAGGACTGAAATACTCAGTATGGACTGTCATGTGGGAGAGGATATATATGCAAAGGACAAGGCTACCATGTGCAGTTGCACAGATTGTGCCCTGCATAAGGGCATCTAGCAAAGAAGGCAAATGAGGGTTGATTTCCAGCTAGTATTCATCTTATCAAGTCTTGCCTCCAAGGCATTATGTCTCTACAGGGAGGTGGCTCATTTATCAAGTCCCCAAATATGGAATATAGATTGGTGGTAGCCATGGAATAAATGTAGATCAAAGCCACAATGAAGCATGTTTCAGGCCAATATAAAACGATGGTATTGACATATCTATACTTCAGCAACGTAAGTATCTTGAGACTTTTTTTTAAAGTATGGACTTTTCCAAATGAAGTATATAATAATATACACAAGTTTTACATTCCAGTTTAAGGTGTTCACATTGTTAAGAGTTCCTTATAAGAATTCTTTGTTTCAAAAAAATTATTATGAGCAAAATAAGTTATCAGAGACTTAGTTATTTATAATTAATGCTATTTTGAGTCTCCAGCATATCTTCTCTTCTCCCTTACTGAAATCCCATTGAAGGAAGTGAGGAATATTAACATTCTCTTTGGAAAAATAAAATGTGCATAGTTTCAACCAACAGGTCCGTTCTAGCAAACTAGTAGGGTGAGCGGTGGAAATGGACATTGCCATTAAAAGGTAAATAAGAGAGAAAGAATTCTCCTATAAATTAGTAAATTTGCATTTATATTTTCTTGGGAAGGAATTTTTGAGAAGAAAATAAAAATTTAAAAAATCAACCATATAATGTTTGTAGAACATTATGAGGACTCCAGGCCCATTCTCAAAGGTGTGTATGTGTGTGTGTGTGTGTGTGTGTGTGTGTGTGTGTGTGTAAATGGGGTGAGAAGTTGGATCTGAAAAGCTTGCGTTAGGAGGAAACTATAATAGTGATAAAAAGCAAAGCTCAGAAGAAACAATTTCTGGAAACAAAAATAATTTGATTAAAATGTTCTTTTTAGGCTCATGGAAAGATGCAGGTCATTAAAAGAGCTCTATTGTATCTGGTAGCATAAAATGCAAAGATTAATAGGTTGTTATACAATGACAGCCCACATCTTGATTTAAATATGACAGCCCTGGGTTTAATTTTTTTTCATCTGTGTCAAGGTAGTGAACTTTCAAGATTTCATTATTTGTTTTCCTTCGACTGATCTTAATGATTTTTTGATGGTGTAAAAGATTCATTAAAAATCAAAGTTTGAATTAAGAATAATTCTTTTTGTAGGGTCCTTTAAATGTTTGGATTTTCTGAAGTCTACTTCTTGCTGCTTGCCTTGACATACATTAATTGCTATTATTGGAATTAAATGTGCTTTGCTATCCCATAGAACCCCAACATCTGTAGGAATCTAGCCAGTCAAAATGTGGGGTGTCAGATGTCTTGATTTTAGTGAATAATGTTCTGATAGTATTAAATATAGGGCTGTGAACTTTCAGTACTAAGCTTTTTTTTTTTTTTTTAACATCTTTATTGGAGTGTAATTGCTTTACAATGGTGTGTTAGTTTCTGCTTTATAACAAAGTGAATCAGTTATACATATACATATGTTCCCATATCTCTTCCCTCTTGCGTCTCCCTCCCTCCCACCCTCCCTATCCCACCTCTCTAGGTGGTCACAAAGCACCGAGCTGATCTCCCTGTGCTATGCAGCTAGTACTAAGCTTTAATCTAGGTATAATTATTGAATAAATCAATTAAAGAGTTGCCTTAGTAGTCCTAAAGTTAGATACATGTTCAGATTTTGAAACTTTTTTTTTTTTTAATAAATTTATTTATTTATTTATATTTATTTTTGGCTGTGTTGGGTCTTCGTTTCTGTGCGAAGGCTTTCTCCAGTTGCGGCGAGCAGGGGCCACTCTTCATCGTGGTGTGCGGGCCTCTCACCGTCGCGGCCTCTCCCGTTGCGGAGCACAGGCTCCAGACGCGCAGGCTCAGTAATTGTGGCTCACGGGCCTAGTTGCTCCGCGGCATGTGGGCTCTTCCCAGACCAGGGCTCGACCCCATGTCCCCTGCACTGGCAGGCAGATTCTCAACCACTGCGCCACCAGGGAAGCCCTAAAAACTTTTTTATTCCTACACTTTTTCTAACACTCATGAAACAACGTCTTTAAGTGTGAATAGTTTGGTAAAATCCAAATAGTACTGTATTTTCTGCTCAAAACTGTCTATTGCTAGTACAGTTCTTTCATGAAAGATGGTAAACCCTCCTAAGAGCCACTGATAAATTACTATCATGAAATAATAGCTGGGTAAATTCATCAAGAGAGTTTATGATTATTTAAAGTCAACCAACATTTATTAATCATTTACTATATGTATAAAATTTGAGATACAAAGATGAGAACATTAATTAAATGATATTTCTTGAGCATCTCCTATGTTCCAGGCATTCTTCTAGTCTGGAGGTACAGAAAGAAGCAAAATAAGTAAGATTTCTTCTCTTATGGGTCTCACATCATTAGGGAACAAAATCAGTCAATAAGTAATTACCACATTAATTAATGATACATGCTGTAGAAAATTAAAACAGTGTACATGACTGACTGGATGGGTACTTGCAATGGGTAATCTGGCAAGATTTCCATGAGAACATGGTAATAGAAAGGCAGGAAGGAGCCAGTCATGTGCAGTGCAGGGGGAAGAGCGTTGCAGCAGAGGAAACATGCAGTGCAAGGGGACTAAGGTGGGGAAGGGCTTGGAGTTTTCCTGGGACTGAACTGGAGCAGGAGGTAAGGGGAGAGAGTGAGGAAATAAAAGTAGAACAGAAGTAGAAGTATAGACCAGGATATGGCATTTAAATATTTTTCTAACTGGTGTGTCAGTTCTTTGGCAAATTCGAAGCAGAAGAGTGATATGATACAACGTGGAACAACAAAATGACCAGTGAAGTTAAAATAGAGGTTATTGGAAGCTTTTAAAAGGAGGATTAGTGGAGTAATGGAGACAAAACCCAACTGGAGCAAATTGAGAGGAGAATAAGAAAGAGGAAGCAGAGATAGTACCTACAGAAAATTTTCTGTGAAGAAGAGCAAAGAAGTGGGCAGCACTAGGGGAATTTAGGTTCAAAGTAGTTTTGTTGCAGGACCCTTCCAGGGCCTGAGAGTGGGCTCTTGTCTAACACTTGGGAATGAATTGTCCGAGGAGATACACGTGCTGACAAAGCAAGAGACTTTATTGGGAAGGGACGCTAGGGCAGAGAGAAGCAGCGTAAGGGAACTCAGGAGAACTGCTCTGCCATGTGGCTCACAGTCGCAGGTTTCATGGTAATTGGATTGGTTTCCGGGTTGTCTCTGGCCAGTCACTCTGACTCAGGGTCCTTCCTGGTGTCGCGTGCATCTCTCAGCCAAGATGGATTCCAGCGAGAAAGATTGTGGGAGGTTGGTAGGACGTAGGGGCTGGCATCTCCTCTCTTCTTTTGACCTTTCCTGAATTATTCCGGTTGATGGTAGGTTGTTTGTTCTGTGTTTCTTATGAGGACCTCCTGTTGTAAGATAACTCATGCAAGTGGTTACTATCAGTCCTGGCCAGGGCGGGCAGTTTTGGTCAGTGGTTTCCCCTAACAGTTTTTTCTTTGTAATGAAAAAATGTAACATTTGTGAATGTTGATGTGAATGGTCTAGTAAAAAGTGATAATTTGTGATTCAAATGAATGGTTTCATCTTCTCAGGAACAAAATCTTTGAGTCCAAGAAAGGAGGTGGGAAATCCAGATCCACTAGAGGAGTTGACCTTGACTTCTGATGGGTTAAAAAAAAATTATCCACTATAACAGGAGGGAATGTAGAGAGCAGGGGTACAGATGGGGGTAGGGTTGTGGAATTGGTGGTCAGAAGGCAGATAGGTCACTTCCATTTTCTCAGTGAATAATGACTGCGAATAAGTGAGTGGACTGGGTATAGGAGGTTTGAGAAGAGTGGAAAAGATGGGTAAAAAGGTTTCAGCGTTGTCACTAAGCATATCAATTCATAACGAATTGTTTCAGGCATTATGTGAAACTTTGAAATGTGGGTCACATTCTTTTGACTGGATCACATACAGAATGAAAAGAATATGCACAGAAGCCTTTGTGCAGAGAGATGGTGAAAGAGAATGGGTAGGGACAAACTTTTTGATAAACTTTGCCATCATTCTTTCTAGAACTCCTTGTTCACTTATTCAGAAGAATTTCTTAGTAGTATTAATGTTATTTTATTTTTATTTTAAATCTCTAAGCGAATCCCTCCTTTTAGAACTACTCAGTTTCCTAGGTAGGAAGTTGTCCCCCAGGAGGTTCCTTAATGATTTCATTGAGAGGTGTAATCATTACTCATGGGCTCCATGCATTGCTATTATCGCCATGCTAAGTTTAGCCTTCGATTTTTTCATTCCATAATTTTAGCCTACTGTGAGATAAATGAGCAGAAAAACCAACTGCAATAATATGGACTCATCAAATTTCTAGAGCTAGAAAAGACCTCAGAAATGATGCAAGTTATCTCCTTTTGCTAAAGAGGAAAAAGCCCAGGGGGTGAAATGACTTACCCAACATCAACCCCTTCAATTGCAATACTAGGAGGAGAAGAAGGTATCTCCATTCCAGCCCTTTACACTCTCTTATCATTTTGCACTTAGTTGAGGGTAAATAATTTGTTTGATATCATAATAGCTCTGTACATGCACATTTCCTTTTCTGCATTTTGGACTCTTCATGATTAGTGGACCTCTTCCAGTTTTCCAGAATATCATCAGCAGACATCTTCCTTTAAAAAACTTGGTTGGCACCAAATTTTTAAATAAATATTATGTTGGGAGTTTACCTGCACTGTGTGGGGGATGGATTTAATTTAAGTAGCTAAAAGTAATTGTAGTATTCAGATGAGATGATAGATTTAACTAGATTTTCTCCAAAAGAAAATGTTAGAGGAAGCACATAAAGATTTGAAATAATTTTGAATGTATTTGTGCTAAATAAATATATTTGTCAAATATTGAGCCTGTATAAACCTATATTGTCTTTTAAGTTCAAGTGTCTTATGTCTCCCTTTGATTATCAGAAATTTAAGTCATGTATCTGAATTAGCATTAACAAAAGGTCAGAACTTAATGTGGGATTAAAATGGAGGAGAAATTTTAAAAAATAGATGTTGAAAGAAACTGATTTATTTAAAACAGTTTTTATTATTTAAAGCAATAAATTGGAAGATGACATTGTAATAACTTTTTTTCTTAGTTGTTGACAGCTTGATCTGATTTAGTGCCAAGCATCATAAAAGATGATTTACCAAAGCAAAACATATAGTTTGAATATATCCAAAAGAGCAATAGCTAATCTGGTTATGCAGTTTAGGAGGAGGTGTTATCCTGTTAAATCAAAATATATTATTCATTTTTTAAACAATAGAAAGAAGTTTGATTTATTAATGCATAGCAGTTACAGTACATTTTCCAAGGAAATTGAAGTAGATTTTCCCCATCCATTAATTTCCATTACTGCCCATTCATTTCTACCCACTGGCAGCCAGTGTACTCATGCAGCATTTGCCTCACATTTTTTATTAACTGATGTCTAGCAAATCCTACTCTCAGTCTTATCAAATGGCAGGCACTAAATTTTTTGGCAATCACATTAAAATAGAGATTCTATTTGGGAAGAAGTAACATAATAGCACAGGATGCCTTTCTAATGTAATGCCCATTAAGACGTTTATATGGCCGAAGAGAGTTGAAGACTGTGCTCTTTTCCAGAGAAGATATAACCCTTTTCCTCATCATGCCTCATAAATGCCCAGGGGAAACAAAATAATAAGGCCCTCCATTATTGTCAGGGGAAAACTAAAGTAGCAGGCTAGACCTACAGGCTACAGGAATGCTGTTCATTGTAGATGTTATTAGTTTTTTGTTTTTAAAAAGAATCTCTATTGGGATTGGGGGAAAGCTAAGGTGGCGCCATGTAGAGGATTTAATTGGCTTACAGGCAGCTCTGTTAAGAATTTCCAGCACCTGACATTTCATAACAGCCAAGAATCATGTATACACACATACATATGTGTAATTATCTCACATTTGAATAAAATGCATAAGTGCTTTAGAGTTTCATGATTTTGAAGTGCAGTCTTAATTTTCAAAAAATACTGGAAAGGAAGTGTTCAGAATAACTGGGCAGTTTAAAGAAAATTAAAAATATTAGGTGAGTTTTTTGTTCATTGCTATTAAGAAACAGAATATATAAAAGCTGATGATGTTGTATCATGTCTCTTGTATTTTAAAAATCTCCATTTTTTAGTAGGTGTAACTTTAAAGAATTGAAAATCATAATTCTATGGGAGAGAAGACAACGTGATAGGGAAAAGTGATGGTAGGTTCTTTACTGGCCTCATATGAAAAGTTCCATATAAATATATAAAACTAAAACTTTGTATGTTTGTGTAAAAAGCCTAAAACTAGCATGAATACTGAGGTCCATTTTAACTAGAAAATTGCATTCTTATTTAAAATTTTAAGGTTTTTCTTAAAAAGTACAATCTTTTATTTCCTTTGACTATGTTATTGCAGTTATTCATGCATAAAATTTATTAAGATCTGCTAATTTCTTGTCAGCATTGAAAGCCATAGGTTTTATCTAGCCAGTGATCTGACATGACATCAAACAAATCCACAAAAGATTTTACAAGTACATAAAATCCTAGAGAAAGCAAAACCTTTTAAACCGTTCAGGTAAAAATAAGTGTAATCTGGGCCATAAGATATTCATTCAAAGTCACTTTTGAAATATTTAAGTTTTAATAATATAAGTCAATTAAAAATATCAGTTTGAAATTTATCATTATTAAAAAAAAACATAATTGAGTGTCTATTGTGCAACAAGCTCTCAAAGAATTTTATCTGCCAAGTTTGAAGGCAGAGACCTGTACAAATGATCAGTAAACATGACGAACTCTATTTTATGACAATGCATTATTTTTCTGTGTTTTCTATATTAACTAATATTTTCCATTCATATAGCCCCCAAGACTGTAATGTCTTTCACTGAAATGAAACATATCAAACATGTACATTACATCATACATGTGCACACTTACACATATACAGCACACTCACTTACATGCATATACATGTGCATCTGTGTCGATGTGTATATAATAAATTGTGGTGTTATATTAAAATACTTCATAATTTTTTGAGAGAATAGGAAGGATGTGAAAGTCACATAGTTTTTCTCTCCCTTCACTGACTTCACGATGGATTCTTATCTCAGTTGTTTAATGAGAAGTACATCTAACTGTGTACTCAGCTCTTAAAAATAAAATTTAAAACTGGAAATTCTGTGTTTATTATTTTTTCCTTTAAATGCATTTACCTGGGCTCAACAAAAACTCCAGAATATGTTGCCTATTTTCTATCTTTAACTCTCTTAAGAAAGAATATTAAGCTCTCTTAGAAGCATCAGTGGGATTGTTCTCTTAAATGACTTAATGGAAATTGGAATCTGACCAGATTTAATACCTGATTATTAACAATATTTTCATGTGAGAATGTACATTAAGGTAAAACTCTACCTGAAATAAAGCATTTATGAATAACTGCCATATTATAATGTCTAAAGAAAAGTGGGTCTAAATGAAAAGTTGTCAATGAAATTCATGTAAAATGAATGATACCTAACTGGGTTTAAAAAAAAATTCATGGTGCCTTCTCTTACAAAATGCAAAATTCTTTTGGAGACAAAGTGGTCACAACTATTTGATACATTTGGATATTTGTAAATCAGGTTTTATTTTTAAAAAGCACACATTTGATGGAAAGGAGAAAGTCTGTTATCTTTTAACTGAAAAGCCAGACTAAATTTTGTGTTCTCCATCTTAAAGGAGCAGATGGACAGAATGCAGATTTCTATGCTACAGCATAGTAACAAAATCACTGGAAATTGTATATTGATTTTGTGGTCATCTGACACATATGGATTCATTTTAAAGGTGGTCACAAGTTTCTCATTGCTTAAAATAAAATACGTCTTGAGTCTTATTTTAAAATGGGAATTAGAATGGCAGAAAATTTGAGATGATTAATAAGATAAAGGTTTTTTCTTTGCATGGTCTGAACTTTCTACTGACTGGACAATTTCAAATGTATCAATAGTTCAGATGACAAGGATTTTGTAATGATTCCTGATGAAATACCATAACAGGATCTTAATATCTTCATTCCCCATTCTTTTGCATAGTAGGCAGAAAGTGAGATTCTGATTAGTGTATTGCTCTATTTTTTTTTATCAAGAGAAAAACAATGGCATATATTTGGTCTGGTGTTATTTGAGCTCAAATTAAACTGGGATGATGCTGGGTACAGGGATACCATAATTTATTAAACAAATCTTTTTTGTCGACTGTTTGCAAGGCATTGTGTATGGTGAATAGAAAGAGGCCCTTATTTTCAAAGCTATTTAATAAATAGAAGAGAGCCATTTATTCAAACATAAACTTTCCTTGGAAAGACATAATTCTTCATTAACAAGCTAGAGGTGTCTGCTTAAAAGTAAGGCCCTTATCAGTTAGTATCTCTGCTACTTTATATAATTGTGGGAAAGAAATCCCCATATCTTGCCTTTTTAAACATGCATGTGAGTGCCTGTGTATCCCCCATTTATGTAGACTGGCAGTATCTCCATTAATAATGATCGCTGAAGAATTTCCTGTGTCATATATTTGTAAGCACATGGTTCAACTCTCTATACTTGTAAGATGAATTCATCAATTAGGGAACATTATAAATAAAGCTGTTGGAGGAAAGATAGTTAGGGACAAGTACTTTGTGAAAAAGATGCATTGGAGGAATTATATTTTTCCATTTCACCACTGTAAGATGTTTTCAGGAAATGAAAGAAACAAAGAGAAAAGAAAGAAAAAGAGGGAAGGGGAAAGAGAAAATAAAGGAATAAAGAAGGAAAGAAAGAGAGGAGGAAGGAAGGCAGTTAGGCAGGCAGGAGAGAAGGAAAGAAGGAAGGTACAAAGGAAAGAATATAGTTGTTCTCCTTCAGATAGGCCGCGTGTGAGCCATTGCTTTCTTTAATATCAGAACAATCTTAATGGGCAATAGCATCCCAGCAAGTGCTGTGGTGAAGTAAAAATTGACAGATTAGTGTGGCAATTCCTAGTCAGATGTATGTACAACAAAAGATTTCTGCACTTGCAGCATATGCTATAGTCAATTTAGCGTACGATTAGGGCTTCGCTCATTTACCCTTAATGTGAAGGGAATAGAATTTCTTTTCCTTGAGAAAAAAATCGTTGTAAAATAATTATTTATATAACCTATCTTAGTGAGACATTCTGTAATTCCAGATAACAGGATTAAGCCATCTTTGTGCATATCTGATAATCTTGGCTATGTTTGGCCTCCCTCTCATGCCTTCTTCTATAGGGCTGAGTATACAGAACATGTTCAATACTTTCTAGTTGACTGATAATGAACAAAACCTTAGGAAGGCTTCACCTGTGGTTTGGAAAATTGAGGATATATGGGAGCAAAAGATTAATATACTAACTGGTACACTTGATTTCTCGATGAGGCTTAAATTGTTTTTATAATCAACATTTATGAAAACTTGAAAAAACTGAAGACAACATGTGTAGCAGAAATACAATTTCTGAGGCAAAACTAATGGTTAAGTCACCACTGGCACAAGAAAGAATACATAAGTCAGTGAGAGCCGGTAAACGTTGTGAAGCTTGTGGTGTGGGTCCCAGGGTCTTGAACATGGTTGCTTTGGGAAATAAAAGTAGGCAAACTTTCTTGGTTTTGTGGATACAGAGAAGACTACAAATTTAGAAGCTGTGATGTGTGGAGATTTAAATTTAAATTTCCATGGTGCACATTAGAAGATTCTCCATCATTGGATTGCTCTGGTGTTTTAAAGCACTTGCATAGAGCTCACCTAGCAACTATGAAGAAAGAAACAGTGACCTCAGGGGAGACTCAGGAAGATAATCAGAATTTTAATTGGAAGGCAGGTGTGAAAAACAGTGATAGAGGGAATTACAAGCTGAAGGGAGATGGGCCTTTTGTTAATATTAACTACAGGCACATTCTAATTGTGGAACAGAACAGAGGTGTAGGATACATTTATATTCCATTTATTATTTTATATAAGTATGCGGAGCTCTCAATGTAAATGAAGATGAGAGTATTTTGTTAACTTAGGAAATAGTAAATAGTATTTTCAGAATCACTTCATATGTTAAAAAAGGTACTTTAAGGGCAAATGCCAGCTTGTTCTCCAAATGCTTGAGATTTCTTACATTGCCTTTAATTTTTAAATTTACTTTCTATTTTGTTAACTATCAAGCCTACTCTAGAAATAGTCTTCAGCTATAATTAATAACTAATAGAAAATTTTGTAGATTCTCAAATGTAACAGATGGTATATATAAGAATAAACCCCGTTCCGTGGAAAATATGTTTGCCTCTTCATATATACAATGATCTTTTTCTTCCTAGGAAAAGAATTAATAACATCCCCGTTTATTGACCCTGATTTAGTACCACGAATGCTCAGAGTATGGACCACCATTCTGGGCCATTTATTCTCAAGTAGACACCATCCTCAGTGCCGGAATTATTGGCCAGAATGTGTGGTCTGATTGAGTATATTATGTAGCTTTTCTCCAAATGATATAGGTGAATCCAAATTGATCATATTATATTCTTTCTTTTTAATTTACCTGTCTAGAACTTATATATTCCCTGTAGCTATTTGTTTATGTATAACGTTCTTTGTAAACAATAACCATATGGATTAGTTCAACAGCTACACCCTTGAGCAGTTTAGAAGAGTTACGTAAAATGAATGATGAATCCATCTTATGTATAACTTTTTTGTAGTGGTTTTATACTGTTTATTCCTTAAAGTGTTGTCCAGGAATCAGAAACATCAACGTCACTTGAGATTTTGTTAGAAATGCAGAATCTTAGTGTTCAATCCACACATACTGAGAAAGAATCTACATTTTAACAGTATATCCCAGAAATTTGTATACATGTTAGTTTTAGAAGCTGTGAACTAGGTGACAAGCCAGAATCAAGGGTAAACATTTTTAAATGTTTTTTTTTTTTTTAAATAATTGCCAATGAAAGCAATTTTGAGGAATGAATAGGTGGGAAAGACATAGATAAACACACTAAGACTACACTAGGTCTTAGGGTCAGAATGAAACTTTGGGAAGAAAGTTGGAATTTGGCACAAAACTTGAAGACAAATGTGAACTCATAAAAGTTCTTAAGTATGTGGATGGGGTAGGGGAAGGGATATGTGGGAAGGCTGCTTGTGGCAGGATTGTTGTGAGTTCTGCAGTTGTAAATAACCAGCACAGATTGGAATTATGAAGACATGGAAAAGGGTGAACATACCATCCAAAGGAAGTGATTTTTGTATAGAAATGCAAAGTAATTATGTATTCACTTATGAGTTAGTATCTACAGACTACTGAAGACTGTTAGTAATTGGGGACTTATGTCTAATCATAACAGGTCTTTTTTATATGTTGGTTTGCTTCCAACACATCAGACAGGAAGAGACTCACTAAGATGTTACATGCAGCTAAAGAGCTGAGCCATGATACTCTTGAGGAATGGAAGCTTTCCAACTTATGTGCAAAAGAAATGGTGGTGGACAAACCATGGCTCAAACACAAACTCTGTTTAGATATGTGACTTAGAAAATTTTATGCTCTCTTAGCTTCATCTGCCTATGGTTTTACAGCCTAGAATTATTGTAAGATTTAAGTAAAACAGTGTATGTAAATCAGTTGGCATAGCTTAAACACACAGGTTATGGTAATTATCATTATTTATTAAAAATATTATAGCAGCACAGGCCCCTGAGTATGTTTGGAATGCATTCTGGCAAATAATAACAGTTGAAAATTTCACAAAATCATTATTTGTATTTTGTCTAGGTTTTTTTTAATCAAAAGAAGCATTCTTTTAAAGGGATCATGTAATTTCATTGCTGCCAGTTAGAAAGGTATCTATTCTAATCTTGGGTAATGCAATGATAATAAAATCTGTTTAGGTTTTGGAAACCTATACAGGACTTCTTATCCTAACTGAGGAACTAAGACTCTGGTTCCCAAAATGACACCGTGCAAGGAAGGATGGTATCCTAAAACAATAAGGAGGCGCCAGCTTTCAAATATTATGCTTGATTTATTATGTTCTTATAAAAAGGAAGAGAATAAATGAATATAGTAAAAAAACAATGTAATGTCCACATGGGATTCTTTTTTATCATTTTAAAAAAACCAACAACTCTATCCTTGAAAAGCAGTTTCCTTTCACAAAATCGCAGTGATTTGCTCTCACCTAATCTCATTTCTGCTCTATTTTAACATTATGGAATGTTGAAAATGTGTCTAGAGAGGCACTATAGAGAAAGGGGAAATTTATTTGAGGTTAAGCATTTTGAAACCACTACATACTGGTTCTATCCTAAGAATTCTTAAGTATATACTCAATAATTCACACTTCTTTGCATGTCATTTCTCTCATGGTGTCTAGAAGAAAATTGGAATCTAGAACTGAATTCTGATCCTTAGTGGATAACTCTTTCAAGATTCAGTTTTCTTATTTGTAAAGGGGATATTATAACATACACTCAAGCCACTCCACAGGTCTACTGAGAGAAATGAATATAATGGACATGAAACAGTATAGTTCTGTCAATGGACATATAATTTCTAAAGGTCATATATCCATATCAGCATACCTGTAAATAGTGAGTAGTCAAAAGATGCATGCTGGGGGCTTCCCCGGTGGTCCAGTGGTTAAGGCTCCATGCTTCCACTGCAGGGGGTGCAGGTTCGATCCTTGGCCAGGGAACTAAGATCCCACATGCAGTGCCACAGCCGAAAAAACAAAAAAGAGAGAGGACAATCTTATCATTGTGATTTGTACAACAACAAAGGAAACAAAGTGTTTAAAAAAAAAAGATGCATGCTCATTTGTCCCAAATACATGTTAGCTAATTTTTACAAAACCTTATTTTAGTTAATGTACTACTCATCTGAAAATGATGACAATAGGACAGATTTAAGGATTAAAAAGACACATGTTTATACTATATTATTTTTATATCACATTTTGACTTCTAAGTTACAAGTTAGTTTGTGCGAATTCAGTAAAGAATGGTAAATTTCTTGGAAATAGGCACTTGTGGTTTTGGTTTGTGTTTGCTCTTATTGTTTTTACTGTTTTGGTTAAACATCTAAATCTAGCCTGCTAGCATACTGGAAATTACATTTACAAGAAATAGAATCTGTTTTGTATTCTTCAAATATGTTTAAGCATAAATTATTTCATTTTGGGAAATAATCTTTACAAAGTTATTTACAAATATATGTTCTGGTAATTTCCGGATACATTTGGCTGTGTATTTAAATGCATAGTAGTGTCAGAATGTGGCAGTTGGGTATATTAAGAACTAACTCACTCTCAAAAAGTCTTGTGTTTACAAAACTGTGTCTGGACTGTAGAAACAACAAACAAATAAGAAGGAACCCTGCCTTGTTGTGAATCAGCATGAAGTGTTTTGGAAATAAGTTTCTATAATTCTTCTTAATGATTATAGACAAGATATACCATATTAAAAAAAAAACTTCACTATTTTTCTATTGATTTTTTTCCTGTTTATTTATAGAATTTAAACACAAATATGTATTTTCCCTATTAGATAAATTGTGGTAAGTCAAATTCAGTGAGAATTGTCAAACTACAATCTGAAACTGTCATAACCATACAATTCATTCAGTTCAGTCTACTAATTTGAGTGACTGCATGGGTTATGCATATTTGTGACCAGCATGCTTTTAAGGGCCCATTTCTCTTCAGAACAAGCCGGTGTATATCACATTAAGGCAGGACTCGAATTCCTTGATTTGCATGCAACTTCATAATGTCCAGAAGAGAAATAAAATAATGAATTTGTCTCAATTGTAGCAGAGTTAAAAGGAGAAAAAAGCTGAATTTCTGAGACTGAGATGGAATATACCATTATAATCATGAAAACAATCATCCCTCTGTCAATTTGAGATTAAGTTACTTTAGCCCTGATTTTTTTAGGCACCTGATGCAAAAAAGTAAAGCCAGGTTAATCTGTGTAACTCTATGGGAACGTAAATAGAATACTTTTTTAGAAACTGTCTTGAATATACACTAGGTAGAAGAGTCCTAAGAGTCCTGATATGGGCCCAGATGCAAAGTATAAATATCTTGAGGTCTCTCTCCTGGCACCAGGATTCCCCAAGTTTAGGTCTCAGAAGCTACAGGCTAATCCTTAGAGTGAGCAAAGTCTAGAAATTCAGAGATTGCTCATGTCCTTCCATGGAGGCCATATATACTTCCTCCATTCCAGATTTTAAAATTCGTGTCCTTGTGTGCACTAACTTCACTAGCTTAAGGTTCTTTCCAGTACTTATTTTTGGTAATTCTTCTTTTTTAAGGGTTGATTATTTTTTCAAAACAAGGCTGCAGTTTTCATATTGTTTAAATGCTGAGTACACTCTCACTGTATTTATGCCAAGTAGAGATGACTACTTTAGAAAAGTCTGATAGAAGAAGAGGAAGAAAGGAGGGAGGGAGGGAAAAAAAGAGGGAGAGAAGGAGGGAGGGAGCTTGGGAAAAGAATCCCAAGTCCTTTTAAGAGCGTCTGTCTCTATCTGATATGAAAAATTAGCACCTTACAGAGTGCAGATCTGACGTTCTCTTTCAGGCTAATCTTTTTATGGAAACAAATGTCTCAAGCTTATTGTTTATTTTCTCATCTGTAAGATAAGGGAGAATACATTGATTGTATCCACTTAGAATTTTTCAATGTGAGTCACTTTCTGATGATAGATTTGTTAATGTTCTTAATACTAAAATCTCCCACAAAGGGCATTTGTTACAACTTAAGAAAAAAGCAAACTAACTTGAAAAAAATTATTTTGGAAACAAGGGAGGAGTCAAGGAAGTAGGTGTTTTGGAGTTATATGTTTTTAGTTTTCCTTTGTTTTTGTCTAATACTTTCAACACTGGAGAATTTTCACGTGTAAGGAAATGGTTCTGGAAGCAGTCAGGGACCACAGGTAATTAAAAAAAAAATGTCTATGTAACTCGCTGTGTGATTTTAGCAAGTCACTTCATTTCTCCAGGCCTCAAGTTTTCATTTGCTAAAATAGGATGTTAGCATGAGCTATAAGGCAGTGTTACTTCCGTTTTTAAATCCCATGCTTTTTGAAAATAATTGTGATACATGTGATAAAATCAATGTGTGTATGTGTGTGTACACACATGACTTTTAAAATTGAGATATAACTCATATACCATAAAATTTACTTTTCAAACAAACAGTTCAGTGGGTGTTAGCATATTCTTAAGATTGCACAACTGCCACTACTGTCTAATTCTAGAGCATTCTCATCACTTAAAAAGAAACCCCATACTGACTAGCAGTCACCCCCATTCTTCCTCCACCCAGCCCCTCATAACCATTATGTAATTTACTTTCTGACTGTATGGATTTGCCTATTCAGGACATTTAATATAATGAAATTACACAATATGTGGCCTTTGTGTCTGGCTTTGTTCACTTAACACAAGATCTTAATGTTGTAGCATCTATTAGTGCTTTATTCTTATTTGTAGCTGAATAATATCTGGCTATATGAATATACCACATTTTGTTTATCCATTCATCAGTTGATGGATTTTTGAGTTGTTTCCACATTTTGGCTGTTATGCATAAAGCTGCTGTAAACATTCATGAAGAAGTTTTTATGTAAACATATGCTTTCAATTATCTTGAGTATATACCTAAGCGTGGAATTGCTGCATCTTATGGTAACTCTATATTTAATGCTTTGAGAACCTACCAGACTATTTTCTAAAGCAGCTGCACCATTTTACATTCTAATCAGTAATTTATGAGGGCTCTAATTTCTCCAAATCCTCACCAATTCTTGTTATTGTCTGTCTTTTTTTACTATACTGATATCAAAGCTAGACAAAGTAATTAAAATAGAAGAAAACTATAGACCAATATTTCTCATAAATATAGGCACAAAAATTCTAAACAATATTTTGATAAACGTAGACCAAAAATATATAAAAATGATACCACGTCACAACTAACGAGGATTTAGAATGCAAAGTTGGTTTAACATTTGGAAATGATTCACTGCAAATTATCATATTAGTAAACTAAAAAAGAAAAAGAACAAGAAATCATATGGTCATCTCAATAGACGTTAAAAACAAGAAAGCATTTGACAAAATATAACGTCCATTTCTAATTTAAGTAAACGAAGAACCAGACCAAAAAAACTCATGGCAAACTAGGAATAGAAGGAAACTCGTTCAACCTGATAAAGAGTATTTATGGAAAACCCACAGCTGAGATCATACTTAATGATGAAAGACTGAATGTTCACTCTTCCCCTAAGATTAGGAACAAGACAGAATGCCTACTCTTTTTTCCGCAGCTTTACTCAAGTATTACTGACAAACAAAATTCAATATATGTCAAGTGTGCAATGTGATAACTTGATATACATATACATTGTGTAAGGATTCCCACAATTAATACGTCTATCACCTGACATATTTACATTTCTTGTGTGTATGAGAATGCTTAAGATCTAGTCTTTTGGCAAATTTCAGTAATGCAGTGCAGAATTATCATTATCAACTATAGTCACCACTCTATACATTAGACCCTCAAACTGTATTCATTGTGTAACTGAAAGTTTGTACCCTTTTACCTACCTGTCCCTATGTCCTCCTCCCCGCAGCTCCTGGCAACCACTCTTCTACTCTCTGCTTCTGAGTTTGACTTTTTTGTAGATTCCATGTATTAAGTGATAACGTGCAGTATTTGTCTTTCTCTGCCTGGCTTATTTCACTTAACATAATGACCTCTAGGTTCATCCATATTGTCCTCAATGGCAGGATTTTCTTTTAAGGTTGGATAATATGTGATACACATATCACATTTTCTTTAAGGGATGTCCACTCGTGACACTTTTCTTCAGCATTGTACTGAATGTTCTATCCAGGACAATTAGGTAAGATAAAGAAATAAATGACATACAGTATGAAAGGAAGAAATAAAACTATCTGTACTTGCAGATGGTATTATCCTGAATACAGAAAATCCTAAGGAAACCACACACATGCACGCACGCATGCACACACACAGACACACACACACACACACACACACACAAACTATTAGAGCTAATGAGTTCAGCAAGGTTGTAAGATACAAGATCAATGTATGAAGATTGGTTGTCTTTCTGTGGAATAATAACAAACACTCTGAAAATGAACTTAAAAAGCAAGTCCACTACAGTAGCATCTGCCAGTGATAGGTTTTTTTAAGGATATGTTTCTGGCAGAAAGCATAAAGAAAGAATGCAAGCTATCAGTTTAGAAATAGTACTTATGTTAACTTCTGAGAGCTGAAATGAAGGCCTAGAGATCCTACTTGACAAAAGCCACTATTTGAGAGTCCCTGGTGCTTACACTTACATCTAACACAGTGCTGAGTACACAGTAAACATGTTATTGTTGAACTGCAAAGCACGGAATGTTACTTTGCAGCTGTCCTCTGTGTTGAACATGGGAGCCTCCTGTTCTCTTGACCGTATTTCCTGATATGCATATTTCCAACTATTTCAGGAAAACAGTCCAATTTCCAGGACTGAGCCTTTAGGGGAAAAAAAAGAACCCTTGGCCCAGAAAGACAGCTACCCAGAGCAATTGAGCAAGACAAGTAAATAGAGGATTCTGATCTCTAGTGTTTTCTTTTTTCTTTTCTTCCTTTTTTAAAATTTTATTTATTTATTTATTTTTGGCGTTGGGTCTTCATTGCTGTGCACAGGCTTTCTCTAGTTGCAGTGAGCAGGGGCTACTCTTCATTGTGGTGCAGAGTCTTCTCATTCCAGTGGCTTCTCTTGTTGCGGGGCACAGGCTCTAGGCCTGTGGGCTTCAGTAGTTGTGGCACGCAGGCTCAGTAGTTGTGGCACATGGACTTAGTTGCTCCGCGGCATGTGGGATCTTCCTGGACCAGTGCTCGAACCTGTGTCCCCTGCGTTGGCAGACGGATTCTTAACCACTGCACCACTGCAGGGAAGTCCTCTAGTGTTTTCTTAAATAAATATTGCAAGTTACTTCTGAAGTGGGGAGAGAGGAATGGAAGGGTTCTACTACAAAAACAAACCTTTCAATGGGCTTCTTTCGCCTTCATTTCTAAAAAGTTTTCCACTGTTCCCAGTGGATATTGTAAGTCAGTTATAAGCTACCGAGACCTCAGGGCCAGAATCATAGTATAAGTTACCAACTGGTTTAAATGTAATTTAAAATTTAGTTTTATTTAACGTGGGGGAAGAATCATAAAAAACGATTCACAGAAGGACTCAATACTTATGTAAGTTGAAGTCACTTTTCTCTCCTGGATTAAAGAAAGAATAAAAATCCTTTAGTCTTTAGTATTTAAAACTTTGGCCTAACTAGTTCACGAATTTAGTGCATACAGTAAGGCAACAGTAAAAGGCGACAGACGAAATTTGTTGATTGTTAATGTTATGCCAGGCGTATTGCAAATGTACATTTGACCAGAGTTTCTCAACTTACTGGCTATTGACATTTTGGGCTGGGTAACTTTTTGTTGTGGGGCTGTTCTGTGCATTGCAGGGTGTTTAGCGTTATCCTTGGCCTCTACCCACTAGATGCCAGTAACATCCCCTCCTGGTTATGAGAATCAAAAATGCTCTATGGGAGCATAATCTCCCTTGACTGAGAACTTTATAACCTCACCACAACTTTAAGGTAGATATAATTATGATTCCCCTTTTATACCCCTTCCCCCCAAAAAGAAGTTGGGATAGATTAAATAACTTGCTCAAGGACACATAGCTAATAAGTGCCAGAGCCATGATTCAAAACCAGACTTATCTTGATGCTTACGTATACCATCCTGACCATCAAATTCTCTCCTGAATTCTTATTTTTCGTCCAACAATAGGGGTTTACACAAGGGCACATATCTTAAGAGAGAAGTATTGCACAAAGAAGCCATGACAATAACTACTCTGATATTCCAAGTTTAGATAACAGTTTGCCTAATGTATTTGAATCCCACACACCCTCAATTGCATCTTTCATGTCATTCTTCTCACTTCTTATTAAAGGATGGTAAGGTATCATGACAAAAGTGTGGATTCTGGAGTCAGACTGCCTGTGTTTGAATCCAGACTCTGTTTCTTATTAGCTGAGTGATTTGGGGGAAGAGACTTGGTCTTTCTGTACCTGAGAGTCCCCACACGTACACACGTGCTGATGGTAGTACTTCCACATAGAGTTTGCGCTAGGATGAGTTGAGGTACCATATATAAAGCATTTAGAACAGTTAATGGAACACAAGCTCTGTAAATGTTAAATCTTAGCTTTTAAATACTATTTAAGTCCATCACATTACTAAGTAAGTTACTAGAAGTATATATATCAGCCTTGCTTTGTGATAAGAACTAGCTGAACATTTTCTCTTCTGAAGCCTAAAAAGAATCTGAGTTTCTAGGGCAGAGATAGCCACTGGTTCTCCAACACTGTTTTCCCTACATGTGTGTTTCATGTATTTTGCTAACCCAGCTCTTGCCAGGCAGGTCTCTAGGGAAACATTGACCCTGCACCCTAATCTGCTGCTACAGAACTGGCTGGGAAGCTGCATATTTCATTCATTTATGTATTCAATCATTTGACCCTCAAATAATTATCACTTTCTATTTCCAAGATTCTGTGCCAAGTGCTGTATGAGAATGAAGTGTTGCCTTTTCTATAAAAATGTTCTCAGGAGATAGAAAAGCCAGCTCTGTCATATCCATCCAGTGGAATTACTTTCAAATCTCAATGCAGCCATTATCTAGCTGTTTGCCTATAAACCAGTTGCTTAACCTCTCTGTTATTTCCTCGTATATGAAAATGCCACAGTAATGGTTCCTGTTTCCTGGGGTGGTTGCAGTAGATGGGCTAATATGTGCAAACCACACAGCATCTCTCTAGCCTATAGGGTAGTGTGTGTTGAATGGTAAATTCTGTTCTTGGCTCCTGTGTGCCAGTCCTGAAATAATAGTAAAAAAAAAAAAAAAAAACTATGTGAGAACTTCCAGTTTGACACCAAATGTCAAGCCAGGTTGGAGGAATGATCAGAGTGGCCACAGGATTTCACACTGAGTTTTGTCTAGTGTATCAGGACACACTGGTGCATCCAAAGATGTACTCAGACTGAAAAAAAGGATTATATCACCCTGATACCAAAACCAGACAAAGATACTACAAAAAAAGAAAATTATAGACCAGTATCACTGATGAATATAGATGTAAAAATCCTCAGCAAAATACTAGCAAACAGAATCCAACAACACATTAAAAGGATCATACACCATGATCAAGTGGGATTTATCCCAGGGATGCAAGGATTCTTCAATATACACAAATCAATCAATGTGATACACCATATTAACAAATTGAAGAATAAAAACCATATGATCATCTCAGTAGATGCAGAAAAAGCTTTTGACAAAATTCAGCACCCATTTATGATAAAAACTCTCCAGAAAGTGGGCATAGAGGGAACCTACCTCAACAAAATAAAGGCCATATATGACAAACCCACAGCAAACATCATTCTCAATGGTGAAAAACTGAAAGCATTTCCTCTAAGATCAGGAACGAGACAAGGATGTCCACTCTCACCACTATTATTCAACATAGTTCTGGAAGTCCTAGCCACGGCAATGAGAGAAGAAAAAGAAATGAATACAAATTGGAAAAGAAGAAGTAAAACTGTCACTGTTTGCAGATGACATGATACTATACGTAGTGAATCCTAAAGATGCCACCAGAAAACTACTAGAGCTAATCAATGAATTTGGTAAAGTAGCAGGATACAAAATTAATGCACAGAAATCTCTTGCATTCCTGTACACTAATGATGAAAAATCTGAAAGAGAAATTAAGGAAACACTCCCATTTACCATTGCAACAAAAAGAATAAAATACCTAGGAATAAACCTACCTAGGGAGACAAAAGACCTGTATGCAGAAAACTATGAGTCACTGATGAAAGAAATTAAAGATGATACCAACAGATGGAGAGATATACCATGTTCTTGGATTGGAAGAATCAATATTGTGAAAATGACTATACTACCGAAAGCAATCTACAGATTCAACACAACCCCTATCAAATTACCAATAGCGTTTTTTAGAGAACTAGAACAAAAAAATATTAAAATTTGTATGCAGACACAAAAGACCCCGAAGAGCCAAAGCAGTCTTGAGGGAAAAAAACGGAGCTGGAGGAATCAGACTCCCTGATTCAGACTATACTATAAAGCTACAGTAATCAAGACAATATGGTACTGGCACAAAAGCAGAAACATAGATCAATGGAACAGGATAGAAAGCCCAGAGATAAACCCATGCACCTATGGTCAACTAATCTATGACAAAGGAGGCAAGGATATACAATGGAGAAAAGACAGTCTTTTCAAAAAGTGGTGCTGGGAAAACTGGACAGCTACATGTAAAAGAATGAAATTAGAACACTCCCTAACATCATACACAAAAATAAACTCAAAATGGATTCGAGACCTAAATGTAAGGCCAGACACTATAAAACTCTTAGAGGAAAACATAGGCAGAACACTCTTTGACATTAATCACAGCAAGATCTTTTTGATCTACCTCCTAGAGTAATGGAAATAAAAACAAAAATAAACAAGTGGGACCTAATGAAACTTAAAAGCTTTTGCACAGCAAAGGAAACCATAAACAAGACGAAAAGATAACCCTTAGAATGGGAGAAAATATTTGCAAACAAATCAACGGACAAAGGATTAATCTCCAAAATATATAAACAGCCCATGTAGCTCAATATTAAAAAAACAAACAATCCAATCCAAACATGGGCAGAAGATCTAAATAGACATTTCTCCAAAGAAGACATACAGATGGCCAAGAAGCACATGAAAAGCTGCTCAACATCGCTAATCATTAGAGAAATGCAAATCAAAACTACAATGAGGTATCACCTCACACCAGTTAGAATGGGCATCACCAGAAAATCTACAAACAACAAATGCTGGAGAGGGTGTGGAGAAAAGGGAACCCTCCTGCACTGTTGGTGGGAATGTAAATTGATACACCCTCTATGGAGAACAGTATGGAGGTTCCCTAAAAAACTAAAAATAGAATTACCATATGACCCAGCAATCCCACTGCTGGGCATACACCCAGAGAAAACCATAATTCAAAAAGACACATGCACCCCAGTGTTCACTGCAGCACTATTTACAATAGCCAGGTCATGGAAGCAACCTAAATGCCCATCAACAGATGAATGGATAAAGAAGTTGTGTTACATATATACAATGGAATACTACTCAGCCATAAAAAGGAACGGAATTGGGTCATTTGTAGAGACGTGGATGGATCTAGAGATTGTCACACAGAGTGACGCAAGTCAGAAAGAGAAAAACAAATATCGTATATTAACGCGTATATGTGGAACCTAGAAAAATGATACAGATGAACCAGTTTGCAGGGCAGGAATTGAGACACAGATGTAGAGAACAAGCATATGGACACTAAGGGGGGAAAGTGGTGGGGGGTGGTGGTGTGATGAATTGGGCAATTGAGATTGACATGTATACACTGATGTGTATAAAATTGATGACTAATAAGGACCTGCTGTATAAAAAAATAAAATAAAATTCAAAAATTAAAATAAATAAATAAATAAATAAAATGCTACTTCCCTAGCCAGACCATTATGTTTCCGTGTGTGTGTGTGTGTGTGTGTGTGTCTGTGTGTGTGTGTGTGTGTGATAGAGAGAGAAAGAGAGAGAGAGAAAATGAATGGGATTGAAAGGAATACACTCTTGCACCTGGCTCCTTCCCTTTGTTCTCTTTCCACAGCTGTCTTTCCTCACCTGCTGCACCCCACATGTGAGTGCCACTTGAATCAATCTTCATGGCTAAGTTGGTTTATCTCCCATCTGAAAGTCCTGGGACCATTCTGATCCAGTCAGGTGATACAGGGTATCTCATTTTGCTCTGATGCTCTGATGGTGAATCCTGGTTTTAGATACCAAGCACTTTTCTTTGTGAAGAAGCTCCTACCATGTACCCAGTTTACAGAAACTCCATCGTAGTCTTGGTTCCCAGTTTATGAATAATGAAATTCAACCTCGAATCCCAAGCCTTAGGACCAAACCCCTTTTGCCCTAGGTCCCTGCTACTGCTTTCTTGCCTGCTTCTCTGTTTTCCTGGAATTCTTCTCACTGTGTACTACTAAACTCCCTGCATCACCATCCACTCATCCATGTTCCCTTCCCAGTTCTACTAGACCTTTCTCAAGTATTTACTCCACTCAAGGGCATCTGTCAGTGCCTCAATTTATGGATGTCCCTGATGTACTCCATTATCTGCTGAATCAGTCCTGCGTCATGCTGTTTGTGGGTAGAATTTGTGTCAACTGAAGTTCTCTCTGCAAGCTCTCTAGTGAAAACTGAGTGTTGGCAGTAACATGTAGGCAGCTTGGGGACTGAAGTCTTCATAATGTGGTACATATACTCCCATCCTTTCAAAAGAATTGGCAGAGTGGCTTTAAAATAATTGTATTAAATTGGAGTTGAGCAACAGTGTTATGCTGTAATTTTTTATTTTCATTTGGAAAAATAAAACATATCATGACATAAGCATGATATGATATAATGAACATAAGAAGTGAAATTTGATGGCACATAATGTCTACAGCTTGTATATATCATTTCTCCTCAGGAAGAGGAAGAAATGATTAACCTCATTAAAATGAATGAATACTTTAGGTCTCTGGGTACCATTTTAAAAAACTGTTGCTTTCGTGTGTCTGAATGTACAGGAGTGTGGGCTAAGGACTTCCTAAATATAATGCATAAAAAGTATTGATTCAGCTATTAAAAGTTGTTTGTAATCAATTAATCTATGTATTTGTCCCCAAGGTGGGACTTCTTACCTTTAAGAAATATACATTTTATTTCTAACCTACACACCTTACCCCGTGTAATAACAGTTGGTATGACTCAAATTTGTTGGTTGAATACAGACATAAGACTTATCTTATTTTAACAGCTTTTCTTTTTCTATTTCAATTTTTAGATGACATATGACGTAATTGGTATGGCCCAATCACATATAGAATACTTAGAACATTTCCTTCCAACAATATAAACACAGCTGCTAAACCTGAAAAATGGAGCTACAATTGACCACTTACTGTACTCCAAAAAATTTGTTAAGTGCTTCTGAACATTATGTTGTAACAACCTCATAAACCTCATAATGCTCTCTATTGGGAAACTGAGACTCAGAGACATTGAGGAATTTGCTTACGCTTCTAATAATAAGTGGCTGAATCAGGATTTGAACTCTGTTCAGTGGATCTGGTGTCCATAATGGGTCCATGCTTACCGTAGTCTACATTCCATCAGGAGGTGGAAATGAATTATTAAAGGAAAATTAAAGTCATTCTCTTAAATCTCTCATTTGTCTGCCATAATCTTGCCAGGGTAACAGTGTTCATCTCGCTTAGTATTTTCTCCTCCATTTCCATTGACTGTGTATGGATCACTTTCTGTGGAAGGCACTGTTCTGGGCACATGATGGAGCACAAAGTAGCATAGGAGGTGGGTTTCTCATTCTGGCAGCTTACTTTCCGATTGACGGGGCAAAACTATCTCACTACAGATAATTAATAAAAATGGCAGAGTATGTCAGATGAGGAGGGTGGAGGTGAAGCTCACTGTGCTCTGGCACAGGTGAGGAAAGGTGGAAGATGATTCAGAATAGAAAAAACAGGAGCTGCTTTGAAGAAGTGATTGGGGCCAAATTGGAGGGTCTGGATGCTGATCTGTCACCTCACAGCAGACACTTTGAAACACTTTGATGCTGATGTATACTCATCAGAGGCACTTGGCTTTTCTTTTTAAAAATTTTAATAGTTTTAACAGTTTAAATTTAAACTAAGATTGTTTGTTTTTTAATTTAATTTCCATCTCCCGCTGCTATAAAATATGAAGTCCATGGTAGCATAGATCACGCCTGACTTGTTCACCTCTATATCTCTGACAGCTACAACTGTCCCTAGCATGTAGCAAGTTCTTAAAAAACTTGGTGGTGAAAGAGTTAGGCATGACTGACAAAAGATTCTGCATTCTGGTTTCTAATTACTATAATAATGCATATGAAAGAGTTTTAAACTGTTGAGTGCTCTTTTCGATAAATTATCTGGTCCATTGTTACAAATATTGGGTGTTTATTAGGTTTATCATTTTGTTGTAGCATTTGGACCTGTGAGAAAAGATACAACTTTTACCAGGGTCTCAGTTTCAATATGTTTTTCTTATAAAACATATTTATAGAGGCCCTGTTTTACTATCCTAAATTGAAATTCATAAGTAAGGTAATCTAGTAAAATAAGTTAGATGATACAGATTATATAACGCTTAACTTAAAAAAGCAATGTGATTCCATATTAATATAAAGGAGGAATATGAAGAAAGCTATTTTAATGAAATTCTATGTATCTCAATATGCAATGTTCAGACATGTGAAGAATAGAAGCCATAAAAGGTAGTCAGCTGCTTATACCTAAGTGTAGACTCTCTATGAATATGAAGCCACATTTGCACACTAATGGAGGTGTGTTATATTGGTGACTTACACTATCGGAGGTGTTGCAGTTGGTGACTTAGTTTTTTTGAATTGGGGAACAACTCTTGGTAAATTTCCAAATCAAGTAAGTTTTATACTCTTCCAGGTTTACATAGTGGTTGCGTTCTAAAATGAAAACAAAAACAACATTCAGAAAAAAATGTAAAAGTGTGCAAAAAATACTTGGTGTTTATTTGCTTAAAATTATGTTCTGGGCTTAAATAATTATAAACAGGTTATTCATCTAGATGGATATCTGGTGGGACATTTGAAAGCTGCGTGGAGCATACTTTGCATTGTAGGATGTCTAGTATCCCTGACCACTACCCACTAAATGCCAGCACAGCGCCCCCATCTGTGTGGAATCTACATACGTACATGAGATCACAAATTTAAAAGATTTGTGCCTCTGGGGTAGTACTAGCTGCTTTGAGAACCATTGCTGTAGATAAATTAGGAGCTAGGCAAAATTTATTACTCTCTCGCCTTCATTTGAGGTACAAATTTCTTCCCTCAATTAAATCTGCTATCACTGACACTGGTTGCCTCCAGTCAATCTTTTATACCCTCCCTTTTCAGCCCTCATGTTGTCTTCAAGGTGCATCTCCCCAGAAATATCCTGGACTTTGAGCCTAGCCTTTCTGAATTCTTATCTCAGGTGCTGGCATTGAGCAATTTAATAAAATCTGATAAATTAACTCCCAGCATACTACTACTGACATATAGGGACTTAAAGCTTTACTTAATATTTTTTAATTACATCAGCACTAAGGCATCCTTGTAAAATTTCAGACCTCTACCATGTATCTGTGAAAGGAATGTTCAGTTATGTTGGCTTTCCGAAGCCATTATGTAATTTTGCTAACAACCTGTTATAGACCAGAACTCTCAGGTTATTTAATATCATGGAGACTCAGATGTTTCTTCTATAAAATAGAAATGATAATTAGAACTGAAGTTGTATCTGTGATTATTAAACAAGATATCAGCTGTATAAAATTGTTAGCATAAACCCAAGCCCACAGATAATATTAGTGCTTATCGATACCAAAATTTTTTTGCCTTTCAACTTACTATAGATCTGTGGTTCTCAATTAGGGGTGACGTGATGGGGGGGGCGGGGAGGGTGCTACTGGCATTTAGTGGCTAGATGCCAGGGATGCTACTTAACATCCTAAGATGTACAGGACAGTCCCCTACAAAGAAGAACTCTCCAGCCCAAATGTCAATAGCAACAAATGTGAGGAGACCCTGCTATAGGTATATAGCATGTGGTCTTCAGTTTACTGTTAGTATTTGCTTTTCATCTGCTTTCTTTTATTCTTGAAATGAAGCAACTCATGAAGTTAAGTCAGATTCACTGAGTTAACTTATTCTCCAATGAAAACCAGCATGAATTGTCACATATATATTCTAAGAAACTGATGAGAACAAGGTATATTATTTCACATATATAAATATTTATCTTTTAATATTCGGTTGCTATCTTAAGGGCCAAATCACTTCCATTTTCCCTTCTATATAGCTTTCCTATGTGAAGTATTTAGGAAGCTAATGTCTTGAAACATGTTTTAGAAGATGTACAGACTCCAGAAAAGGATAAACTCAGCCACTTTCTCCTACCACCTTGGAGAAGAAATAACTATGGGTGGAAAGGTGTTGGGAGCATTTATATGTTGCTCTAAACATTTGACCAGGAGATGGATCAAATATTGTTATTTTGCTTAACACATAAGTAACTAGCACTTGCATGCACATTCCCGTTTTAATTAATCTCCTCTGCCCTCACATTTATATAAAGTAGCAAGATACCTGGTGGATGGTGTAAAACTTCAGTCGAATTGTAGTTTTCCCAGAATCTTCCTTGTACATATACACTTTGAGATGAAATAGGTGAGACATACACAAATGATATCCAGAAAAACCTGATTGTGGCTCTGGAACCGCTCATCTGTAGGAATATCTAACCTATGAAATGCAAGGTTAGCAATTGTTTGTGCATGGCAAGTTGCTGATGGTGCAAGTAAAAGCTCTCCAGGGAAGTTTTCATTTTGAGCTCCCAATTTCTCCAAGATGTCAGAAGATCCTTTCCTTGCAGAAACTTTGAGAAGCTCTTAGGAAAAGGAAGGCCTGAGTAGGAATCAAACCACAGATTGTATCAGCTCAGAAACGTGTTCACATTGGAAGGCATTGCAGGATGTCTGGATTGCACCAGGAAGAAGGAGAGTGAGAAAGCCTTTCTCATTTGGAGACAAAATGGGATTATCAAATCAGTACTGTGCCTTTCTCTATCCCCTGTGTCCCCCAGTTTGATTTTTTATGTGTAACTATATTAATAATGGTTTTTTAAAGGATGTGTTTCAGTATGAGTATGTGTAAACTGTTCAGCCAAGTCTATTTCTTGATGTCATTTTCTGACCCTTGGAAATGTCAGAATTGAAATAAAAGGTAAGTGACTAAATTAGACACATTTAAAACCAAACACTTTCATCCTGTTTGTTTAACCGAATCCCTGTTTCAACTCAGCATGGTGTGTTTGAATAGTGAATTTTTTTTCTGTTTTCTTTTGATCCCCATGCATTCTTTTGGAAATGGGAATGTGGTAAAATTTATTTATATAATTTTAATAAATTGGGTAAGATAATGATAATAGTCATGTGTTTTCAGGTTTCATTTCTTAAGTTCCTGTTAGCACAGTCCTAGGCACAAATCTGCTCATTAACAAATGCTGGACTGGTTAAGTGTATTTTTTCCTTTGTGTGTCTTTGCTGCCTGGTTGTCAGTTTCTGCAGCAGGTTTTCATGGTGTACCCCGAGAACAGATCTAAAATTGGTGAATAAGCCATTTTGAATTCGTGGAAGTACCCATTCGATAAACTCACAGTGTTCTGGAAACTGTTCAGGGGGAAGTGTGTCTTTTTTGTAGTCCCTAATTGTAAATTATCTACTAATTCTTGTAAAAAAGCTCCAAATCTTCTATAATTCAGTTTGGTGTTTGAATGTGAAACACAGACAAAAAGTAAGTGCGCTCAATTACCGACTGCCTGAAAGAGAGAGTTGTCTATCATGTGGCTGCTCTGAGGTTCAAGAAAAGCTGTTAATTCTTATTATTCCATTAGAAGCCTGGGGGGCCATATATATTAGGTGCTCCCTCCATCATCAGAAGTCTTAATGCAAGTGAGCGCTAAACCAGTGAGACAGACTGTAATAAGTCCAGAGCAACCAGTGAACCTCAAAGAAGCAAACACACTTTGGAAAACATTAACCTGCCTATCAGTATTTTGTAATTTTGATTCTCATTATTGTATTTCTTGACATCGCATTCAATACAGTTGTACAGAGCACTTATTATATCTTTTAAAACTTTTGATTGTGATTGTGTTCCTTGCACAATTTGGTTGAAGTGTATTTTCATGGTTTAATTTGTCATCTGGCTATTTCACTTATAAAAGGCATCTAGGTATTAGCAATAATTAGTGCATATAAGTATTTAAAAATAAAATCTAATTTAATTATGTGAAACTTTGGATCACTTTCAATTGCCATGGAAGATTTTATTAATTCTTTCAGAATAGATAGTAGACATACGATGATTTTAAAAATTGTCAATATTAAAGTGTTAAGAGGTACATGCATTAAAAGATTAAAGAAAACAAAAATCACTTCGGGAAATCTTTTACAGTGCACTTAGAAACAAAGGCTTTTATCTTTTCACTGATGGAAAATGTGGTATATGTACACCATATGCATTAGAAGCATGTTCTGGGAAGTGTGTTTTGAAATATTAATATATTTAAAAAAAAATGGATAATTACATGGATTTTTAACTTATTTTGAAATAAGCAAATGTTTCATAAATGGCAAAGAGTTATGTTAGGAACCATGTTTTCTGTCTGAATAAATGAAACCAATACTTTGGAGATTGCATAAACCTATCAGATTTGATACTCTGAGTGATAAAAAAAAACCTGATGTGAAAAAAAGAATTTAGGAAGTACACTGTTAAGTAGATATTATACATGTAGATTTCATTAGAAATGAGGGGAAACCGTCATAGCTTTTATATCAGTGGCTCTATTTGAATGTGTACTTTGTCCTAAGCACTTGATGGAGGATTGTTCTATTGATCTGTAAGAGAATTTTATGATGTTGGATTTGTATTGATGGTTTTTAATCCTTCAAAGTACTAGGATCGTCTCTGCAATATAATCTAAGCAGTATAATAAAAAGTTTATTCTGCCTAGTATCTGTGTAGCATGGATGGGTTTATTATCTTGTCTAGAATAGTATCTTAGTTCTCCATTACTGTACATGGGCAAACAGTGGTTATGTTGAAATGAGTAATAACAGATTATCATTTTTCTTGTGTCAGTTTTTGTGGATTATCAGATATTTAGGTTAAGAAAATATCTCTAACATATTCAGTAAAAATGATTTATAAATAATAGTTGTATAATTGAACTAAAGTAGTTGATAAGTGTCTTTGATTCATCTCTTCATTTACTCTTTCACCAAATATGTATTGAATGCCTAGTTTATGTTGGGGACTGTGCTAGATGCTAGAAATAGGGTATCTTGTTTATTTTCTCTAGATTTAAGTTGCTTTTGGGTAAGTTATATGTTTAATTCCAGAAGTTAGCTCCAACATCTAGTATCCAAATTAACATTGGACAAAAATATTTTTGTTCGTAGAAGAAATTTTTGTTTGTAAAGGAAAGAGACAAGGAAATTAAAGACCCACCATAACTCAGATGATCACTGGCCAGTGAGGATTTGCCATAAGAACAAGATTGCCTTTTTTCGATTAAATAGTATGTAAAAAAGCCATCAGAAGAAATCTTGTAAGTAGGAAGCCATACATAGGAAACTAATGGACTATGCAGCTCTTTTTTCAACTTTCTTTCCTGCTGACCAGTTGAAGCAGCTTTCAGTAAAAGCAAGAGTTATTTGGATTTTAATGGATTTTAGTGCTTTAAGCACAAAGTGCTTTTTTTCTATTACTTGACACTGTCTCCAGTGGATATGTTTGTTGTTATTTTTCAAAGTTCACATCAGAGCTGTTTGACATTTGAAATGTATCCTCTATCTCCCTTTTTAAAATATATTGAGACTGTTATGATTTTCATACTGGTTAAATAATCTTACAAATTTGGTTAGTTCCCACATGATTGCTTATAAGTGAAAATCTCAATATAATGGCACACGATGGAATGTAAGTAAATAGCTAAATGTGTACTTTTAAGTGTGAGAGTTGTGGGGCAGTTTCCCTACACCCAGGGTGAAAGGAGTATAATAGTCCAAAATAATCTATATGACAGTTTTTCCCAGTGTGTGTTCTGGGGAACAATGTTAATCGGCTCTACCCACAAAACAAAGAATTTCTACACAAATAAATTTGAGAAATACTGGGTTGGACAAAGGTGTACAGCTTATTCATTGCAGGACATCTCAGCATCTTCAGTTTGTGATTATGCACTGTGAATCTCTGAAAGAGGGACAGAAGTGTTCCAAACGTATTTGTCAAGAACTCCTTGACCAATATCTCTTTAGTACTGATGTTCATGGTGTAATTATATGTTTATAATGTCATTTGCAGTGTTTCCACATGTATTGGTGAAGGATTTTAAAAACATCTCTCATGACTAATGTACCTTGGGGCTGACTTTAGGGAGTGTCAGCCTTAGGGTGGCAGTTCCACAGGCTCCCAAGCCTTCCTGACCTTTCTCAAATTCTAGAACTGCTAGAGCAGCTCTGAGTGAGTTGTATGCAGTTTGCATCCTCTGAAGTTACCCCAGAGTAGATGTGACTTCCAGGGGTCTTTAAACATAGAGCTGAAAGAGCAATTAATAATAATAATAATAACAATCACAACAATGATAATATTTACAGGTAAGTATGTGGCATTTTTTCAAAATGCTTTCAAGTCTTGAGTCACCTGATTTTTGCAGCAAATTTGTGGTAAATTCAGTTTGTCCTGGTTTTTCTAACTTATGTCTGAGGAGGCAGAATAACTTAGAAAGGTTCAGAAACTTGTCAAGTTTTCACATCAGGTTTATACTCCATTGCCCTTACCTATTGTATAAATAATGATTTTCTAATATAATGCTCTGCATTGTACTACCTGAGAATTAGGATCTAGGTCAGGGATCAGCAGGCTATGGTTCAAAGTTAGGCAAACTATGACCTGTTGTCATATAGACCATTGGGCTAAATCTGGCCCAATGCCTGTATTTATTTATTTATTTATTTTTAAATTTTTTTTAACATTTATTTATTTGGCTGTACCAGGTCTTAGTTGCAGCATGCAGGATCTTTAGTTGCAGCATGCAAACTCTTAGTTGCAGCACGTGGGATCTAGTTCCCTGACCAGGGATCGAACCCGGGCCCCCTGCATTGGGAGCGTGGAGTCTCAGCCACCGGACCACCAGGGAAGTCCCTATTTTTTTAATAAAGTTTTTTTTGAGCACAGCCATACACATTTGTTTATGTATTGTTTGTGACTGCTTTGACACTACAATGACAGAGTTGATTAATTGCAACAAAGATCATATGGCCTGCAAATTGTAAAATATTCACTATTTGGCCCTTTATGGAAAAGTTGGAAAACTCCTTATGTAGATCATGGCCTGAACTAGAGGCTGTATGTAGATGTTAGAATGCTGTTTATATTGCACTGTGCTTATAAATGTGTAATGGTTAACAGAAAACACGGAGGTAATTCCAAAAATAGAAACATATTTGTACCGTTAGTGTAAATGACACTCATTTGTTAATTTACACACATCCCTATGCATTAAGTATGGGTTTTAGCACACCACAGTGCTAGCTGAGCCTGCATCCTTCAAGCACAGGGTTATTTAATGATTGCTGCAAGAGGCTTTAATCAAGTCCTTCTTATAGAAAACAAACAAATGATTAGCCTTTACATTACAGGCATAAACAGGAATTTGACTCATGAATTTCCTAATTATACTGCACCATTTTGGAAATCAGTTGGCATTCAAATTCTTGCTGTTACTCTGTATACAATTTCCTTTTGCAAGATAGAAGTATAGGATGAAAAAAATAAAGTTGGGTTTAATTTAAATGTTTTCCCTATTTGCTCATACAGAATGATTTAATGGAAATAGAGAAATGATTGGCTGTCTATTATATATCAGCTACATGCTTCACATTTTATATGACTCTTACTAACTTATTCTAAGATAGCACTATGAGGTAGGTTTCATTATTTCTGTTTTAAGTCTGAGGAAATTAAGGCTCAGAATGTGAAATGATCTGCCCAATATCACATTAGAAAGTAGTTTGTGATGGAGTCCTAATTAGGATTGGAATTCCTAGTCTCTCAGCCGAGGTGTAGGTTTTCTTCCACCGTGACTTGTTGCCTTAGACACAAGGCCAAGACCCGTTTTCCATGGTCTCTGTAACCAGTACCTAAAATGGATCAGTTCTTCCCATTTTTCCCCCCCAAGATGTGCTTTAGGTTGTGCATAAACAATTGACAAGTTAAATACACATTCCTGGTTTTATGGCACTGGATTATCCTGCTTACTGTTTTACCCCTGTGAAAAATCAATTGTGAAATAGGTCTACAAGTTTCTTTTCAATTATATCTAAACAAAAACAACCAAGCTCTGCATATTTTGAATGCTGAAGCCAATTTTGATTTTATCAGAGGTAGAAGGTGGTTCTTAATTTCTCTTGTCTGATCTCTTCCATCATTTGTCAGAAATCAAATGCCAAGGTCTTCCATAAATAAAACTTACTTCTTAAGTAATTGTCCTAAGGATTTCCTTGAAAGAATTAGAAAGAACACCTACAAGAAATTATTTCCATTTCTTTACTGTTTTCTAACATGTTCTTAGTATCTCTGCAACACATTATTTTCTGAGAGTTATTTCACTTGCATTTTTCTTTACCTTTTTGTAGGAGACTGATCTGGGCTAGGTCATGAGTCTTCTTTTATTTTCCCAGTGCTGCACAGAAGTCCCTCACAGACAGGAATTTTTATTGAGATGATTGCTTCTCATTCAGATCTTTACAAGGCCTATGGAATATTTCCTAGGACATGATTGTTGATGGGAAGAGTTACATGGAGGAGGTTAGTATTGGTTAGGGTCATAATCCAGTGCTAGGTTTTATAGAACATTTTTATTATTACAGAAGGTTCTATTGGATAGCACTGGTCTAGAAAGAAGCCTAGAAATGTTCTTATACAGCATGTCTGGTTGCTTATGGATTAGTAGCTTATATATTAGTATTATGTATTAATAGCTTAACCACTCTGGACCTCGCTAATTCATCTGTAAAATGAAAGTAAGATTATATGTGAACTCCATCTTTATTTGATGCAGACAAATTTTGAATGTGTTACTTGCAAATTTTGATATATGTGGTTTCAGGTGCCCTTTTTGGGGGTGGGACATTAGCTGATTGATTATTTTTGATCATTTTTCTCAAACCTTTCCATACAGGAATCTATCAGCAGGAAAAATTAGAATTCCAGATTCTTATTTAAAATTCACATGAAAAGAAAACGCAGATTTAACCCAACTTTGGATTATTACCCTTAGTTAAGAAGTATGTAGCTTTGGTCTGTTTTGTTAGTTGCTTTTCGAGCAACTTTGGTTGCTATTGATACCATTCTTTTTGGAGTTGTATTCAAAGTTGTGACCCAGAGGCCATTTAACTAAGGTTTTATCACGTGTTATGAAAGTGGACCTTTGCTTTGATTTTTTAATGTTAAACAAGGTAGTATTCATTTGTTTTAAAATTCTAAAACTCTAAATTTCTAAATACCATTGCACTTTAAGTTCATTGTTTTTAAAAAGATAAATTGAGACAAAATTTCAGGAGCCATAAATAGGATTAACTGACAAGTAGGAAATAATTTCATAGTGTGTTGTATTTAAAGCCAGGCCTTGTATAGTAATGCCTTCATAGAAGTCACTTAAAAATTTTAAATGACTACTATATGATGCTCTACAATGGATGATTCAGTTATTTCTGCTATATGAGTTAACCACAGTATGAAAAAGTATTCTAATCAGCGTACATCCCATTGGAACCAGAAAATGTTTATCACATTTACCAGATTAGTATCCCTAAAGGTAGTGTTTAGAAGTTACTAAAGAAAACTTTAAATTATGTATTTCTCATATACATAATTGGTATAGTTGCTTTGAATTGTTTTAATTGGATGGAGCATTTTAGTTTAGTAACTACACATCAGGTACTATAGTCACCAATTTAAGTGAAACCTGAGACTGTTTGGACCAAAATTCAGAGAATGCCATTTTAAATACCTTTCTGATATTTAAAGTTTTTCAGTGCAAAATTGGTAGAAAAACTAAAATTTGTTTGAGATCATCTTAAAATGTCATTAATCTAATCATATTAATGATTCACATTCCATCTGATACAAATATGTGAGCTTGACATATTTCATTAAATTAATAAATCAAAAAACTTACCTAAATTATGAAAAATAAATTTGATCCTTATAATTTCATTAAAATCATTCAATTTACTAAAATATTTGGTTTTATTGGTATCTTACTATATATATCAATATATCATGAAACATTAGATTACATTTAGGAAATAATGCTCATTTTTCACAGATGATTTTTTAAAAAGAGGCTCCATAATAAAAAGCCATTATTTTACTGGGGTTACCTGCATTCCAATTTTTTTTAACTTATAATAATTTGCTTCCTACAGATATGCCGATAAGCCTTTAGGGTAAATGTGGTTAACTGGAAATTTTCTAAATCTTCATAATATAGAGGAAAGAACACAGAATCTGGGGTCAGAAGATCTAATTTCTACCATTTAGTCATTTGTTCTTCATTTATTGTTTACTATGTGCCAGGCACTGTGCTAAGAAGAGCGGTGAAGAAAACAGTTACTATTTGCAGTACATTAGATTTTAATAGTTACTTTATTCTTCAGTGGTCTTGGCCACATCATTATGATAAATAATAAGATTACACAAATGGTTTTGTGAATTTACGTGACAGTTATTGTATTCTGCCTCATCTCCATCATCTCCTTCATCGTGATGATGATATCATCATCAGATCTACTTAAGAAAGGACAATCCATGGAGGATTTGTTTGGAAATGCCCAATTAATGAATCTTGAACTGCCTCAAAATGATATTATAATAGAAACTAATACTAAAGGCCTGTGATTTACTTTGCCCAAATGCTTCCATTTGTTAAAGTTCCTTAAATATGATGTGAGAATAAAAAAGTTGGCTTTTTGTGGCAAATAAATCCTGCCTATGAAAATGAATTTAGTCATCCTCATCCCACATTGCTAGTTTCATAGAAGCCAAGCAGGAAATTAAGATAGGAAATTAATTACTCACTAAAACATTTGTTAAGCAACTCCTTTGTGTACATACCATCTTAGATGCTGACCATCCTGAACAAAAGAAGAGGAATAGAAAAGGCACTGCTCTTAAGCATCCTACAGTTTGTATAAGGAAGCATTAATTATAATAATGCCATGGCTAACCCCAGTAAACAGGTATTATCTATACATAAAATGCTTTATACTCTGTCATTATTGAATAAGTGGTTTTACATTTTTTCACTGCTGTGGGCCACAGCCTCTCTATGGAACAAGTTAAACATTTAGCAAATGAGAAAATTAAAGAAATGTTAAAAAAAAATGTATCTAGATTCCTAAAACTGATTTGTAGTGACAGAACCTAGAAGGATCCTAACTCCATCATCCTCCTTTCCAGTTCCTTCTTCAGGGAGAATGAGATGAAACAT
Organism: Balaenoptera borealis; assembly: GCF_965194805.1. Lineage (NCBI taxonomy): Eukaryota > Metazoa > Chordata > Mammalia > Artiodactyla > Balaenopteridae > Balaenoptera > Balaenoptera borealis. The sequence goes on from NC_138871.1 coordinate 49,328,441, forward strand.
TAAAGTATTGCATATTGTCAGGAAATGCCTAGATTCTCCAAGGATTTCTAGTTTCTTAAAGATTCAGTGTTATTTGTTCACCCTGACACTTTGTTCAAATCATTTTTCCTCTCTGTGACTGTTTTCATACATATTTACATGCTTTAAAGTGTTAGATTTAATTATTCTATGTTAATAGGCCCATTTAAAATTATCAAGTATATTCTCTCAAACTGCATCCAGCATAGTTTCTATTCAACTCTAAGAGAAGCATATTAACTAATAAAAAAAAAATTCAGTATTTCAAAAATAGTGACTTTTCTACTCTTTTTCCATTATGTTTTGTGAGCATTACTTGCAACATGGCCCATTTTGAACATAATTTACTTCTGACCGCTATAAGGTACATGTTTCCTAAGCTACTAGGTACTGCCCTGAGCTACATTTGCCAGTAGGTATTAGCCATTCCATGTATTATACATATTGCACAACTAGTTTTTTTCTCAGTTGTTGTAATAATATCAGAAATAAAGTTTTTGGTGTCATATTTACTATTTTTTTGTACAGGTGAGTTTTCCATAGTAATACAAGTTCTAAAATAGTATTGTCATAGTTCAGGCTGCTGTCACAAAGTACCGTAGACTGGGTGGCTTATAAAAAACAGAAATTTTATTTCTTACTGTTCTGGAGGCTGGAAGTCCGATATCAGTGTGCCAGCATGATCAGGTTCTGGTGAGAGTCTGCTTTCAGGTTGAAGACTGCTGACTTTTTGGTGAATTTTCCCATGGTAGAGAGTAGAGAGGGGGAGCAAGCTCTCTCATGACTTTTACAAGGGCACTGATTCCATTCATGAAGGCTTCACTCCTATAACCTTATATAATCCTAATTATCTCCCAAAGGCCCCACCTCCTAATATCATCATACTGAGGAGTACGGTTTCAACATACGAATTTTTGGGGTACACAAACATTCAGTCCATAAAAAGTACTGAGTCAGGATGCTATTCTGGTTTAGAAACATATATTTTCTTCTTTGAAATAAGATAAATAAGTATCTGGTTATATTGGATTATCCCTTTCAAGCCATTCTAATGCCAGAGGCTGGACTTAGATGTCAGATGACCTCAGTACCCTTTGGAAATCATCTATCCTTTTCAATACTTTATTTATTTACCAGACAACAGCTCATTGGGATATCTAGATTAAATGTTATTAAGATATCGAGGCTATAAATATATTTCTGTTTCCATTCTTACATTGACTCATTTTCTTTACCATGTAAAAATGGAGATTGAATGTCACAAACCAATCATAAATAAGAGTACATTTCTATAATAAAATGAATGATGTTTAATTTTATGATCAGGCCTACACTCTTTAAATACTGAAAATAGAGTCGGCAGATCCACTCTAAATTTTTATTCTTCACCTTTTTCATTCTTTATATGAAACTCTTTAACCCATTGTTTCATCTCTTAGATGTTTTGGCCACCTCCTTTTTTTTTTTACTATGTCACAATTAATGCTTCCATGTTCAGGGTTGTTTTTCCATTCTTCCTACTCATAGTTTTTATTTGCCTACTCAGTGGTGCATTTGTTATCATGTAATAGCCCCTTGACAGGATCTTGGACTTTTGTAGAATTAACTAGAGGTCTGAGCTGCTTCTTTTATCCTTTTTTATTCCTTGTCTCTGCCGTATTTCAGTGTTACAGAAATGTTGATCCTTTTATTTGCCCATTCGGTTTATTTTCCTATAGTATAGTACTCAATAGGAAGCCTATTTTATAGGAAGAGAAGTCTTTGACGTGTAATGTAAGAGAATTCATTGTATGAGACTGTGTGATAGAGGATGCTTTTTACTAATTTGAAAACCGCTGTTGTTATTAAACTATTATGTAAAAAACATTGTCATAGACTCACAGATAAAATCTGTGACAATAATATTAAATGACCTAATGGGGAATATTGAGAAAAGTATTGATGTTTAGGATGGAGCTTATGAATTGAAGTGGTCATAATAGCATTGTATTGCTACACATTTGGAAGCAATATATTATGAATTATAACTTGATGAGATTATTTTGAAAATTAAGTCTTTATCTTGGAAGTCATTTGGGTCAAAAAAAAAAAAAAAAGCCTGTGTTCCAGCAATCAGAAAGCAGTTTGTACAAACGTCAAGAAATAATGTTATATCATATTCATATTATTCCATTTAAAAAAATAAAACAAACTGTTTTGAATGATGGAATTAACATTTAAATATGCTCTACAAGAGTCCAAAAAATGTTTATCTTTCAGAGTGCTTTCTTAAGCAGCAAATATCCATTTCAGGACAAGATAAGATGGGGAATTACAAGCCTACCTTAAAAGCTTGTATTTGTAGTGATTTAATTTTATGGATCAGTAAATCAACAGATAAAGGATAGATTATTCAAGCTTATGGTCCCCTCTTCAACATGGACTTGCATTCATATGGGTCTACTTAAGTACTAGACATTAGCCCAAACATCTCTATATATGAAATTTTCAGTGATATAGAATTGGTTGTACCTATGAACAAACTATTTTATTCTTAGCCTGTAACATAAAACTTTATTTTTTAAAGGAAAATAGGAGACTGGACAATGTATTTAGTTTTTCTTTCTTCTTGTCTGTTTTTTCAAATTTGAAAAGATTAGAACTTGCTGCTTAGTTCCGCGGAGACTTACTATACAGCATGTATGTAAAAGGAGTGAAAGTAATATTTTTATCACATTCGCATTTTATAAGTAAAACGAAAAGGCAGATACACTATATGCGGCAAATTCGTATTATATTGCCTAACCCTCCAAAATATTTGACTTGGAATGAAAGTGTTCTTTTGTTTCAGATATTATAAAAGGGAAGAAAAATTTTATGTGCTGTGAATGAAATTAACACTTTCCTTTAAATTTTCAAGGCAGCAAGAAATTATGGAATAATTATCCATTTTATTTCTAGTGGTTAGAATACCCATGGGTAAACACACCTGTTCTTTGCTATTATAATAGGGCAAAGATTTTATAAACGTGTTTTTTTTATTTTTTCTGGGAAATAATTCATTCTAATAGTACAGGGAAGAAGAGTGTTGGGACCTTTTTTTTTTTCTTCAATAAAGGAAATTAAACAGTATTACATTTTTTGACTTTATAGAGTTAACACGTAAATGCAATTAAGAAAGAAATATTTTCCCTAAATATTTCTGCCTTCTTGTAACAGGATCAAAGAAATAATGAGTACAGCCTTCATACCTCTTTATTGTATTACTTTAAAAAATGTGACAATAATAAATATATTTTGATAATAGTTCCAGCAACATAGCACCACCTTACTAGACACTTCAGCATTACCCTATGTTGTCCAAATTCTTCATGTCTATTTTCTTTTTAAAACAAGTTTTTTGGGAATTGACATATATACACTAATATGTATAAAATAGATAACTAATAAGAACCTGCTGTATAAAAAATAAATAAAATTCAAAAGAAAAAAAATTTTTTTTGAGATCTACACAAACTTGCACAAGGAGCCTTAAAACATACTTTCTGTATACTCTTGGAATCTTCTATTTTTTATTTGGGTATCTTGGGCAAGTCACCCAACCACAGTGAGATAATATAAAGATTATATAAGATAATGTTTATGAAAGTATGTTTAAAGTGGTAAGCCCTACCCAAGAGTTAGTATATTATTTTTTATTCTTATGTCTCTTGAGCATTTAGAAGAAGTTACTTGAGATCTTCATAACATTTTATAAAACATTTTATAAAAATTGCATTTGCTCTGATTATTTTCTGCTTTCCACTGATTGATTCTAAGGAATGCATTAATGTTTTGGCTTAACCTGATATTCCTACATTATATTTAGTAAGCAGAGAATAGCACAGTTTGTAGAGAAACCACCAACTTACAAATATTAGATTTAACCATATTAAATTGTTGGTATTTAACTAATTTTGATCTGAAAACAATAATTTTATATGTTTCAACCCCAGGTACTATTGGACTAAGTGCTTTCAGTCTTTGGAGAAGCAGAAGAATTCTTTTCAACAGTCTTCCTCCTATTCAAATGTCCTACATTTGAAAAGATTACTAGATATTTGGTTCATTGTAGGTAGCATTTTAGTCAACTCTGAGTGATTCCTGGAAAATTTTAACATACTATCTGATTCATTTAGGAAAAAAAAACCCAGTTAATTCCCCTTAAAATTATTTTCAGTGATTTCTATAAAACTTTAAAATTAAATTAGCCATAAATTATAAAATATGCAAATATCTTGAGTTCTAAACACTAAAGAAAATGAAAAAGTTTTGAAAAACTGAAATATTCTTTTAATATTTATTGCATTTTTCTTCTGGACTATTTGTTAAATGTGCAAAGGTCCTAATGGATTAAAGATAACATGAATTATTTATTTTGAAATAAAATTTTATTTTTCCTTAAATATAATAATGTATTTATAAATGACAGGTCAGTTTTATATCATACGAACCACTTTCTATTCAATTTATAAAAATCTAATTTGTTAAACTAAATTTAGGACTTTTTCTTACAGTATGGTTTAGTCATATTTTTGTGCAATGTCCCCTTATTTTAATGACAAAATATGTTTGTTTTTATTTCTCAGAGAAATTAAATAGATTCGTCTGAGAACCTAAGTATAAATGAGTAAAATCAGAAGTGTTTGAAAGTTTATTTCAAACATCTCTGTAATAAAATGATTTGTGAAAAAACTGTACACATCGAGCATATGTTAGACAGTTCTCTCAAATGAAGGGCCATTGGTGTCCTTCAGCAGAATTCACCTACTGTCTATTTAATGTTGGAGAACCTAGGACACATTGTGGAGTATTCTCTGCTGGTACCACACAAGCCAGAGGATGTTACCTGTTTATTTGCTCGTAAGAAAAGTCCCATCTGAGTACTGGCACACCCACTAGAAGGGGTGATATGTTGGGTAGGTAGGTAGGGGTGTATTTAAATTTATTTTCTCAACTCCAAACCAAGAGCTTTCCTCCTCTACTTCCTAAAATGTGGTGACTTTGGACTCTTAATAAGGAAGCACTACTCACCAAAACCAGCTTTCTTTGGAGAGTTTGTATAGCAATGATTGAGCTTGGGTGGGAAAGTACATGGTAACACCCTGTTCACTGTTATCTGTCAGTTCTGTACTAGGAAATGTTCATTTCTCAGTAAGCAATAAAGCAATAAAAATGAGCACACACAGTGTAGACTATGCTCTGTTTATGGTCACTGTTAAATGAAGTGGTCTTTCCCTAAGTCCAGCTATTGATATGAATGTAGAAATGTTAACTCTCAAGGGTTAGATGTAGGGAAGAATTGAGGCTATAAAAGCAAAATAAAATCCTTGTAATAGTCCCTCATGAAAAGAAAATTTGAAATTGTATGCAATATAGTTTATGCGTGCTATTTAATATATACTTTAATATGTTGACTAATAACTGTTAAATTCCATTAGGACCATTGAACAGCTTAAACACCAGAAGAATCTGCCATATAATTAGACTTCCTTCTTTCTTCCTTCTTTCCCTTTCTTACTTTCTTCCTCCATTAACAAGATGGAGCATTTTGAATCGAATACCACAAGTTCTTTGTAACAAAATTGGTACCTGCTGTGTGAAGCAGAAACATAGGGAGTCTCCAGCTTATGAAAGTATAATCTCAAAAGTTATTTGAATAAATTGGTTGAAACTCATGTCACATTTCCCATGGAAACAACACTGTAAGGCAAAGTAAACTCAGACCACTTCACAAAGGACTCATTAATTCCATGACATACTTGAATCATTGTATTGTACCAAAAGTATAGTCAGACATTGCCCATAATGTTCCTAGGGAGAATGGTTTTATAGTTCTAAGTGTGATGCCAGGAACATCTCTGCTGCTTCATGTTGGTTAGAGATACCCTTCTTATCACTCCTGAACAGTGAAAAGAGAGAAGAAAAATTAGCTTCTCTAGTTGGCTCCCCTCATGTCCTAGGATCGAGATTCCAGCAGGCTGAGTGGGAGTGTCATTTAGGTGAATTTGAAATAAGTTGCTGAGCCCACCTGTTAAAAAGCATTTTTGAAACTAGCCGGATTCCTGCCCAGGCTGTCTCTTTCCTTCCTTAAGCCTCCATAGTGGACCTTTTTGCTTCATTTTCTGTTTGCACTTCCTCTTGGTTCTGGCTGGCTTTTGTCTTCCTCCAGCTGACTGCTGCCCAGATCCAAAGAACCAGTGATTTCCTCCATTTCCCAGTCCTTGAAGCATTCCCAGATTATTGAGGTTTTCTAAAGGCTTTCACTGTTAACACCAAAAGAAAAATAAAACAAAACTCCATCCTGTGCCACCATGGGAACCAGACCCTGCTCTACTGGCATTTGGTCCTCCAAATGAGGGGTGAAATCTTCAAAAGTAATGTGAGGGGCTAGAAAGACGAGGATAGACACTAGCAAGCTCAAGGTATGTTAAAAAAGGAAATAAAATTGTATTCTGAATTCCTCCTTTTGCTGGCTAGCACCGGCCACCGGTTTTGGAATGTAGCCCACTGTGGAGGGCATAGATCTGGGTGGGAAGCCGCCTGCGATAGTGGCAGTTCTGATGGAGGAGAGAGGGAGTGAAAGAAAATGAAGGGAGCCAGTCACAGGCAACTAGCAGAGAAGGAAGAAAGCTGAAACGGAGAAAGAAAGCCCAAGTAGGGGCAGGAGACTTCTGGCCAGTTTTTAATGTAAAATGTAGCATGTAAGTTGACTACTGCATGTGCATTTAGATGAAGTCTTTCATATTTCTAAGCTTAAACACTGATTATACAAAAAGGAGTTAATTGTGACATTTTATTCCAAACTTTATTCAATTGTCATGATTAAATTTCTGATTTTCTTTACATTGAAACAAGAACATTTTGTCCTTGTTCATTTCTCTTTTCCTAGTAGTATGTGATTAAGATTATGTGCAAAGAACACTGTCATAATAAAGTTATCGTCCTTGCATTCTTATAAGCTGGGGGCCAAAGGAAAAACATTTGTGAAGATGCTCTTTTGAGGTAATTTTAAAACTTACAATTTAATAGTCTGCAGCTTCCCTCAATGTCAGCACACAAATATCATTCATAACATGACTGATATTCTAGTGCTTGATTTCTGTCTCTGTGAGGGAAGTATGTCTTATCTGAAAGAAAAACAAGATTTAAGTTATCTTTTTCATGGTTTTATATTTATTATTTTCACAATCAAAAGAAAAAGAGTGTGATCTTTATAGGTGGCATGGTGATCATAGTAAAGTTGATTACTAAGAGACTCACTTCATGTACACAGCAGGATTAGGTCAGCAGAATTAAGAAGCCAGGGTTTTCTGCAAACCAAGAGCTTTTCCCTAACTTGACAATGTATGCAGGTAAGGCTGGATGGACTACTTTCTACCTTACACTAAAGCAAAATATACTGATTTACCTTTACACTGGGGCATGCCAATTTCAGCACCTCTCTCTGTTGCTGCTCAAAACCAAAATAGTATTTGATTGCAAAGAGAAAGCAAAAGTTGGTGTGATGAGAAAAACTATTCTTTTTAAACTTGATATTCTTTGTTTAGTCCAAAAACCAAGTAGAAAGGAAAGAAAAAAAGAAAAATACATAGAGAATGATTGTAAATGCTAGAGCTTCTGCCATTTATAGCTACTTCCAAATTCTGAAATAACATAGAGGTCATCTCTAGGTTAACAGGTTTTAAATCGACTAAAGCCAACAAATGCTTACCAAAGGGGTAGAATAGAATGAAACAAATAAAGAGAAGTTTTATCCTATGATTGAATCTGAAAATATATAGAAACTCAAGGAGAGTTTGTTCTAAGCCAGTTTTCTTCTTCTTTTTTCTTCTTTTTTTAAAATTTTTTAAATAGGAGTTAATATATTACCCTTTCTTTCACTCTAGTACTTCTTTAAAAGAATCTGAGTCTTCGGAGAAGACCATTTTGCTGAACGTGGTCAAGTCAGGATTTGATTACACTTTGGGCATGACTTGGATTTGCATAGAAGGATTTCCTTTAGTTAAGCTGGTTCTCTGTATGAATAACTCAGAGAAATGCTGGATGACCGGGCGGGATCAGTGGTATTGCCTGTGGCTCCGTGCCTTAGTTAACAGTGAAAAGAGAACTCATTTTCAGAGAACTAAGTCAATGACCTTGATTCTATTAGTGCACCTTCCTTTCCTAATATCCTACTAAGGACATTTATAACATTTGTGTCAAGACTTGTCCTGTTTTATTTTGTTGACTTGTTTTTCACTTTCTTTTCCCTATTAGATTTTCATGCAGCACTTTACCAAAACCCTTTTCTGGGACTGTACTGCTCATGACCATATTTGCCAAAGGACTCTCCTCTAAATTCCCTGATTTTGTTGTTTTACTCTACATATTTAATAAACTTATTGAAAAATGAGCATCTTAGGTGGGAAATAGAATTTCAAAGGATGTCATTGTAAAAACCAAAGTATATAACATTAAAATCTATATCTTTGTATGATTTCCAATATAAAGCAATAAAATGAAACTTTACTATTTGTGTCCATGTCATGTCCAAGTTGCCATTGAAAAGTAACAAATTCTAATTCCTTATTTGGTAGATTGGAAGCCTGAATCAAACAGGAAATGAATATCACATACCAAATATTTCAATCATTTTTTATTTCTTTAAAAATGAACTCTGGCAAACCAAGTATTTTGTATAGATGTTGTTGTCCACATTTATCCACTAACAATTTTCTATTATGTAAGGCCATATCAATAAGTGTACCTGTGTTGATATTTCAGTTTCCACCTAATATATTTTAAACAAAATTGATGATTCTTAATTCATTAGTAACTTTAACCATTAAAAAAGCTATTTGTTGAACCTTATGAAATGGTGCATTCACAGTTGTTTTTCTTTCAAGTTACTACATTTGCTGTTGTTTTGTTTTTTATAAACACCTTTCATCAAATGGGCAGTTTAAAAAATACAGCTAAAAAAAAAAATACAGCTAATTAAATGAAATACAAGAATGAGACAAGAAATGTCAACATGGATATACTTTACTGTTGAAAACATTTTGATAAGTATTGAAACCTTGCTCTCACCCTAGTGCCGTAAAACAGCTTTTCCTTCCATTTCTTACCTGATACCAAGCCCAGTGTCTCAAATAGTACTTGAATTGCCTAATAGATACTAATAATATTTTAAATTCTATACCCTTACATTGATTATGTGTAGGAAAGACATACAAAATCTGATTGTATATATGTCTGTGTTTGTATATACATATATAGAAATATACTTAAATAAATATATAAAAATATGTAAATATTGTGTAGATATATGGAAATATAAGGGAAAGTTCACCCAATATTATCATTATCTTAACTACATTCATATTCACACCCTAAACAGAAGCACAAAGTGAATAAATCATGATAAACTTTGCCTAAAGGACAGCTGCCAAATGGACTGCTCTTGTACTCATTACTCTTTCTACTTAACATTTTTGAAAGTTAGCATTTAAAAAATTATAATAAGCCATCGTCATCTGTGATAAAATATGAACACACCATAAACAAACTAAATAAATGATAGATTTTAGGTTCATAAATTTATGTTGTGTTTTTTTAAGGAAAGAAATTGAAGTATTAGAAATATTTAAAGGCCATGATAGTAAATCGATTACATAGTTGGTAGAACAGGCATACCTTTAAGTGAAATGTCATGGCTATTTGCAATGAACTTTCTTTTGTCCAAGTAAGTCCAAATCAGAATTTAGAAATAGAATCTTTTAGAATTGTTATTTTAAGAAAAGCTGTAAGAATATTTGCCTAGGGCAACCATGCCAGCAACATGTAAGAGTTATGTTTGCTTTACCCAGGGCAGTGAAAGACTTTTGAACACTCCTTGCTCAGTACACAGCAGTATTACTGAAATTTCGTCTCATATTCTTTAAATGCTGCCAATGGGAGGGAACCTGCTTTCCCGTGATTGTGTTTTCCCCTTTGAATGGGAGCAATGGAGCACTTGCATGATGTGTTTGGTGCCTTGCATGAAAAAGACATGCAAAGGCAAGGTCCAGTCTGCATGCTGCTTAATGAATGTTTTTCCTTTTCTCTCCCTCCTTGTCATGTGCTTTCAGAAGACAACAATGTGGAAGGTGGGTGCTTTGTACTTTATTTTCCAACTTTCATTTGCCTTTTATTTTTTAGTATTAATAGAGTACATCTCGAATGTAGAAGGTAAGTTGAACTTCTTTCTGAGTATTTGCTGATTTCTGGATTGTGTATCATTTTTCATATAGAACACACACACTCTGAACTCCATCAGCCCCAAGTATATGAAATTCCTTCAACCTTAACTCCAGCCTTTGATGGACTTCAGCATCCCATATGAACCTTAGAATACTTATTTCAGTGTTCTGCATGGAAAAATGACACAATCCTGCTTCTTTTATTTTAAATGAGGAAATATTTCTTTGCAGTTTCTGAACACAGTGCATGATTCTTTCTCCATTTTTTTTTTTCTTGGTCAAAATGATTTCTTTCGGAAATGTTGAGCATTACATCATCTCTAGCCCATTGGTCTAGTTTCAAATGATTTGATTTATAAAAAGAACACAAAATAAAGTACTGACTGTAATTAAGATACATAAGTTTAGATTAAAAATAAGCCATTGGCCAGTGGAAATGAAAGCATACAGCACTCCAGCGTGATTACTGGTAAGTATATTTGTAATATTCTGTGTCTGTTAAATAAAATTATGGTATTTGTTTAAGGTTTTCTAAAGTTATCTCTATCAAGGAATTTTGAGAAAGTTACACATTTTTCCTGTAGAATCCAACAAACTAAAACATATTTCAACATTCTTTAAAAATTTTTTTTAGGATTTTTATCAAAATATAGTTGATTTTCCATGTTGTGTTAGTTTCATATTTCAACATTCTTACCTTTAAAGAACTTAAATGCATTAGTCCATGTGCTGCCAAAGAAATATGTAAAGGATAAAAATACAAAAAGAACTAGGAAGAACAAAGAATTGTGAAACGGAAGTTGATGTCCTATCAACTTACATAATCACAACATTAACAGTTCTTGCATAAACAACTTACTAGTATCTCTATCAGAAGAAAGTGTTTAGCATATTTTATTTTGTTACAATGTTTTGAAATATAGCCATTTATAATGTTCATTTCTACACAATGATGGATTCCCTAGAAAAAGAGTACCCATCTAATGTTACAGATAAATAGCCATTAAAGTTACTAAGATTTGATGTCTCAAAGAGCAATTCATGATAATACAAAGTTGATCAGTAACAGGTTTCAACATATTATTTGTGATTCTTTCATGGATTCTTTCAGTTGCTTAGTTGCTAAACATTTCTGTTTCATTATTTAAGTAAAATAGATTAAAACTTTAAAAGAAATCATTAGTGACTATATTTCCATGTGTTGCATCTGTATATGGCTTTTTTTTTCTATACTATAATTTAAATAGCATGTGAGTATGTACTTGGAAAAGATATTACCCTGCAGGTCTGACTGACATCTTTCAAAATCAGTCTCATTTATAATTGTGCATGTTATTTGAGATCAAAAAGGTTTTTTAAAGTATCTTTCTGACTTCTTTTGCATTTCCTTAACCATCCTGTAAAATGTTCCATGTTTCTGTTCTTTTCTCTTTAAATCCAGTTGCATTCCAAGGAGCTTTAAAATCACCTTAATAAGCATGAATGCCTCTGTCCTTACACACACTCATTCCATGAAAAATTTTGACAAGATTTTCAGAGTATAGGCTCATAAACTATTGTAATAAAGTTTATTCAGTCATAATTTTTAACATCCCTATTTATAACTCCACTTTGGCAATATAGTCTAGCTCCCTTAGAGGTAGAAAGTATAGCATGAACAGTGTTAATGCTTTTGAGATTTAAAAATTTCCATTCTCACTAAGGTGGTATTAAAAACCATTGAGGAATCTAAAAGTTATATCTTGTACAGAGATATTTCCCTGATTTATCAATAGTTTACAAAAAAGTTATAATTATTAGGAAATATGTATAATAATATTTAAAGTGAAATTAAATGAAAAATTATATAACCTGGACAGATAAGCCACTATTCTTAAGCATATAAGATATCATGAGTCACCAACAGATCATAAACCTTTTAAACTGATTGTATGATTTTTTTTGGGGGGGGGGGTGGTTCAAATCACTTAGAAAATACAAAAGAAGCTAGATTTCAGAAACTTTAAACTACTATGTTAAATAATTTTTATATTGTGATTATATGATGATTTTAATGTATCTGCCCCACAGGAATGTTTAAATACCCCTTAAATTTTTAAGAAAATGATACAGATTATTTCAATACTGATGCAAGTAATATACAATGTTATGTAGCTCAAAGTCTCAAATATATTTGAACTAACAGTGGGAAATGAAATACACATTTTATTAAATTTGTATGTATGCTATATTTCTTTGACATTATCCCACATTCTTGAACTATACAGGGATTGAAGAGTAACTTAATTTCTGAATTTAGAATAAAGAACTAGGAATTAATGCTGAAAAGTAAAACGTATCTTCTTGGACAGTGAAATATTTTTTTAAAGAACATTACTAGTATTCTTTAGAAAAGGGGTGATCTTCAATCTGAAATTGTCAAGCAAGAGTTAAAAAATAATTCAAATAAAGGGAATTCAATATTCTTTCAGAAAACTTCCTTGATGAAATTATATCTTAAATATACTCATGTTAACTCATAGTTTAGTATTTAAGTAATGCTTAAGTAAAATGCTGAATAATTTTGTTCTCCATGGGAAATTACTTAACCCTATTTAAAGGTGATCCACTGTTTCTTAAAAACATTATTCTGTAGTAAATTCAGACTTTACACCTGCATGTCTGATGATCTTTTTTGTATTTGAACAAGCTTATTCAATTGCTACATGTGTCAGACAAGGAGACATTTCTGCATTATCATTTCAGTGTGACTAAGGATGTGTTTTTTTTTTTTTTTTTTTCATTTAATTATGAAACTTCTCATTTTTTGATGAGGGGAAAAAGATCAGACCCAGCCCATGTTTCAGGTATTCCTTTGGGTTTTTTAAAATATAATTTCATCACCAAAGAATGGCAAGCCCTGTGCGGGCAGTGTTCAATACAGTCTCATCAAAGGGCACGAAGGGCAGATGCAATATTTAAGGGATTGGTTGGATTTTAAGTCATGCTCTTATACTCTTGAATGTTGCAACTGATACATAGAAGAAATACACGGTGCAGCATATGCAAGTGTTTAAATTGCAATTCTATAACTCTTTGCCCCAAAGCATTCCAACCAGGAGTTGAAAGAATGCTTCTTGATTTGCCTCTGTGATACAGACATGTCTCATAGGAAACAAGATGTCTGTCACTGAACATTTTTGTCACTGTGACAACCCTGCCTTCCCATGCTCCCTTGTTTATTGCTGACTGTGCTCTTGTTTCCCTTCAAGGTCTGGCGCACCTGATGATGGGCGACCAAGGTATGGGCTCTGTTCCTTTTCCACTCTGCTTTCAGTGTTTTCTTGTTCTGTAGCTGCTTTCAAACCATCACTGCAAAGGATGGGCAAATGCTTGCAAATTATCTGGCTGCAAATTAAATATGTAATTTTTGTTCACATTTTTTCATGTGTTTTTCTCCCCTTTATTTGTTGGTTTGATATTGGTTTGCTCTTTTGATTTTACTTACCTTTATTCTTTGCACTATAATATCTGCAAATAAATGAGACATAAGAACTTGTAATTGAAAGTTTCCATACGTTTATCAGCATATGCAGTTAAAGGTAGTTATAGTAAAGAAAAACCGAGAACCATCATAAATTAACATATGAAAAAAGATATTTGGTTTAATGTACTGCACCAAAAAGAGTCCATTGTTCACCCATGCATGTCAGTTTGGGAACATGCAGACATCTTTGGCTTCTGGCTTCTCGAATGCTGAGTATAGTGTTCTACAAAATCAATACTTTTTCTACCTACAAGCATTGTGTATCTCCTTTTGTGTAGTCTTTTAAAGTGAGCATGGGTTTCCTAATTTCTTTGCATGTATTGCCTCAAAAAGGCAGATTTCTCAACATGTACTGATTGTATCTCCATTTGTTTTCAAATCCTATTTATACCTTCTTGTATATTTAATTTTCAAAGAGTAGTGCATATACATATATTCATAATTCTTACTGTTGTTTCTCTCCTCTTTATTCTTTTTGTATGGAAATCCTTTCTTCATGGAACCATTTCATCAAATCCATAGGTAAAAGTAAAGGTATTACATTATTTTATTTCTTCTTAATATCATCTATATGAATAACAGTGCATCTATATGAATAACATTATTTTATTTCTTCTTAATATCATCTATATGAATAACAGTGTGAATAACATTTGCAAAATACATTTTTCAAATGTATTTAGACCTTTTGGCATTAATAATGGGCACTGGGAGGTAGGTATGAGTGGTAATGAATATTTTATGAATTTAAGGTAAGAAAAATCCATCAAAATGTTTCCCTTTGTTTTTTTCTTGCTCTTTAGAGTGATTTTTTTTTCGTGTCGGCTGCTAGTATAAGTAGCATATTTAGAAATTAGTGACAGGTTTCAGTGTCAGTTTTTGCAGTATCATTTAATGGTAGTTAAATGATGAGTTTAGCCACCAGAAATATATCATCCTCAAACATTTAACTCTGGAGCGCACCTGCCCCAGCCATTCTGCCTAAGGATGTAAGTCTAAGCATGTGCAGCATTGAAATGGTGCTGCTGTGGGCTCATCAGCTTGTGGTCTGCTAGATGTCATATGTACACGTTGACTCCATGATAACCTGCAAAGGCAGTGTCCCGAAAGAGACAAAGGAGCAAGACAAGCCTGCTCTCTCTTTTGTGCATACTAACTTTGTTTTAAGAACATTATCAACTCAGGTTTACATTTCTGCATCTCTTGGTAAGTCAGGCATGTGTACTCTTTGACAGTATTGGTGCCAAATTTAAAAGCATGCTTAGTTTGCCATTTAGAACCATCCATGTGTGTTTAGTGTTTTCATTAGAAGAAAGTAGATGATATGCAGCTGTGGTAAATATGTGTCATAGCCTTTAAATTAACCATTTTTAACTATGTATTGGTGAATGTGCCCTTGGTCTCTAGTTTTGTTTTATTTTGTTTGTTTGGTTTTTTTTGTTGTTGTTATTGTAAACACAGGCATGTGTTTCCTTGAATTCTCTGAATCTTTCTTTTGCTCTGAATATTAATCTGATGAATTGAGACCAAAGCTCACAGTTCTGCACCTTTACATTAGTGTCATGTAGCAGGGAATCTTTTCTGTTTGAAAAAGCACCGAACATGAGCAGAGCAATAAGTAAGAAATGATATCAAAGTTTTAAATGTGTAACATAGAGCTTTAGAAACAAATGTTTGGATACTTTGAGCCAATAAAAAGAGAACATATGCTATTGCAGTTTGTGTTTTGGTCAACCATTTCCAATAATATAATTTAATCTTATTTTAAGCCTTTAGCTACTATGCAATGACAGTATGTATCAATTCTTTTAGAGATTTTGTGTACCATTTGGGATACTTTCTAGACTTTTTTTTTTTTGAGGCAAAATTACCATTACCTTCCTTTCTTAAGTGGGCATTTTCCACCATGTTCCTTAGTAGAGGACTCAGGATGGCATAGAGGGAACTGTATTTATATTTTATTTTAGTGGCTGAGTGAAGTAAATGTCTATGTGTTTGTATATGTGCATGTTTGTATGAATGCATGTGTATACACAAACTTTCTAAATATACACACACATATATACCCATTATGTTGTGAAAAAAGTAACTCTTAAAAATAATATGCTAATTATATAACCATTTAACCCTACATATGGAATAATTCATGTTTAAACTTAGCTGATATTCATTTCAGTGTAATTAATGTTAAGTGTCACTTAACTTTACTCAGTTTTACTATGTCAGTCTTAAATGTTTTCTGTTGGCATGTGTGTCAAACATATATTTACCAGTTTTCATCAAATTTTATTCCTCAATCAGCACAAAACTACACAGGACAAGAATTTGGTATTTCCTTTACATTCTTCTTCTGTTAATAGGACCAGGATGCTTCTTGGTGTTAAATGGGGAAAGAAGACTTTAAGATGGACTTGGGTATTTTGCAAATCAAAGTGATCACCTTTATATGCTGGTTAATTATGTGTATAGAAATGAGAAACATGATTTAAAAGTCTTCATTAATTGCAAATTAGTTCAACAAATCTGCATTCTAGAGCAAAAAATACAATCTTGACTATGATGTGGCATCCATATTCAATGAGTGTCAATAAAATAGGGAATGAAAACATGTGAGTAAGTTAGTTTAAATGACAGAAATGGAAGTGCTAAGAGAGTGGTTAAAAAGTGTGATCAGTGATAGGCATTCAGAAAAGATAAAGATAACACGAATCAGGATCTCCCTTCGGAAGATATCCTTGCCTTGTGCCACCTGTTGGAGGAGTCAAAAATGTCTAGAAACTTGACAGTGTGGATTCTTGTATCAGGTTAAATCCTAGTTGTGCATAAAATATGTGTTAAACCTGCCTACTCTAAAATAACTGATATGCATTGTAAATTCATGCTTCTCAAGTCTTCCCATCAAATTATAATACTGGAGCATTTTTCTTGACACCACTTTTCTCTTTAGGAGTAGTGAATTCAGGTGCTCTGGAATGATTATCTGTGGATTAAAGTCTTCCTTTTTTGAATCCGGAAGCAAAACTAGGTTCAAGAGCATTATTGCTATCATTTTGATTTATTCTGTATGGATTCTTAAGTATTTTCTGAATTTTTAAATGTCCAATGATAGACAAATGTATTTCATTTAGAAAGTACATTAAAAAAAAAAAGAACATTTATTCTGATAACCTTCTTCATCCTCCTCCCCAGGCTTCTCTCTAGAGGTAAGCACTGGTATCACTTTATGATGTATACTTACAGAGTTGCTGTGGATCCTTCCATACTCCATAATTAATTCTTCAGGGTTTGAAAACTGCAGAATTCCTTACCATATTACATGACAAAAACAGATAAGTCTGCTGGAGACATGTTAAGGCTCATTGCTTTGTGCTGGCATAATCATAATGAATGAAATGGAAACTTTCTCACTCTTTCTGTAGACCATCATGCCTCATATTTTCATTTGGTCATTCTGTTTCAAATTTTAGAGTTGATTATTTGGATTTGTTTTCATGTTTTCTAAACAAGGATATGTCACCTTTAATTGGTCACAGGTAGGAATAAACTTTGCTTTCTTTAGGATAGCTGAAGAGAGATAGTATTCAGGGCCAACCTTACTTCTGTTGGTTGTCGCTAGGTAGATTCAAATGGTCTTTGTGACGTGTTTACTTTCTTTTTAGGTTTGAAATTTGTCATGGGTGTTGTTAGGACTATTGATAATACTAACTTTATTCTCCACTCTATTTAGAATTTAGATTTATCTATTTGCCTGGGGAATTTAGTTTTTTTGTTTTTGTCTTTTTCTATGTATGTTTAACTGGTCACTTCATTCCAACAATTTATTTATATTTTACTCTGTTTGAAAGAAATGAATGACCATTTAAATAAGAAAACGTCAAAGAAAGTTACACTGCAAATCCAGCCATCGTGGCTGGTTAATAGCTTGGGAGCACAGGTTAATAATTGTCAGTTAAATGTTGATTGAAAGCCTGTATTTTCCATCATAATAATCATTATAATTGTATATATTTATGTGAGTGATTATATATTTAACATCAACTTTTTCCTAGTAGAATGTAAGCTCCATGTGACTTTCTTTTTTGACCATTGTATTTCCAGAATATTTTTCTTACTGTATCTTGAATTTGCAATTCTCATGACTTAAGTATGTGTGTGTTGGGAGCATATTGGAAAAGGTAGATGTAGAGGAGGACATGGAGGGTTTGTAGTGGACATAGTAGAGGGTGGAAAAGGAAAAGGAAACTTATTCAAATAGCTAAAAAAAATTGTAGCAACAGATTATATTGAATCCTCTCTGTCTCTGTCTCTAAACTTCTTTTGTTTCCTATCATTCATATCCTTGTCCAAAGCTGCAGTATTTCTTTCTAGTAAGACATCATTCCAATAGCACTTTAATATGTCTTAGCCTATATACAGCAATGGTCCTGTAAGGAAATAAAGTCAGTGTATTTTTGTGTTGGAGGGTTTTCAGAAATTTTAATGTGATTCACTGTCACAGTGGCAAATAATCAAATTTTATTTTCTAACTTTCACTATTCATGTGTTAACAAGTACAGGAGTTTTCACATAAGATGTAAATTCACATAAGATGATAAGCTAATGTGGTTTCCATGATTTTTTTTTTTTAACTGTATCAACTGTGATATATCATAAGAACTTTGTTTAAATTGGGTTAGGATTGTAAGCTTTCAATAAAGCCAAAATTTGTCTTATCTTGTGATATGAGCATATTTGCTATTCCTTGCATTTATGAATCGTACAACATATTCGCAAAATAAGTGTCCATTTGACTCTTTCAAATGTTTATTGTTTGATTATCCAGGTTTCTCATGTTACTAGAAAGCCAAGTTATTACAACTGTCAAGCATGTAATTACACATTTTAAAAGTGCCTAAACTTTATTGTATTAGTGAAAATGAAGATCTTAGAATAATTATAAAGAAAATACAGATTTTTCTCATAACCAGTTGTGTTAATACCTAGGTATAATTGATTCCACTCAACTAATTGATAAGCAGCATCAAAGATTATGTATTTTAAAAATTTATCTGTAATGTCAAACCACAATTAATATTCTATTTACTCTTGAAGTAGATTTGATATTATTAATACTTAGAGAAGAATAACACATTTAGTATTCTTATACATTTTCTTCTGTTTCCATGATTTTTGTTACCATCTTTCATCTCTCTTGTTGCTGTGTAGCTAATTTGTCTGTGAAGTGCACAGTTTCCAGTCACCAGTGTCATGATGTGTATTTGTTTTATAACTCTGAAATACATTTTGCTTTGGTTTCTGTTGTAGAACTAGTTTAATTTTGAAAATAATCACATTTCTCTTCTCTCGTATGGCTTCTTAAATCATATCTCCTCATTTAGCTTCAAAATATTAACTATTCTGCATTGTTCAGAAGCATTCGTGAATGTTGACAGAATCTTACTGTATTGGAATGCCTATGTGTGGTGGATTTGCAACCAAGACATAATTTATTTTGGTTTATCTATTACGACTTCTACTGTTGCAGTACTGGAAGCCCCTCATTCACAGCTACCGAACATGGAAAGACCAGAATTTCACTTCATGAAATGAGATAGTAAATGTCTACTTCATCAATACGATATACTCAGAAGGCTATGCGACTATTTAGAATTCGGTATTTATTTTGCAATTCTTCTTTAGCCTACATGCCTGTCAGTTCTGAGTACAATCAAGAAAAGCTACTCGAAGAGTAAATATTTCTGTATTATCTCTTGCTGCAATTTAATCAATTTTGTCATTATATTTATTACTAAGAAAAATCCCAGCTCCTTTTTATCTCTGCACTATTGGCTCTGTGATGAGAAGTTTCCCATTTACATTCTGTAAATAATTATGACATTGAGTAACTGGTAAACTAAATAAGGATTTTGTTAGGCTTGTAGTGGATTAATTAATCCTCAGAGAAGAGCACAGAAAGGACTCTTCACAGTCTAACAGTTTAAAGAATGATGTAGTAAAAATATAGATTTAGATGCTTTACTGAAATAGATCATAAATAGCAAAACATTTACGTTATATCATATTGGATATTAAAATGAGAATTCCTTTTCCAAAATCATGATTTTATCTTATTTATCCATTTTGAAATGTATTTTTGTTAATCTGGATTAAAAAAAATCAAAACATTTAGGCTGGTAAGAAGGTATTTCTTAAATTGTGTTGGCCATTGGTTTTAAAGAACACTATAATTACCCAGAATGCTTAGCTCATATACTAACGAGATTTGAATCTTTAACTAGAATCATAGAATTTTGGAGCAGGGAAGAACTTTACAGATAATCTTTAGAAAATTGTTGACACTCTTTTATTTGTAAGGTATAATAGGAGATATTGCTTATTATTATGATAGGCAAAACACTGTGGAGATTTTGAACTAAAATAACTGATATAGAGTAACCAGCCGTTCCTAAGGAGACCTTAAAGACTTGCTCCACTTACACACTAATAATCATGAAACAGGGTTTTATCTTCTTATTCTTAAAAATAAAGTTAGAGGTAGTGTGAAGGAAACCGATCATAGAGTATTATATAAGATGCTGTTGTTTCTCATTTTGAAGGTTTCATTTTAGGGGTAAAACTCTACCTTATAACAGGGGAACAGTATAGGGTGGTAGGTGAGCGTCATGGCGTCGTAAGACCTGGGTTCATATCTTGTATTTGCTCTTTACTGACCTTGGGCAAATAATTTAGCCTCACATATCTAGCTAATAGGATCTGTATTATTAGCCAGTAAAAATACTCCATTCTCAAGTATATTGTTACATGACAAATCACAAAAGTAAAAGATGGTTTTTATCAATGGTGATGATAAAATAAAACACACTGTGAACCTTTAGATTAAATAAATTTGAAAACTAATGGTCTGTAATCTGCCCAGGATTTTAAAAAGTTATTAATGTCTTAATATCGTCTGCCCATCCTATGAATACCCTATAATTTATGATTCTGTGATTGTTTTAAGTTATAACTAACTGGACATCAGTATTCTGATGGCCCATACTACAAAGAATATTTTAAATACAATAGAGCATGAAAGGTTGAGTCTACTCAGTCAAATGTATTTAGATATTTCTGTAACTCTTTACATTTTCACATTTCTCTTGCATACAGTGATGAAGCTGAAATGGACTTGCCTCCCCTTTGAACAAACCTAGGAGTTCAGTGCAAAATGCTGCTCTTTAGATGCAAATTAATGGGCTGGAGGGGGCAGGGAGTTAAATATTTTCTCGTGGACTGGAAGTACCATCTAGAGGAAACATTTTTATGAATTAATGTTTTGCCTCATTAATGACTTAATAGAGTGATATATGAGTTAAGTTTATACTAACCACTTAGTCATCTGAAGACCAAATTTTCAAAGAAAAGCTAACTAGGGTCTTCCCTTCTTCGATAGGTATCTTTGTGGGAAAAAGAAACATAATTACCTTAAGATACTTAAATAATTGGCTGTGCCCTCACATCCTTCAAGATTTTGCTCAAATGACACCTGAGTCTCAAGAGACTTATTTTGACCATCCTATTTAATACTATGATTTGCCCCTTTCCTGAACTCTCTTACCCCAATCTAGTTTCTCTTCCATAACAATTATTATCTTTTAACACGCTTTAAAATGTTTTCATTTATTTTGTTTACTGTTTACTTTCTGTCTTTCTTCCACCAGAATATAAGAGGGCAGAGATCTCTGCCCTGCCTTATATATCTCAAGGGCCCCAGAACAGGGGCTGGCACAAGTAGGTACTCAATAATATTATACCTGTTTAATGACTGACTGATTGGTTAAATAAGTTTATAAAATTTCCTTTTAGATTTTACTTTGAATACTCTTTTTTCTTTCTCATAATACACTGATTTTCAAATTTCTTTTTCCTTTTTGCTTCAAGGTAAATATTCTAATAAAGGAAAAACAAATAAGATCAATAAAACCAGAATTTTTCTCCTTAAACTGGCTGTGAGGAGGACTCAGACGTGACCCTTTTGATCTTCCTTGTTCCCTGCCCAATGTAGGTGATCTCACAGAATTTGGAAGGGATTTGAAAACCTCTCCATTGACCACTGATGGTCAAGCCTTTTCTTTATAATCCCTCTAATAATCAGTCTTAAAGGAATATTTCTTTAAGAAAGGGATAATAATTCATCTTTGTATATATCTCTGTGTATAGGTAACAGGAAGAGGCTCTTGGGAGTTTGGCTTCTAACTAGCATGATTCATTGTGACTTTCAGGAAGTACCTTTTGGCAATTTGTGACAGAGGAAAAGTTTCAAAGAATGAAGTGGGTCCCCTTGTACTTTATATTCATGTGGCTTATCTAGTGCCTCTCATATTGAAAGAAATAGATTCATTCTTCTCAGGTCCTCAAATAGCTATATACGCCCAAAGGGCCTTTGACTTTTTCCCAGCCTGGGGATGAATGATCGTATGTTCAACTAGATGATTTATCAAGTAGTCTGGATTTGCAGCCAGCTGTCCTAAACTGTGGAACCTGAGTTGAAGAATTACAGTGCTCGGAAATCTCTGAATTAAAAAGCAAGAACAAGGCTGCAGTGCTTAAGGCCATATTTTCCTTAAATTGAGCATCTTATTATTTGTCCTTTTGGTAGAAATAGAGATGGAGAGGGAGAGAGTGAGAGGCGGGAGAGAGAGAGAGAGAGAGGGAGAGGGAATTCTCTCTAGAAAGAATGAGAGTGTTTTCATTCAATCTTAGTCATTATTACTTAAATCACCAATGAGATTCTTCTCTATGTGGGACTGTTGAAGCCATAGCTTTCCAGAATGGATGTTTTCAAGATTTTTGACATTAAGAAATATAAACACGAGGATAATAATAGTTACCATTTTTTAGAACACATCTTTACACATTCAAGTTATATCTACTTATATAAAATGTGTATTCCACTAAATGCAGCTTTCTCTTTTCTGCTTGTCTTGTTTGCCTGTGAATTGCCATGTGCCTGTGACCACATGATAGCTCATTCAAAATTGTAGCAGCTGAAGTAATCTCCAGTAATTATTAGTGTTTCCTTTCAACCAAGTAAAAAAAGTACAGGGATGTTACCAGAGGTATGAAGTAAGGATAGTATTTTCTTTCACCTTAAAGATTTTTTTATTACATGGCCCAGATACAGACCAGAAAATTAGACTACTGAGATAATGGATAATTCAGGATTTTAAAATGACTCATGTGTTATATGAAGTTTCTAAACAATATTTTTTTGGCCTGAATTACCTGGTCAACTGACCCAGTTTTCCATTTCTGGACTTGGCATTATAAAGTCAGTAGACACTTGGAGAAAATTAAATTACTCCATTCAGGGAAACAATCAAATTTAGATTGGACTAAAGTGCTGCCAGAGGGATGGAAATCCCTAAATTGGCCAACTGTGATTTCAATTCACAGGGAAATCCTCATTCACAAGCTAACCATAAGTTTTTTGCAGATTGCTGATGGCAAAATATACCAGAAATCTTCTGCTAAACTTAGTGAACAGATATTTTTAATGCTATGCTGACTTACATGATGCCTTGTTGTAACTGTCTTTCCAGTGATTATTTGTTTAAATAAAAGAATGCATTATCTGACTGGCAGTCCATAGGGCATACAACTTGAATTGCTTCCCTGGCAGTGTGGTTGGATTTGCGCTGACCCACCTGTACTTGCTATGACCAGTGGCATTCTTTGTGAGAGGACTGCATGAAATTAGGAGTCATTCAGTGTGATGGAAAGAGAGAAGCTGATTGGTCCAAAGAAAGCCAAACCTTGGACTAATGGGTGTGAGGACAATTTGGTTGAGCATTTGCCCTCTCATTATTTGTAAGGACTAATGTCATGACCTGTTAGGTTAAATCACTGTTTCTTTTTTCTTTAACTACTTCAAATCTGTCATTCCCTAATTAGAAGAATGTCCTATATAAAGAAGGACGACTGTTTTAGCAAGGCTGGTGAAGTAGCTGACTTCCCTGTTAGAACATCTGAACAGTCTCTGAAACACCATTACAAACCTTGACCTCATTACCATTGTTCTGACCCAGGGGTTCTCAGGTTGGCTGCCCAGCCCTCCTCCATCTTCCTCCCCCCACCAATCACCTGGGGCATATTTTAAAAATACATACATTTTCAAGGAACCTAACAGATAATTTTTTTTCAATAGGTCTATGGTGGATTGTAATCCTGTACCTTAAAAAGCCCCCTCAACTCCCCAAGAAGCTTCTAAAGTACAGCCATTTTGTGCAGAGTGTTACCAACTCAGCTAATTGGCTTTTGTCCTTTAAGAATTGATGATTTGATCTTCATGGTGATGAAGGGTGTTTGTTTGTTTGTTTGTTTTCCTTGCAGGGCCACTGTACAGTTTGTTAATTCAATTCATATTGCTTCTGTGTTGGAAGATTTTCCTTACTAATAAAAGTAATTATTATCTTGCTTTAAGAGAAGTTAGGCCTTGGTCCATTATGAAAGGACTGGGAAAGGAGATATGGTTATTCAGTGAGGCCTATCCTTTATCCTTGAAACTAAACAATTGGTTTTCACACAAATAAAGATGTCACTGGGCTCTTTGCAACCTTGTGATACATGTCATTAAAACTTTCATTGTGTAGAGTTCAGATACCTGCTTTAAAAAAAGAAAAAAAAAACCCTCAAATTGAATAGGTGGCAACATTTAAACTTTTGATGGGATGCCCACCCATGGATACTTTGTAACATATTTTAGGATCATTGTCCATAATGGCCCTTGATAAAGATATCCAGACAATGGGAAAGCTGAACAACAAGTGCTGAGTTCACATTAAAAAAATATGCCACAAATGTATTTCTATACAATGGAAAAGTTGATTATGATGATTTTTTTCTTCTTTTTACTGCAGATTGTGGCAAAAGAGGCGTTAAATAAAGCAGGAATATGTCGTTTCTACAAAGGTCAAACTTTAGGGGGTGGAAACTTGGTCTCTGGAGTCTATTAAAAAAAAAAAAAGAGGTAATGTTTTTATGAGACATTTCAGAAATGACAGACCCAGGCATAGAAATTACAGGGAGATAAACTATTGGATTTTAAAAATATCTATAAAAAGAAGTGATTAAGGAATTGTGTGAGTACAAGCAAAAGCCGGGAGAGGAGTGCTGAAGGTGAGAAAGCCTCCTGGGGGATCGGGGCAAAGGGAGATGATCATGTGTGACAGCAAGACATTACTTCCCTAGGCAGAAAAGATGTGGAAGAGTAATGACAGCAGCCTGAGAGGGCAGCTTCAGGAGCTAGGAAAGCTCTATACATCCATGGTTACATATTCCATGTGATTTGAGGGGACACCAAAAATTATTTCCTTGGCAAAGATAAGTCTCTCAGTAGCTCTGTCTTGTTAAAAAGTAAAAAGAAATATAAAAAATTAAAAATTACAGTATTTGAAAGTGCTACATAGTTTTAACTAATTTATCTGTTCAGTGGCATGACCTTATATATACTACCAAATGTAAAATAGATAGCTAGTGGGAAGCAGCCACATAGCTGCTTCACACAGGGAGATCAGCTCAGTGCTTTGTGACCACCTAGAGGGGTGGGATACGGAGGGTGGGAGGGAGAGGCAAGAGGGAGGAGATGTGGGGATATATGTATATGTATAGCTGATTCACTTTGTTGTAAAGCAGAAACTAACACACCATTGTAGAGCAATTATAGTCCAATAAAGATGTTAAAAAAATTACATTAAAAAAAAAGAGATCTGATGAAATGGGACACTAGACCACTAGACAAGTACTTTTTAATGTGAATGAACAATATCAGATGGGATTTTCCAGCTCTTGAGTGAACCTTAGTGAGACCTAGGTACATTGGCATGGCTGGTACCTGGAGGCAAGGAAGAAGCAGAATCTACTCAAGGAAAGAACCTTATTTTTTGTCCAAGGACTAGCTACACGAGCAGCATATGTTCAGTCACTGTATCCCTCCTGTCCCAAACTTGGCAAAGTGGATTTACTCTGTCTTTAGGACCATTGTGACACCTAATATTTATCTCTATTATGAAATTCTCCTGTTGAATTGCATTCATTAATTTGTCAGTCATTACTATTAGAATGTGAAGAGATCCTTGAAGGCAGAGGTTTTGTTATTTTCAATTTTGTATTGAGGATAGAGCTTGGTAACATGGAAGATACTCAGTAAACCTTGTTGCAAAGCAGACAGCCATAAATCTTGGAGATCGGAGTTGAGTACACCTACCTTTAGACCCTAGAGTTACTATCTATTAGCTGTGCAGCTTGGGAAAGTTTTTTGATGTCTTTGAACCTCATTTTCCCCATCTGTAAAATGAAAATAATAAAATTCACCTCTTTTAGTTCTGAGAATTACATGTATAATTATCAGTAAAGTGTATAATATATTTCTAGAGCATAGTGAATGCTCAATAGTGGACATGTAGTAGAGTATTGGGTGTGTATTGCAGATGGATGATTCAAATAAAATTAATTTTCAAAGAAAACAAAAGGTAACTTTTAAAATCACAAACGGCATGAAGATTTTTTTTTTAAAAAGGTCAAAAACATCCTTTGTATATGTATTTTAAAGTACAAGTTTAAATATGATTCACAGATGTTGAGAAAAGAAGTAAGGGAAGAGAGGAGAGTAGACGAAGTTGGAAAATATTTTTTTGTGGTACATCCCTGCCATTTTGTTTTATAGTGATTTGTATTACTGTTCATTCAAAAAAAAAAAAAAAATAGTCATGTCTGAAGTGAGCCTGAGAATGCTGAGCAGGAAATAATTGGCATCTTTCTTGCCTCTGAACAACAAAGGCAAAATGTTTTCCTCTAATTTATTTTTTAAATTTACTTGATTAGGATATTAAGATTCTGTTTAAAATGAGCTAGTTTTAGCATAAATCAGATAAGTCTTTTGTTCTAGATGGCTCAGTAAGAAAAAAGCTCAGCTTGCTTTTAACTTGTTTTGCTTAATTGCTTTTCTTCATTAAAAGAGATTATACAATGAAAAAAATATCATAATTTCTTCCTGTCCTCAAATTCCCTTCCTGGGTGTCTTTTGGAGAGTTAGAGATTATGTGAAAGTTATGAGAGAGTGATTATTACGAGAGAGTAAATGAAGTTTAGTGGGAGCAGGGGATATTATTTAGGTGACTTGGTAGGTCTGTTGACACTTTGGATCTAGAGATAACATTTAAGTTAATAATTTGCAAGGAGTCAGGAAGTATGTGGTAATGTGTCTTAAACCAAGATAATTGTGAAATTCACTAAAATGAGAATCACAGTAATTGCTTCAGAATGGAAACGGACTTAACAAATAATAGAATCATAAATTTGACTAGAACTTTGGAAGTCTCCTAGTCCAAATGTCTATTCAGCAAACCCTTCTGCTATTTCTGTGATGGGCGATGATCCAAACTCTGTTTACATGTTCAAAAGGAGGGTGTGCTTGCTACCTCACAAAGTAACAGTCTTTTTAAGGAGAGTTTTAATTATTAGGGCTTTTCCTTTATTTGAATCAAAATCTGCCTACTGAAGTTATTGCCAGTTAGCCATCTGCATGTTGTTGTTGTTGCTTCCTAAGATATTTATTGAGTTTCTCCAGCGTGCTGTGCTCTGTGTTTTCAGTTGATCTGGACTTTAACACATTCTAATTCCTCATCCACACTAAAAAAAATTATTTCTGTGAATATATCCCTCACCCTCATAACCAAATCCCAATTTTTCTTTTCTAAATTTTATATCTTCAATTTCTAAAACCATTCTTTACAGTGTTGAAATCCTTCCCAAATCCTTCCTGGCTCTCTCCTCGTTCTGGTCTGGATACAGTCTAATTGTCAGAAGATTTCTTAAAGTCAATTCCAAAATTAATCATAGTTCCTCACATGTCTGAGCAGGGTAGAGTAAAATGGAAGCATTCTTTGGGTCTGGAAATAATGATACCTACAATCAAATATGTGTGTGTGTGTGTGTGTGTGTGTGTGTGTGTGTGTTGTTATTTTTGTTTGTTATTTTTGGTCACTTATCATTTTGTTGCCTCATATTGAATATTCAGTCAGTTGAAACCTCTAAGTTTTTTCACATGCTCATACGTCAGCCTTCCCATTCTCTACTGAACAGTTAATATTGTGAGCCTACTTCAAAGCATGAAGTATAATTGTATTCAATTCCACCTTTAATCATTAAAAATAAATATCATTAAAAGTAAATATTATTAAATCATTAAAAATAAATCATTAAAAATAAATATCCACTCAGTGGCCTATGCAAGATGCTAGAAATACAAAAATAAATAAGGCATGGTATGAAGGAAGGTATCTGTCCTGGAGAGATTTATAGCTCAGTGATAGGTAAAAAATTTTTACATGTAAGTTTCATCAGTAATTAAAAGCTTTATGATGGAAGTTATTTACAAGGACCAATATTCCTCATTAGTTGGATCTCATAGAATGATTGGCTCTTCACTAGATTGACATGGTTAGGCAGTGTATATGTTTTCTGTGATGCCATAACGAGTTCCATAAATTTAACATCTTAACACAAATTTATTATCTTATACTTTTATGTATAAGAAGTCCAACATGGGCTTCACTGGGCTAAACCCGATGTGTCAGCAAGGCTGTGTTCCTTTCTAAAGAGTCTAGGAGACAGTCACTTCCTTCCTTTTTCTAACTTTTTGAAGCTGGAAAAAAGCTACAGTTGTGACCCCTTTCCTCCATCTTCAGAGCCAGCAACCTTGCATGTCTCTGACCATTCTTTTGTGGTCACATTTCCCTCGGACTCTCTTCTGTTTCTCTTTTCCACTTACAAGGAGTTGATGATTACACTGGGCCCACCTGGGTAATCCAAGATATTCTTCCTATCCCAAGGTCAGCTGATTAGCAAACTTCATTATATCTGCAACCTTAGTTGCCTTTGCCAGGTAACCTAACGTATTCACAAATTCTAGGATTAGGATGTGGACATCTTCAGGGTGTAGAGACATTAAAGCAAAAGAAAAATGTAAGTTGAGTCATGGAGGTATGGTAAAGAAGTACTGATTCTAAAAACTGGAAACAATTAAACATGAATGCAAAAGGGAACCTGAAAGATACAACTGGAGAAACAGATAAGGGTCAAGATGAGGAAAAGCCTCAAGGAACAAGATAAAATTGGCTTTTTAGAAAGATTCCTCTGGCAAGAGAACAGATTTGAGGAATGCAAAGAAAAAGATAAGAAAATGGCAAAGCAACTATGATTTAGTCAAGAAAGACATCGAGGCCTTATGGATTTGTCTTAGCATGAGAGATGGAGAGGAGTGAATAGATTTGCTACATCCTAAGGACTTGGGGTCAGCAGGACTTGACTGATGAGATGTGCGAGTCAGGGTGAGACTGAAGTCATGACTGACTCTCAGGCTTCCATCCTAAGTATCTAGGTGGATGGTGGTGTCATTCATCAATACAGCATGGATTAATGAAGAGAAAGTGGGGGTGGAGAAGAAATGGAAGGAAGAATACCCTGGTTTCCACTTTAGTTCATGAATACAGCCAGTCAGCTATTTTGAATATTGACCTGTAACTCTATCCTTGTGCCATCTACAAATATAATTTACATCCACTTGGTGTTTTTTTAAAAAATGGATAAAATTGTAAAAGAGAAGAGAGTCATCAGAATGTGCTGCAAGGAACCACACTTTAATAGTCACTGTTATGTCAATCTGAATTCACTGTATAATAACATTCAGCCAGCTTTGACTCTGTAGTATTAGCCAGATCATATTTCTCCACATATTTCAAAATATATCTTAAAATATTTGTCAAATGCCTTGCTCATACATTTAATAATTTAATATAGTCTGTCTAAATTATGAAACAGTATTGGGATAGTTATTTGTATTTAGTAGTGATAAATATTTAAGTGTTTAATTCACTTGCTCTTCCACTTCAATAAATATACTTATTCGGTGCACTCTGTGTGTAAGGTTCTGTGCAAAGCTTTTTGTGGAACATAAATATATATTCCATGTTTATAACTATGTAAGAAACAAAATGTAGTGACCACACAGGAGAATAATAGATTCATTCTTACTAGAAGAGCAAAAGAAAGGTCCTGGAAGATATAGTAGTTGAACTGGAAGAGGTGAGGAATGAGGATAGACTTACTAGGGAATGGAGCACTTGGAAGAAAGAACAGCGTGATCAAAAACATTGAAACAGCATCATGCCAAGCATGACGTGATGTGATTAAAACGCAGATATGGCTAGATGGGATACTTAGAATCAAGGAACTGGTAGCATTCTGGTCCAAAGCTACAGTTATTTTTAGTTGAATTTGAATGCGTAGGGCAGGGTGTGCACTCTCCATATTTCTACAGTCTCTGTAACTACCTGTTGTGTGCCCTAAGCAGATTTACACATTGATATTTCTTACCCGGTGCCTTAGATATCTGGTTTATGATGTTACATTTAGAAGTTTACTTAGCAGTCAATATATTGCCAAAGAATGTGTGTGTGTGTGTGTGTGTGTGTGTGTATGAGGGGGTGCCAATTATCAGAGCCCTACTTTAGAAAGACATCTTAATGGCAGAGTGGACTGCAAATTATAGTGTTGAAGAAGGATGGCATCATTAGAGGAAGGTAAATGAGTTAGGCATTTGTAAAAATGGTTCAGGTAACGGGCCCTGAACGATTATGATTATAATTGAGAAAAGGAAGAAGGGATCAGATATGAAAAACTAGATTCGAAACTCCTTCAGGGCATAGTCTGGGTCTTGTTCTTTCTATATAGTGTTTAGTACGGGGCAAGATGTAACGTAGATTCTCAATAAATAAGTGAATGAAGACATTTGAAGAGCTGAATTGGTTGTGAGAGGTGAAAGGAAATAACTGAAAATGACTGTAAGAGCATGAATATGAATACCTGGAAGGGTCATACTTTTGAAAGAGTCTGTGGGAGAATAAAGTATATCTTAAAGTTCAGAAAAGATATCCAGGAAGACACATTCAACAGATGAATGAAAATATGAATATGTCCCTCAGGGGCCATTTTAATTAAAAGGGAATATGAAAATCTTTAACTTGGAGATGATGGTTTATTTCAACTCACCCAGCAAAAACATATGTATCAACATAAAATATGGATTAGTAGCTCTATTTTTTAAAAAAAGGTCAGATCATTTAGTGCAGACCTATTGTTTTATGGTTGAAGAAATTGTGAGACAAAGAAATGTTTTGCCCAAGGCTGTTCAACAAATACATGGAAGAGTTGGTTCTAGAACATAAAGGATGCTCTTTTCCTCACATCAACACATCACTTCAGTGTGTCCTACTTCGCATCAAAAATTTCCACACTGACTTATTCTTACTTAGGAGATAGCCATTTTAACCTCTTATGTTGCCAAATCTGAAGTTTGGTCCATTTGGAAAATTCAGGTGTAGACTGTTGAATACTTAGGGACTTCAAGATAGCGTTTCCTAAATGTCAAGACCTAGTATAAAGAGAGTGGGGCTACAAGAAAGCCTAGGCTGAAAGTCACTGGCTTTATTTTATTCTGAGTACTTTGGCCTGGGCACCCTGATTTGTTTCCTTTTTTGAGTCAAATTGCTATTATGAAACAAACTGTATTCTTCAGTTCTAAATTTCACAGAATTATATAAGGCCAATGGATTTCAGGTGATGCATTATGAAGTCTAAGGCTTGTGCGTAGGCACTTCAGGACCACCACTGAGGGTTAAGAGCACAGAGAGGGGAGCACATCAAAGCCTCTGCCCTGAATCCAGTAGGGTACCAAAGCCTTTTATCTGTTTTAATATTGAGCTTTCTTCAGGATTTTGTATAAAGAAAGGGTCTCTTATTTTAAAACGTTTGAAAACTACTACTAGAGGTTATTAATCTCAGGGCTATGGCCAGCATTTCAGATCTTTTCCTTTTGAGTTTGTGGATGACATTAAAACACTCCAAATCCTCTTGCTTCAAAAGAATAGATCATACAAATTCAATTTTACCATAAAAGTACCATGGAGCAATCATTTAGCCCCATGGTGAGCATCTCTGGCCTTTGCCAGCATAGCTCCCTTATCCTAAGCCCACATCGAGAGGAAAGATTTTTAAGTTTTCACAACTAAATGTGAGACTTTCCACTGAGAGGAGATAGAAGAAAACTTGAGACATTAATGTTTACAAGCAATAAAACATGTTTTCATATATTTTTCTCCATTTCTATTTGTTTCTGTTGCTATTTGTGAACCAAGTTTTATTTTGTGTTATAATCCACGGAATAATTATTTAAAACATCCATAGAGTATATTAGGAGGTACTATGACATAGTAGTATATTAAATGTCACCACAAATAAAAACACAAAATACTTCTATCTTTAAAAAAATGCAGTTGCCTCCAAGACAATCAACCCCATGGAAATAGTTATCACTCAAAGCTTTGTTTGAACCAGATTAATGTCTTTTTATAGTTAGATTGAATTCAACCTCTATATGGTTTAGGTTAAATAGTTGTCATTTGGTCAACAGTGCTAAAGTCAGAGATAGTTAAAATTTAGGTTGGAATCATCTGGGTGGTGAATCCCTAGAGAAGAGAGAAAAGAAAGAGAAAGAAGGGTCCCCAAACTCATTTCAATATCATACTTGTTTTAGTTTATGTTTTTTTTTTTAAGTTACAGCCCTGTCTAAATAAAAATAGCTTTATTCTTCTTATTTATCTTGTTCTTATAAAATAATATATTGATACTGGGTGGGAATATATACTTAGTATATAAATAATATTATTATAATTTTCTATTTTTCTCAGCAGCCCCATCTTTTATTCATAAGTACTTGTTTATGATTTGTAAAGACACTTCTCCAACTTTACTGTCCTTCCTTATCCTCTTCAAATAATACCAGTAGATCTGATTGAGGTGAAGTTATAGATTAATACATTGAATCAGTACATTAATTTTCAACTTTTAAAACACTTCCTTATCTGTTATCTTATATACCTCTCTGAGTTAAAGGGGCAACAATATTTGATTCCCTTCGGCAGATGAGAAAATGTAACTGAGATGGTAACTTTCCTAAATATAGGGTGATGGCTAAGTCAGAAATGGATAGTGATCCTGAAGTTTCTAGCCTAAGGCCAAGCTACACTATTCATGGGTTTTGAGGGTGAAGGAATACATGGCCAGCACTCCTGAATTATCCTGTGTCTCAGGAGATCAGAAGATGTACTATTTCTCAATAAACCCAGTGCTGTTCCAGAAATTTATTAGAAAACAAAATTAACTGATACCGAATTGTTTTGCTGGCACTATTTTCCAAGGTGAGCTGAAATGAGTTCTGGTTTGGAGTCATGAAAATCTTTCTTTTCTTATATGTGTGTGGATCTAGTACTTAAACATTAATGTCCCACTCCCTTTTGTTCCTGAGAAACCTTGTTTTTGTTTTTCTTCCATTCTAAACTCAGAATATGATTCAGCATCCGTGTGTGTGTGTGTGTGTGTGTGTGTGTGTGTGTGTGTGTGTGTGTCTATTTTTACTTCAGTGGTTCTTGTAAGCAAAATGGTTAAATGTTTTGGTATGAATATTGCTAAGAATAAACTCTTTGTCTTGCCCATCTGGTTGAAGAAAGTTTCTAGATACTGATGAATGAATTAATGATACTTAAGATTCATCATGATCTAATAAAGTCTTCCATCTCAGTGGTCAATTGAGGTTATGCTCTTCAACAGGAAAAAAGGAGCATATTCTTACACTTATTTCCTGAATCTAATGGCTCTAACCTGCTTTTTGAGAACCACAACATTCTCCAACTAAGTTCTGGGTTAGTATTGAAGTAAGGAATGCTCTATTCATGGATCTGGGAGTGACAGCATATGAGAGGTCATTTAATCCCTTAGTGTCTTCTATTTGCAATGCATATTGCAATGACAGATGAAAACCTTCTGTGAACAGTTTGAAATACTGAAAGAAGACAGTTTGATGAATATAAATTAGCAATAGTATTGCCATAATTCATATTTACTAGAGGATATGGGGACTATGGGAAATTTCTTTGGTTTGTTGTGTGATCTATTTTGGGTTACCTAGTTGTCCAAATTGCATTTTCTTTATAGTGTTCCACTGAACAGTTGTTGAACTTTCCTTTTAAGAACATAAAATTTATTCAGAGTTACTTAGTGAAATAGTTTCATGCATGTTAGTTTTCTACTAGAACCCCAGGTAAGGAACATGAAAAAACATAATTAGTTCCTTCATCTTTGTTTTCTTTATTGCATATTAATTCATTCAAGGCACTCAACTCAAAATTTACTAAACACCCTCCTATGGGCTCAGGAGAACTGGAAAATAAGCAGAACAAGATCATGGTAGTTACATTTTAATGGTGGGAAAAAGCATTAAAGAAATAAATAAAATACATAGTGTGTCATATGGTGACACATTTTATGGAGAAAAATAAAACAGTGAGTGGGACATGGGAGTACACAGATGAGAAACAGAACTGTAATTTTTATGGAAGTTTGTCAGAGAAGACCCTCATTTGTATGACATTTGAGAAGAGACCTGAAGGGGAGGGGATTCAATATGTGTTCAGTCCTTTTGTTTCTTAGGAAAAATGTCTCTTTCCTTTCTACCTCCAGAGATCCTTCCTAATCCATCATCACATCGTTCTTACACTATTTTATTCCTCCGAGCTGCTGTAGCTGGTTTCTCTTCTTATGGCTCCCCCTCTCTAGCTTATATGGTGTCATGGATGCCCTTGTTCAGAAATGTGCAGTTGTTCCCTGTCGCCTGTTATATGAATTCCCCCACATTATTATAGTCATTTGAAAGAGCCTTATTTATCCAGTAATTTTATGCGTAATCCTTACTCCTAGCAAGTAGGTTTCTTCACTGTGTCCTGAGTAAACCATGCTCATTTCCAATTCTGTTCTCTTATACCCTCCTTCCCACCTGAAATGCCATCTCTTTTCTAAATATTTGTTTCCCTAAACCTAGGGTTTGATTAATTGATAGTGACAAATACAGTCTATTATAAAACAAGTAAAACTATTTTAGATCTGATATCCTCAACTGGAAGCTGATCCCAAGTACACAAGTAGGCTTTTACAACTCCTATCCTTAAGGGATGAGTTCCCAGATATTTTCGCTTCCAGTGGAGAGTTGGAGGGTGATGGGTTGGAATGAGGTGTGGTGAGGGTTGAGGATTTAGAGAGTTGGGATCCATCACGCATTTGCAAATCCAACTTGTTCTTGTGAATACTAGTCCCTTAGGCTGACCCCTGTCACTCAAGGGGAAACGGAAGTTCAGAAAAGTTGAGTTCCTTGTCATTGACCATGGAGGCATGTTATTTTTTTTATTTGTATTGCCTAGTATTCCCTTTATAACATGCATTTTACTCTAGATTTCCTAATTCTCTGATCAAGTTATGATGAGGCACTTTATTTGCACAAAAAAATTCCCTACTGGTAGCTTTCATGTCTCATCCTTTCAGTCATTATATATTTTTAAAATACCTTCTGTGTGCCTAATATGAGAGTACAACTTCTGTATCTTGCATGACACCTAATACACTGCTATAGTGTGTGTTTAAAAACCCTTGCTGATCGCTTTCATGTGGAAGGCTTTAAAAAGCTGACATTTATGCTTCTTAAACTGCAGTTCATATATTTGACTTAATTTGCCAGATATCAAAGCTTCTGTAACATCACCTACATGGGGTTATGTCAAGCAAAAATGCTGTAAACAAGAACATAGACGTGATTTGTGTGGTCTCCTGTCACCCTTTTTTCTCAGCCTTTCCACAGATTTCTTTAATGCATCCTGCAAAATATTAGAAAAAACAAGCTCAGCATATCTTCAAAGAGGACTTTGGTATAATTTCTACCTTTTTCTTTTTTAAAGGTTTTTTTTTGTATTTTTGTTTTTGTTTTTTTTTTTCTTCTTTGGTAATGTTTTTATTTTACAGGGCTAGCCTTACACAGAAATATAAACTCCGGAGAAGCAGGACCCACATCTAATACTGGGAGGGAAAGAAGTAAATAAGGCCTTGAAATGAGGCAGAGGGGAGCCTTGGGATTTAAATAAACACAGTGTAGTATTGATACAAAGACACACCTTTTAAGACCCATCCCACCTTACTTTGTTTATCACTGTAAAAGCATTTAGTGTTGTTGCTGGGATCAATTTTATGTTAGAAGAATTTTCAATTGTACTGCATCAGAGATTCCAGTGATGAGCACTTCTGAAATTAACAGTGGAATCCTACTAATTCAGATTATTGATGTGGAGATTTGCTGCAGATGCTTGAATTTTGTGGGCTTAGAAGTATGTGAAAAATCAGGATTAAAAGTCAACCCACTGCTTCAGAATATGGTTCATTTGTTTTGGTGACTGTAGTTTAATTTTAATTATTTATGTCTCTGCTGACTAGTCCTTTGGCAAATGCTCCACAGAAAATACATCATCACCTTTTTTTTCAGGTGTGTCTGCATTCAGAATTCTTAACTCCCTGACAGGTATTTCTTTGAGTCATCTATATTAAGAAATAATTTTCAGTCTGTCTACAAGAATCCAAAATTTGCTTTCCAAAATGGATACTGTATTTTAAATCCAGTATGACTCCTTACACATTTAACATGCTGAACTGAAAGCTTTCATAGAGACCTGTTTTTTTGTTTTGTCTTGTAGGCATAAGAAAACTAAACAATTTACTCTTTAAACTATATTTTGCTATTAATATCCTCCATCAATATAAAATGCATTTTATATTTATTTAAATATATTTAAATATACTTTCAAAGCATTATTTTCTGGAGAATAACTTATAAATGTGATCTTCATAATAAGCAATTAATTTTATAAGTAAATTAAACCTTTTAAATAAGTGGGAATCGCAGTTTTTAAATGATTCATTGATAATTTCATAGAACATTATACCAAAATTAATCACAGGAAGAACACAATGTCCTTTACCATTTATTTCCTCACACCCTAGGGACATATGCATCTGTTTTATTTGCCATTTCATAAAAATGTGTTGTAGTTCTTGGAAACCAAATATAGTATAGGATCACCTAAAAAAATTTTTGAAAAGTTTTCACTTTTCAGAATTAGAGAGATGAGGCACTCCCCCTCTTCTCTCATACATCATTTGAAAAATGTTCCAGATAGAAGCCATAATTACCTGTATTTAAAAATGAAACTAATTAAAATCTTCGTGAGTTACATTGAAGGCAGTAAGAAAGTGCTCTAAGTCTCTGTAAGGGCCACTGTTCCAAGAGGAAATGAGCTCATATATAGCATAGAAAAATAAAAGAGAATAAGTTTAATGTGAAAGGATCTTCCAATGAGAAATAGAAAGACTGACATAAAGTTACTGAAACATTTGACTGGATGAGACCAGAACTAACCAACTTGACAGGAGGACTTTTTCTTCAAACTCAACAAGATTTCTAGACGTAAATTATTGTGTGATCTTTCAAATCTAAACTAAACATGTCTAGTAATTTTCTAGTCAAAAACTGGTAAAAGGTATACTCTTGCCTGCTCATCCAACCCATTGTGATCATTTGTTATTGCAGTTGTTTTTGTTTTGCTGGCATCAATGTTATGAAGGAACAATTTATATATAATAAATGGCACCCATTTAAAGTGTACAATTTGAGAATTTTGACAGTTGTACACTTATAAAACCATATTATCATCAAGATACAGAGCATTTCCATTACTTCCAAAAAATTATTTGTGCTCCTTTGTATAGTCCATTCCTCTGTATCCCCCTGGACCCGGGAAACCACTTATCTACTTTTGTCACTATAGATTAATATTCATTTTACATAAATGGAATCACATAGTGCGTGCTCTTTGTGTGAGGTTTCTTTTACTCTGCATAATGAATTTGATTCATTCATGTGTTTATCATATCAAGTTTACTGCTTTTTATTGCTGAGTAGTAACAAACCTCGTTTTATCTGTATGTTTTATTTCTTTACCTAAATCATATTTTTATTAATATTAATGGCTGCATTTGAAATTCTTTATATCCTCTAAGTACCTAGAACAATCCTTTGCACATAGTTGAGATTGGTTGATTCATCTATCTGAAGATAGATGTTGGAAAGGAGTTTTAGAATGATCCTGGTATTAGTGGTATTCGTTTTTGGAGAAAATGTTTGTGTTGGAAGTAGCAAAGTACAAGATAATTTATTCAGCAGTTACAACATGCTTGTTACAATCCAAAGTTGCTTGGATGCATTGCCTCTTTTATCTTTGTAACCAATCCTATGTGGTGTTCACACTTGTATGCTCCTTTAGTAGATGAAACAGGGATTAAGGAACTTGACATTGAGTACACAAGCTGATAAGCAGTAGAGATGCTGGACTCCGAAGACACTGCTCTTAACCATGGTACCCCATTTCATCAGAAAAAAGAAAAGTTGTTCCATCTTCCTCCTCTGCTCAAAACACAGCAATTTCTCCTCATTTCTTTCTAATTTAAATTGAACGCCCATACTGTAGCTACAGGGCGCATGTTCTTTGTTTCCAAGTGAATTCTCAGGCCTCCTGCTCACTCTCTCCTGCACAGTGGCCTCTGTGCTGTTCCTCGGGCACATGACACATGCTGTCATCCCAAGGCCTTGACTTTAGCGCCCCTTTCACCAACCTCAGTACACTTGCTCGACTCACTCACATCTTTCATGTCTTTGCTCAGATTTTACCTTGCTGAGGTCTACTCTGAACCTTTCTTGTAAATATTGCACCCCTCTACCCCTCACCTCCTGCCTTCCCAGTCCCTTCTACCCTTATGTTTTCCCTTTATTTTCTCCATAGCACCTCCTATTTTCTCCCATATACATGAATTACTCATTTTATTAAGTTTAATAATTGTTGCCTGTCTCTGCAGAATATAATCCCCACAAGAGCAGGTATCTTTGTTGGTGTTGTTACCTGATTTATCCCAAATGTCTGGAACAATGTTGTCTTAGTTCAGGCTGGCTGCTATAATGATTACCATAGACAGGGTGACTTAACAAACAAACATCTATTTCTCACATTTCTGGAGTTGAGGTAGTCCAAGATCAGGGTGCTGACAGATTTGATGTCTGGTGAGGATCCACTTTCTGGTTTGTAGATGGTAATCTTCTCATTGTTTCTTCACTGCAGAGAGAGAGCAAATTCTCTTTTCTCTTCTTATAAGGGCACTAATGCCATTCATGAGGATTCCACCTCATGATCTAATCACCTCCCAGAGCCCCCACCTCCTAATACATTGGGGGTTAGCATTCTCATATGTGAATTTTGAGAGGACACAAACATTCGGTCCATAATAAGTGCCTTACACATAATAAGTTCCCAATAAAAGTGTTTACGATATGAGCTGGGATATTTTTGGTCTTCTTCTCCTACCAACTAATTTTTCTTCTCAGAAGAAACGGCATTAAGCAATAGTTGGATGACTTAGGGACAAGGTGAAAGAATATAAACATTGATATCCAGCTCTATAAGAGGAGTCAGTAAAGAATAAGAAATAGTTTCTCACTTTAATACCCTCTATAGTCTTTTATCTCTCTTATATCTTATTAGTTCATAATACAGTGATTTCCTGGATTGCTTCTTAGAACTGGAAGGACCTGGGAGAATTTTGCAATAACTTGGTCCAAAAGTCCCAACTTTGGGACTTTGGAGAGTTGTGGACCAAATGCATTTCACATGGGTTTTGAATTTGAATGGCTTTAGATGAAACTTCCTATCAAAGCAGTCTTTTGTCTTAATCCACTCTGACTTATTCATTTTGGTGTCTGACCCAGAACATTGTCAACTAGATTGCCTCTAATACAACATCTTTATTTTAGGGAAGAGAAACTAGATAAATGAAGCAAGTTGCCTACAATGAAATGATGATTTAGAGCCATTTCCCCTGAATGAAAAAAATTCAGTATTGTTGAAGCATTTACCAATCAGAGAAAAGATTAAATAGAAAAATTATAATTTCTGCCGTTTTTTTTTTAATAACTTGATTTTATCCATTCCAATGTATATAGTAGAGACCAAATATTCTTGTCCTTTTTTTTTTTTTTAATTTTATTTATTTATTTATTTATTTATGGCTGTGTTGGGTCTTCGTTTCTGTGTGAGGGCTTTCTCCAGTTGCGGCAAGCGGGGGCCACTCTTCATCGCGGTGCGCGGGCCTCTCACTATTGCGGCCTCTCTTGTTGCGGAACACAGGCTCCAAACGCGCAGGCTCAGTAGTTGTGGCTCACGGGCCTAGTTGCTCCGCGGCCTGTGGGATCTTCCCAGACCAGGGCTCGAACCCGTGTTTCCTGCATTGGCAGGCAGATTCTCAGCCACTGCGCCACCAGGGAAGCCCATTTCTGCCCTTTTAAATCACCTTTTTATTGAATTCCTTGCTTAACACCCATAAAATGACTCATTGTTTGTGGTCATTTAGGCTCAGATAAGGTGTGCTTTCTTTCAGCATCATAAATTTCTCTTAAATGATCTGCGAGGAGAAGATCATTTAAGAGAAGCTTCCATTAAACTTGGTGAAGGGAAAAGTGAATGAATCATTTGTTATTTACTCTTGTGGTAATTCATTTGTAGTGGGAACCCTATTCAAAGTCAAAGTATTTTATTTATTTACTGGCTTTTC
The DNA here is from genome assembly GCF_965194805.1 of Balaenoptera borealis. Classification (NCBI taxonomy): domain Eukaryota; kingdom Metazoa; phylum Chordata; class Mammalia; order Artiodactyla; family Balaenopteridae; genus Balaenoptera; species Balaenoptera borealis. Next base: position 49,368,851 of record NC_138871.1, read on the forward strand.
ATGTTATTTTCTTGAAAAGCAGTAGGGATTACATTTGATGTACTTGTGGGGATAGGACTAACATGAAGGAATAATAGTATCATTTCATATTTCTAGGAAGAATATAATCTTGGGGGAAGGCCAAGAAACTTTTGTCTCCTAGTCAGAAAAAACATGCGTATTGCTATTTTGAGCCATATTGGCATATAATTTATCCCTTTAAACAAAACTTGCACTGTCAAATTTTATTTCAATTAACTTAAAAATGTAAAACAGCCTTTCTCAAGTGATATCCTCTTCTAGTTGATTGAATAGGAGAAAATATTCTTTTTGGTAATATTTTAGTGCCGAGGTAATTGCTATATGTTATATAACCACATAGGGAGTCCACCATTATATTAGCAGTTATTTTTACATTACTCTTTATGGACAGTGATGGTAGATATTTTTCATGTTCAATGAGCCTTAGAGACTATAAAATAAATTTATACAGTAAAATGCTGCCCATGTTATTCCAAGCATTTCTTTGTGTACAGAAAATATTAATTAAATATTTCTGCTTCTGTGAAAAACATGTGGAAAATAGGAAGTTCCACATGAATAATCAGGGTGAAATCTTGAACTGTTCTTCCAATTGACTTTAATTCTCTCTGCTGAAAGTAAAGAACGATTACTGACAATCTCCCCAATTTCATTTGTCAAAACTCTGAGAATGAGTCAAGATTTTAATAAATTAAGTGTTGGAAAATCCCCAAGGATGTATAAAGTACCATGGAAATCCTCATTAATAAATTAAAGTACTTTTGTTTACTGAAAATCATTCTACTTTTGTGAATGTATACTCAGACTTATATTTATGTTACTATACTTATAATGCTTTCCTACATAATCAAGGATGATGCTATCAATTCAATAAAAATAAAAATCACATGGTAAAGATTTGTCCTACACTAACATTTTATTTATATGACATGGGGTCATCTCAGATGTAAGAAAAGCTTCTAAGAAGTATCTTCTGGTCTTTTAATAATTAAACAATTTAGATGAGACAACTAAACCAAATCCTATATCAAACCCTATAAAAAAAGTGTTCTAGTGAGGTTGCCTTCTATACTGAGGGTCTCAAAAAAATTTTACACAAATGTCAAATGTTTTATGAGAAAGCCCCTTTTAGTATTCCAGTAGAACAGATTTAACTATAAAATGTTTGTCTTTTTGGCATTAGTCAAACTGTCAATACATTAAAGAGTTTCAATAATGCATTAATCTAAATTAATAGATATTTACATGTACATCTATAAGCATATGTGTGTCACTTGAGTCCTTCAGGGGACAGATGCTCAGATGTAGTTAGGGCTACAAAAAGCTGTTGAGTAACAACTGTGAAAGATAAATTAGGAAAGGAGCAGGATGAGTGGTAGGGGCCTCTAAACACAATACAGATCTGATTCTCTCTCAGCCAACTCTGTGGAGCGCTCTGGAGCAAAGATGGCTCATTAAGAGGAGTTCCTAGGTAGGTAGAAATGGCCATGCCCCAATAGCCCACCGCCCTATGAATGCTTAGTCATTGGCTAGGGGCTGCCCAGGAGAGCATGGCCTCAGCAGATCCTGAAAGTGCTAATTGTTGGGGGTTGTCAGCTAACTGTACTTCTTGCAGCTGAATAGTATGTTGTAGAAAAGGACACTGCGTGACATGTGGTGACTGGCACACCTTCATAGCTGTTCCAGTATGAAATAAGTTTACATGCATATGTTTATGAGTAAATATATCTATGTATGCAATATGTTGTGTATGTTTAAATACAGAATGTTCATCTAATTCCCAGTAATATCTTAGATTCAATAGATCTTTAAAATTCATAGATTTTTCTCAATAATTTAAGAATTACATTTCAAGATAATTTTTTTTAAAGATTTTGTCTTTTTTAAAAATTTTATTTATTTATATATTTATTTTTGGCTGCATTGGGTCTTTGTTGCTGTGAGCAGGCTTTCTTTAGTTGCGGTGAGCGGGGGCTACTCTTCGTTGCGGTGCGCAGGCTTCTTATTGCGGTGGCTTCTCTTGTTGTGGAGCACGGGCTCTAGGCTTGCGGGCTTCAGTAGTTGTGGCATGCAGGCTCAGTAGTTGTGGCTCGTAAGCTCTAGAGTGCAGGCTCAGTAGTTGTGGTACATGGGCTTAGTTGCTCCGCAGCATGTGGGATCCTCCAGGACCAGGGCTCAAACCCATGTCCCCTACATTGGCAGGTGGATTCCTAACCACTGCGCCACTAGGGAAGTCCCTCAAGATAATTTTGAAAGATCAAAAAATTGCAACTATCAAGCTAAGGCTGTATTATGGGAAGTTCAGACTGATTAGGTGGCTCTTTCTCTGGTTAACTATAAACACTATTGCCTTTGTAAGGTCACCAAGTAAATTCTGCACCAACTTATATTATTTTTGAATAGGAAAAAAACATCCTTAGTTGTGAGGGATTAATGAATTGGGATATATAATGCAAAGAACTTGATATTATCCAACCTTAGGAGATAGTGAACTCTCAGTTCCCAGTAACTGAGTAAAGACAGATTGCTATAAGAAGCAGTGTAACTTCTATCAATAATTATTCCTGATATTATATTTCCATTTTTAAGATTTCTTCACCTAGTGAAGTATGCCTAATTATTGCCATGTTCTGTGTCAAGGCCTTTTCACCTGCTGTTCTTTCTGCATGTTCTGCCCTCAGATATTGATGATACAGACTTCCATGCCTCACTGTAATCTCTTTTCCAATGTCATCTCTCCATCCAATCTGAAACAGCAGCCCTTAACACTGTCTTCTTCTCTGCTTTTAAAAAAAGAATAGTTATCCCTATGTGGCATTATTAAACAGCTATTTATTTACTTTTTTGTTTATCCCAATAAAATTGCATGCTCTGTAAGGGCAGAGATCTTGTCAGTATTGTATGCTCTTGTACCCCCAGCCTCTGTAATAGTTAGTGTAAGGTATATATGGTAGGCAGTCAAAAAAATTCATTGAATGAATGAATGGATAGATGATGAATGATTGAGGAAACTAATGAATATGTTGAGTGGTCTTTGCCCACCCAACCCCCCCTCAAAAATATAATTGTGCCTGTGTAAAAGCAAGAGTTTACCCAGATCTGGCTTTATGGTATATTCCCAGTTCAGGAGAAACTTTGCCATCATGTGGGAAAATGGAATTTTTTTCCCCAGTAATATACTTACTTTAGCAAGATATGTTAGAGAAAAAAATGTTTCTTTAGCCTTGGCATGTAATTTTATGAAAGCAGCAATCTGTTTTAACCAGCCATTGCTTCAAATAATGACTAGTTAATTTTACAGAATTTCTTCCCTCTTCTTATAAGCGTTTGAGAGTCTTTCAAACAGTATAATTCTCTGCAAGGTCAACAAGAGTCTCACAGTCTTCTGTCAACTTGCATAATCAGATTTTTTTTAATGTATTTATAAATAAACAGACTATTCCATTTATATCCACTAGGAAGTGAAGAAAGGACAGACAGATGTGGCCTTTGTGACCTGCTGTCCTGTGCTTTATGGTCAGTCTGGTGATCAGGAAGCATCCCATCAATCAGGCTAAAATTAGTATTGATTTCAACTTGCCATCTTTCTCTTTCTTCTGCCTCTGCAGCAGCAATATAGGAGATACTCTTTTCTCCATGTCATCATATCATGGCTCACTTGGCCTAGTTCTTACTTTATGATTGAATGACAGGAGTATAGATCTATCAGTACAGTAGTCACAGTCATACTCATGTAAACTGACCAAATGTTGGATATACTTGATCTCAACTTTGAGATATGGGTGTATGAAATACCATTAAAGAGTAGCTAAAGACAAGAATGGTCTGATGGATGTACTAACAATTCACATATTTTTCATCATCTAAGTTAAACTTTGAAATAAATAAGTTTCCTCAAATAGCCACCATTTAAATAAGAAAGTCAGTTTCAATCCTCCTGTTTCATCTTATTCTTTCACTATATGGCATAAATAATAGTCTTATATACTACATTATATTTAGTGTTTGGTTCCTAAATGGTAAAGGTAATGTCCTTTCCAAGTTCTATGAACTACAGTGGTACAAAATTTTTCTTTTAAGGCTAGAGATTCTCTCACTTTACCACCTTTGCAATGGATTCAATTAGTGATATTATGATATTGCTGGCCTGCACATCTCTCTACATAACTAAAACAGAGAGCAAAAAAATCTCTTTAAAATTAGATAACACATAAGTAAACATTATATTTACAAGTTCAGGACCCTGTCCAGTGCAAACATTTGTGTTTGAATTAAAAATAGGTGGCCTCTCAGTGCAGTAATAGGGCCCCTTGAAAAGAGTACACAGAAACAGAAATTATACTGAGTTTTGTGCTCTATTGGTTTTAGAGGACATTGGCGTATTGAGAATGCTAGTCTGATTTGAGTATTTTAAGTAGTTTGAATGATTTCTAATAATAGGGCATTGTTAACTAAATTATAAAGCAGATTAATGACTAACTTTGTAACCAGGTGTCCTCATGATCTGATTTATTGAATAGTCTGTAAATTGAAGTCAAAACTGTTCAGATCTTTTGAAATATATTTGGAAATATCTTAATTAGGGTACATGCTGGTCAGAATTTGGTTTTGCATATAATTTGCTTAGCCAAATCTACAAAATGTGAGGTCAGTTTGAAGTTCTTGGTGTTCTACGTTGGAGGGAAAGTCTAAATTCATGAAGTTTTGGGGTGCCAGGGGGAAATAGGAAAAGAATTGGTATTCTGAGGCCGACTTAAGTTTATAATCAAAAGCAAACATTAGTGTAGGAGGTCACATTGATTTATTCTTATCCATAGATGGCCTCATGTCCTTAAAAGAGAGGACAGTTACCCCTGTAATTTTTTTCTTTTTTTCTTTATCAGCTCCTAAATTCTCACTTCCACCAAATGCACCCATATATGCTTAAAATGTGTTCTTTATTGGAAGACAAATGGCCAAGACATAAGATAATTGTAGAGTATTTCATGTAGACAGTGAGGGTGTGATGATAAGATCCTTTGATCAATACCCTCATGAGCCTTAGACTTAATTATACAATTGCAATTAAAAATACATCAATTAATGGTTATCAAACAGTTTCAATCAAAACTGTCAACTAATGGCTACTGAGGTTTAAGCAATATAATCCAGTGCTTTATTTTGGCACTTGTTTGCAACATGTGTTGTTTATTTTCTGTGTACCATGATGTCTCCTTATCTGGATACTAAAGTCACAGGGGAATCAAAGAAATGCATACACATGTGCTAAATTGATTTCTGTCCTTTCCTTATTCATCCTAGTCTTAAAATAAGAACATTATTGAAAATTTACTGAGAACTGGGTTAATAGCTGGCACCTTGTTTTCATGTAAACAGTTTTCAGATAGACCAAAAATCATCTGGACTATTTTGTGGTTCCCTGTCTGCCTTTCTGATTATCCCTCTCTTAGTCATCCTTTCTCTTCTAGAGATTTTCCTTTTCGTGTCTTCTCGTTAGGCTACTTTGACCTCTGACCCTTCAGTGACTTAGGTTACATTCCCCAGGATTTAGCCCTTAGCCACCTTCTCCTGCAGTCCCTTTAAGGGCCATTTCAGTCTTAATTTCCAAAATTGGTCCTTCTAGTTTAGACCCTTTCTCCTGACTGCTAAACACGTATGCCCCGCTGTCCCCTGGCGGACATCTCCACCAGGGTGTCCTGCAGGCGTTCAGACTGGACTCATCCTTCCAGCCTCAACAACAGCAAAAACAGGTCTTTTCTTCACTTTGCCACTCAGCAGATGCGTACGTGGCAGATTCTGTGCAGTTTCTAGGGAATATAAGATTGAATAGGGTGCTTCCTTTTCTGTTGAGGCCAATGCATACTTGGATAATTTATTTTGATGTCATATGTAAGGTGTTCTGGCGTCGGAAAAAGACATTTCACAGTGCAGCCTGGCCATGGGTTAGAGAAGGCTATTCTGGAGGAGGTGAGTCCTGGGCTCTTGGAATAATTTCCTTCCTGCTCTTGCTTCCCAGTCCTGAGTTGACCCATTCACCAGTCCATCTTTCCTGGGACCACTGGAGTGATCTTTTTGATCTTGTTGCTTCACTGAAAAATAACCTTTGTTTCCCTGTGGCCTCTAGGGTGAAGTCAGAACTCAGTGTGACATTGTAAGGCCCTTGTGATTTGATCTGACCTTGGGTCAGATATCCTAGCCATACTGTGTAATCGTTTGAATACCTTCATGTTCTTTTCTAAGCTTTTCCTTCTGCCTGTTCAGCCCTTCAGAATGATCTAACGTCTCCTCTGTGACAAAGCTTTCCTTCAGTTCTCCCTATTCTCTCCAGCCTTCCCTGAGCTGGGCACCTGCTCTCCCCGTTTGCTTTGTTTCCATAGCTATCCCTTCCCATTGACTGGGGCTACGGTGGGGCAGGGGCCGTGTCTTGGGGCTTCTGGCTTTAACAGAACCTGGCATAGATGTGTCTGAGCTTAACTCAGGGGTTCAGAGGTTTGTTAAGTCAACACAGTGGGGGCAGAGAACCTTTCCAAAGAGTTGAGGCTTGTAGATCCCCAGGTGACTGCAGTGTGAGGAGGGTGAGGAGAATGGAGAACAGAGCGGGTGTATATTAGGAGTGCTGCAAAGTCAGCTCTTCACACTGAACAACTGAGACTTGGAGTGGGTCCTGAGGGTGATGTACCTTTAGAGCGGTTCTTTCAGTGTTTCCATCACATCAGCATCCTGCTGAGGAGGGTCTCATTTAAAACTCACACTTCGGGCTTCCCTGGTGGTGCAGTGGTTGAGAGTCCGCCTGCCAATGCGGGGGACATGGGTTCGAGCCCTGGTCTGGGAGGATCCCACATGCCGCGGAGCAACTGGGCCCGTGAGCCACAATTGCTGAGCCTGCGCATCTGGAGCCTGTGCTCCGCAACAAGAGAGGCCACGATAGTGAGAGGCCCGCGCACCGCGATGAAGAGTGGCCCCCACTTGCCACAACTAGAGAAAGCCCTCACACAGAAACGAAGACCCAACACAGCCATAAATAAAAAATAAATATTTAAAACTCACACTTCCCCTGGATTATTGCCATTTTATTGATGAAGAAAGGCTTATTTGGCTAAAATAGACCAGGTGAGTAAATGGTACAACAGATATTCCAGATCTGTCTGGCTCCCAAATTCAGTACCTCTACATGTGTACATTTGGAGTTTCTTTCCTCCCCCCACCTTAGTAGGGCTGGCGGGTGGCATGGGAAAGCTCTCTAGGCTTTTTTTTCTTCCCCAAAGACATCAGAATATACATAAGTTTGGTATTTCTTCCTGGGTTTTTTCCCTATAAGTAAATCTGGATAAGTAGGCTTGAAGATGAATGGCTTGTGACCTGTATTTCTGGTTCATTTTAGCAGGAAGAGTATTTAGGCTTTATTACATAGGCTGCATTCCCAGATGACCTTGGGCAAGATGGCTAACCTCTCCAAGGCAGTCTCCTCTGTGAAAAGGAGATACATAAAGTGGGAAGCTAAGCAAAGTACCTACCCTTCAATGACGCTATGTAGTGTTCTTTGCCTTGAGAGAAGGAGGACTTCTGGTTAGTTCTAAGTCCTATGAGTGCCCTCCTTGTCTCTGGATGGCATTATTGCAAAAATAGACCTGGAGCTCAGGTGGCCTTTGAGGGTACTTTTTCTCCCTTTTCAGTAAGGGTGGCTTTTTAAATTGCAGATATCATTCCAGAGGAAGAGATAATTTAAAACTTAGTGTTAACTACCTACTTATGTTATTTGCTAAGATCTTGAGCTTGTTTTATGTTGGTATAAACTGGTGAAGTTGGTGATGTTCTCTCTGTCTACTGGATGGAGAGATTCTGAGCTGACTTGCCCAAGCTAGTGCTGTGTCTAGAAAGCCTTAGATTGAAATCTGGTCTCCTCATTTTGAGTTCTGTTTGCCATCATGGGGGTTAGGTGAAAAGGGTCCAGAGCAAGAATGGGGCACATATGTGGAAGATAGAGACCTGGATGGGAGAGGAGGCCAGACGCCAAGTGAGACTTCACTTATTTGCTAACTTTATTAAAAACCTGCTCTCACTCAGTCATTTCATAGGTGGTCTTTGTAGGTTTCTGGCCCTGGTTCAGACTGTTCCATAAAAATCGGAGACGCTTGGTTTTATCAGTAGTTCCAAAAGTCATTGTGATGGCATTTTTGACTGCAGTACAGGGAACTAACCCCATTGGGCCTGGGTTGACCCTCTGTAAAATTCATCAGTTCACACAGGGTCTGGTGTTAGTCGCTGGTGGGAGCCATTGCTGTCACTGGCATTTGGCTTTAACATATCTCCTTGCTCAAGTTCAAGTTCCTTTCATGTTTAAACAACATAAGTTTAAAAAAGACAGTGGGTTACTACATTGGTAAGTACTGAAAGGGTCTTAGGCAAATGCAGGCAGTCTAGCCTTTAATATGGTATTGGAGAATTTCCCCCCAAAAAGGAAAGAAACAAAAGGAAGGGTTTTTGTTTTGTTTTGTTTGTTTGTTTTTGTGAAAACGCTTTGTGTGTTAAGAAAAGATAGATTTTTAGTGAGGGTTGAAGTCTGAAGCATTTTTAGTCTGGAAACCCTCGTGTGTGTGTGTGTGTGTGTGTGTGTGTGTGTGTGTGTGTGTTTGGCTGGCTGTGGTGTTATGAGTTCTGATTTCTGCAATTAAAATCCTTCTGTGGAAGGTGTGGTCATTTAAAAATACAAAGGTATATTGTCATTCTGCAGCCTTTCCTATTGCCCAACATTTACTGAACACAGTAAACAGCCAAGCATTCCATTTATTAGAGGCTAGCGATAGGGACAGGTGATACAAAGATGAATCACATAATCTCTCAAGGAGTTTCTAGCCTGATAGAATTGTATTATTAGACAGTTTGAAGCATGTAATCCCAGGTAATCAGATTGAGGCACAGTGCCATCGCCTTAGGAGTTAACAGGCTCCATATCTGGCTTCTCTTTTTTGTCTAACAAAGTCTTTTTCTGTCATATGTGGTGATCCTTACTCTCTTAAATCATTAAGTTGCTTGGCAAGATTCTTGGATCTGGAGAGACTGGGTATAGGGCCATATAAGAAAAATGCATTCATTTGCTATGGTATTCAGGGGTGTAAGGTCAGGTAGGAATTTTCACCTAGAAAAATATGTAAGGCAGATTCCTAATTTGTCATAAAATGGATCCCTTCTTCTCCTAGAGTTTTGGAAAGCTGTGATTTTAGGCAGCATGGACCAATAGGATTTTCTTTCTCCTTTGAGCACAGGTTTTGTAGCTTTTGTTATTTTGTCAGAACATTTTTTGGCCTGTGTGCACTAGAGAAGTTACCAAATTTTGGTGAGAACAAATCTTCCTGATAAAGTTGAGATCTGTACGTTTAAGAAGAAATTTGATTATTTATGCTTGGTTCTGTGTCTCTCCCCTTTTCTATCACTCTTCATTCCTTCCATTGATAAAGCTAAATATATAGAAACATTGACAGCCACGCAAATACTTAGGTTAAGTGCTTTTAAACCGATAGTACAGTATGAAAGAAACTTCTTGGCAATTTTATGTTTTACAGAATTAATTAGAACTGACCTGTGGGGGATTTATATCCAACCACCTTTCAGAATCCCTTTTCCTCCTCTTGCCCACACTCCTAGCACAAAGTGGGGAACACAGTGGATTCTTAATAAATGCTTGTTGAATGTTGCATTCTGCATCTTCCTGAAAATAACAGAACTGTCAATAATTATTTAACAGTAAAATGTTTTAAAAACTTATTTGAAAATTAAGATGTAAGAGATTAACGCACCAAAAGCAAATCTCATCTCTTAATTGCTTAAAATTGATTATTTCAAGTAATCTTCTTTAATTGAAACTTCTGAAGGCTGGAATTTTTTAATTATACCCTTTGTTCAGACCAGCCTCTGAGAATAAGAACAATTAAGGCAATTACGATAGCATTACATTTTTGATGAAAAGTTGGCATTTTCTGTATATTAAGATTAGATGTTAGCTACTGAAGTTTCTGGGGGTAGGACTTAACTAAAACTTCCAACATTAATAATACAAAGCTGTTATGAATTTGCAATAAAATTTTCTTGGTCATTTTTTTCACTGAGGTGAAAGAGTCCATGTAACCATGCCTCAAAGCCAGTTTACTCACCTAGTACTTCCTTAATAATCCATTGGTAGTTGTGAAGCAGTTTAACATTTAAGTTTAATTTTTTTCACTAGTTTTCTGATTTATAAATACTAATTTCTTGGAAAATTTGAAAATTTCCAAAAAATAAAAAATTCAGTATCTTGTTTTCCCACTATACAGAGCTAACTGCAGTTAAATAAATGTTTGGTGCATTTTCTTCCAGTCTTTTTTTTCAATGTATAAATATTAAAATTATTTTCATAGTTGAGATCATGCTGCATATATGGTACTGCATCTTGCTTTTTTCATTTTTTAACGTTGTGAGCAGTTTTCCCATGGCATTAAAACTGTCTGAAAAATTGAAAGCATTTTTTGGTTCTTGGTGTGACACATGTATCTTTGTAATTGGTTTGATTTAGTGTGCTTTGCTTCAATAAAAGTTCAGTATTACAATTTAAAAAAAATAGATGGCCTCCTATATATTTTTTTTTGGAAATAACATTTTATTTTTAATATTTTAATTTTTGTTTTATACAGTATTGGAGTATAGTAGATTAACCATGTTGTGTTAGTTTCAGGTGTACAGCAAAGTGATTCACTTATACATTTATCTATTCTTTTTCAAAAATTTTTCCCATTTGGGTTATTACAGAATATTGAGCAGAGTTCCCTGTGCTATATAGTAGGTCCTTGTTGGTTATCTGTTTTAAATATAGCAGTGTGTACATGTCAATCCCAAACTCCCAGTCTATCCCTCCTCCCCACCCTTCCCCCTGGTAACCATAAGTTCGTTCTCTAAGTCTGTGAGTCTTTTTCTGTTTTGTAAATGAGTTCATTTGTATCTTTTTTTTTTTTTTTTTGATTCCATGTATAAGTGGTATCACATGATATTTGTCTTTCTGTCTGACTCACTTCACTTAGTATGATAATCTCTAGGTCCATCCACGTTGCTGCAAATGGCGTTATTTCATTCTTTTTAATGGCTGAGTAATATTCCATTGTATATATGTACCACATCTCCTTTATCCATTCCTCTGTCGATGGCCATTTAGGTTGCTTCCATGTCTCGGTTATTGTAAACAGTGATGCAGTGAACATTGGGGTGCATGTATCCTTTCGAACCATGTTTTTCTCCAGCTATATGCCCAGGACTTGGATTGCTGGATCATATGGTAGCTCTATTTTTAGTTTTTTAAGGAACATCCATATTGTTCTCCATAGTGGCTGTACCAATTTACATTTCCACCAACAGTGTAGAAGGGTTCCCTTTTCCTCACACCCTCTCCAGCATTAATTGTTTGTAGACTTTTTGATGATGGCCATTCTGACTAGTGTGAGGTGATATCTCATTGTAGTTTTGATTTGCTTTTCTCTAATAATTAGCAATGTTGAGCATCTTTTCATGTGCTTTTTGGCCATCTGTATGTCTTCTTTGGAGAAATGTTGATTTAAGTCTTCTGCCCATTTTTTGATTTTTTTTTTTTTTTTTTGATATTGAGCTACATGAGCTGTTTGTAAATTTTGGAGATTAATCTCTTATCAGTCACATCATTTGCAAGTATTTTAAATAGCCTCTTATATTAATGTGAAATCTTAAGGTGATAACATGAGCAAAGAAGTACTAAGAAGTTATTAATATGTAGTATTATAAAGATATTTTAAATACTTATAAATTGGATTTATTCCAAAAATATTACATCTTTAGAAAAAGTACCTTTTTATTGATTATTGGAAAGCAGCTTATAGAAAAGACTTAAATGTTTAAGAAGGAATAACTTGGTATAATATTTAGTAAAATACTGTATTTTCCTAAGTGTATATTATATATTGTATCCAGTTTTGTTTATGAACATTTTTTAAAGGTTATAAGTATAAAGTTTTTCACAGCATTTATATTTTCCACAATTTGCCTAAAATGTAATGTTAGAACATAAATCAGTGAAGCAACCGAAGTTTTATTCTATATTTAAGTGAAAAGTTGTTAACCTGTAGGAAGGTATTTAGCCCTATCATATAAATTATATTGTACTTAATTCAAATATATACAGCAACAACATAAATATATTTCACTGTTACAATTACATTTCTTTATTTCTGAAAAGAATGCACAAGTTGCATCACAGTCTTTTCTTATTTTGAATCTGAGGTTAAAAAGATAAAATTGGAAAGCAGCTACTGCCAGAAATTGTTTTTAATTTGTTTTAATGGAAGACTGTTTTTAATTTGCCTGAACTTTAGAAATATTTATTGAGCATTTGCTATGTGTGTAGAAGTCAGTGACAGGTGGAGTAGGAATTACTGAAGAAAGGAAAACATAGTTACTGTCTTTAAATAACTGAACATATTAATATAAAAGAGTGTATTAAAAAATACAGGAACACAGTGCTTTGGACGTTCTGAAGAGATTAGAGAACACTTCCATTCTGAGGGGCAGTTCAAAAGACTTCTGAAAGTGGGCACATCTGATATGAGCCAATTTGAAATCTTGATATGATTTTAAATACAGAGTAGTTGAAGAGACTTAGTTTACAACACTAAAATTCTGTATCAGTCTTCACATTTCCAGAGTGATCCTTTTTTACTAGAAGAGTGAAAAATGATCAAGTTGTATCTAAATGCAATGAAAATCTTAGCTGCTGTGCTAAGATTAAACTTTGTTTTTTAGGCTGTAATAGTCTGATTTGTCAAGTAGAATACCAATTAGGTATATTATAATCTGATATTTTCAAACAACAAGGAATCGTTTCCATGTTGTGACAATCCTAAAAAGATACTAAAACAGGAAAGCAAATTCTTAAAACAGGTGGTTATCAAATCCATCAGGTGAAGAAGAAGCCATTTCTTAATCAGAGATAGTATGTAAGTAGTGATGTGTGCTAATTATCATGTGAAAGTTAGAGTTAAGACACAGAATTAAAATTGAGTACCTGTGTTATTGTTCTGATTTTGTGTGATTATTGAGAGTACATTGTTAGGGCAATTAGGAATCTACTGTTGTCAAAACAGAATTTGTTATTAAATTCAAGGAATATTATACTTTTTTTGAAGCTGATAATGGATTACACTTATTGTACTTCAAGATTTCTGCAGAAAGAGAGAAAGAGGGAGGAGGAAGAGGGAGGGAGGAGGGAGAGAGAAAAGAAAGGAAGGAGAGAAGGAGGGAACTTATGTCTAATGTGTTAACTTCCCTCCCACTTTGCATTTCTTTCTGTTCTAATCCCTCCCACATCCACCCCTTTCTTTACCATTCTCAGTGCCATCAGAGCCCTGGGCTGGGCTGTTCTTTCTTCTCAGTACTGACTGGCATGAGACCTCTACCAAAGTAAAATCAGAAAAAGTTCTGAATTTCAGCCTCCTCTGACCAAATCTCATGGACTTCCTTTTCTTCCTATCTGTGCGTGTACTCTGTTTGGGTCTTGACCATCTCCCCTCTTTCCCTTTTACAATTTCTAAAGGTTTTTCTTTTTTAATGTTTGGGAGTAATATTCATACCATTTTTCTGGAAGTGCTATAATTCAAGAAAAAGTTGAGTCAGTTTTGACTTTTGTGAGGAGTAAAGAAATAGAGGAGAGCATAAGGTAGTGTTTTGAGTGCCTTTCTAGATTCATTCTGACAATTTTTCAAGAGTGCTCTCTGTTTCCTCCCGGACACCTCTGCCATCATTCTTGTCTTGAAGGATTGAGGAAACAAATATTATTTCTCAGTGCAGGGATGGTTACCAATGGAAGACTTAGTGGCTGAATAAAAGTTTAAAACACACCGGTTATATATTACTGGGCCTTTTCTACTTTTTTCCCTTAAAAGGGATGCTCTTGTTTTGTTTTCCCTACAGGAAAAATAAAGAGTTAACTATTTTACAATTTTTACAGTTAACTATTTTACAATTTGTGAATTTTGGCAAGAACTGGAGTCCAAGTAAATAATTTGAGGTTAAAGTAAAAGCTGCGCTTTCTGACAGAGCCCCTTGAGTCTATTCCTTAAACATGGAAACACCTTCATACCCATACCAGTGACTATAAGTCTCATCTTTCCCCTCACCATGAACATAGTGCGTGAGCATGGATGAAACACAATGGCAAAATTAAATATATGGCAGCTATTGACAGTTATGAAGAAATGTATGTCAAATTGCAGGCTCAGTATATCAAAAGGTATATGTCTGAACAAAATTCTGATATTTTAATTCATGGATATCAAGAGGCTAAAGTCAAGCTGTCAAAAGTTTGCAACATTTTTCCAAAGCTTCTTGTGTTTAAGACATCTACCCCACTCTGAGAATTGTACCAGGAGTTACTGAGTTTTTAGGGCAGGAGAATATTTCTGAAGCTTTTAACTATTCTGAGTATTTACAAATCCTGTTAGCTTTCTGAATAAAATGGTATTCAGTAGCCTATTATATATCTGAAACTGATATTCTTGTAAAAATGTTTAAGTGCTTGGTTTTTATATAGAGCTAGGCAATCCAAGAGAATAAAAGTAGACCGTAGTACTCTACTGAATCAATTAGAGGGGAGATGCAAGAATTTTCTTTTCCAACACCAGAACTCTAGTTAAATTGGAGTTGGTCAGATCTCTTTGGGATGCTAAAAAATATAAATTTGAATAAAATGAGGCTTAGTGGCATTTATTTTTAGATAATTTTATTAATTTTGCAAGAAAATATATTATGACAAGTGATTATTACCACTAACTGTAGTAAGTACACATCAAAACCCCTGTTTTCTATTGTATATCTGTCATAGTCCTCATCCCAGTTTTAGCATACGTTGAAAATTCTTTTAGGTTCACTTGACTAATTTTTTTTCCTTGGGAAAGACATACGAAGGCCAATGATGTCCATATTAGAGGAGCACATGTTTGTGAATTGATGACTGAGATAATGATGCTAATGTATTTCTTTGGATACTTTAGAACTTAGGTTCTCCAAAGGACAATGTACCTATTCTTAGAGACAAAAAGAACAAAATAAAAACTGTGTCCTTAAAGGATGTTTAAAACTTGCCAGGCAGAATATGAGCAAATGTCTCATGACTGTTCAGTGGGCTTACTGTTTCTTAGATGGACATATTGTCTGTTTCACACAAACACTCCCACCCAACCACCCAAGTGACTATTGATAGAACATGGAGTTTAATAATGTAATTTGTTTCCAAGCCGAGAAAACGTCGCTTGAGCCTTCAAAGTCCTATTCATAATTTTTCTTTTGTTTGTAATTTTCTATATCTCAAGCCTTATGAGATTTTTGTCTGATTTTTCTCTGTATAATAATTGTGTGCATAATCATTTTTTCTCCTTTTTTAAAATTAGAAGCATTTATTTAAATAGAAGCTAGGGTATTATGACAAATAAAATAAAACATTTGGGTCTCAGAATTTTCCAGAGCTCTTATAAAACCACCATTTTATCACCTTCCAAAAGAACCCATTAGATGAAAATTTGACAATATATGTTCAAGAATATTAAGGAAATGACTACCTTTATTTTCCTAACAACTCTCTCCCTTTTATTCTTCTCATTTATATGTGCTTTTCCCTTTATTCTGAGTACAAATTATCTAGCCATTCATAAAAAATGTTTGGGTAAATACCTATATATGTGATTTCACATTAAGTCAGCAGTATATGTTTGTTATACTCCCCAGTAGACTACTTAAAAGGAAGCACAAAAATGGTTTTAGTAGTCTATAAAATGATCAAATAAAAATCTCTGTATTAGTTAAAACCAAACCAGATCTTATTCCAAAACAAATTACAGAGTTCTTTATACGTAGTATGTGGGTTAAATTCCATACTAAAATATTCCAGATATTTTATGTTTTATTTCCCCTCTCAAAGAGTTATTTGAGGAGAGACAATTATCTAAAATGCACTTATAACACCAGTCAATCTCTTTGTGCTAAACTAAATGGTGTAGACAAAGGATACACACACACACGGACACACACACACACACACACAGGAGTCAGACCTCTGTATCCATGGGTTCTGCATCCACAGATTCAATCAACTGGATCAAAAATATTTGAAAAAAGTAAAATTCTAGAGTTTCAAAAAGCAGAACTTGAATTTGCTTCACACCGGCAACTGTTTACATAGCATTTACATTGCATTAGGTGTTATAAGTAATCAAGGTGATGTAAAATTTATGGGATGATGTGCATATATTATATGCAAATACCATGCCATTTTATATAAAGAACTTGAACATCCACTGATTTTGATATCTGTGGGAGGGGTCCTGGAACCAGTCCCTAGCAGATACTGAGGGATAACTGTATATATGTATATGTGTGTGCATGTGTGTGTGTATATCAACAATATACAGAATTATTTACAATTTATAATTTATACCTTATGGCCAAAAAGATATTCATAAACTATTCCAAAAGTTCTTAATGTAGATTTTTTTTCCAATCTCATCATCAGAAATATCTAAATGGAATAAAATCTATTTGCTTTCACATTGAGGCCATTGTGGGAATTGTTAATGATACTGCTGGTTTCAGCAGGTATGTTCTTCAAGTCTCCTGGGAGAACTTCATTTTCATATTTTCACTAATTATGTCAGAGTTTTGTATGCTTTGAGACCAAGGAGATTTTTTTTTTGGAAGGTTTCATTATGGGGTCATCATAGCACTTTGATTAGTTTTCTTTAGTCTAGCATAAAATTGTTGAAAATAAACATAAAGAATTGTTGATGTTTTTAATTATGTTTAAGAATATCGACAAAGTTGGCATCACTCGTATTATTTTTGGTAATTTATGGCTAGTAACCTTAACTGTTTAAACACCTCATTTTAATTTTAAACGTGTGTATTTAAGAAATAACTTGCTTGACCGGTAATAAATGAGCCATTGGTTATAGTTAATAATGTCTATGTATTAGGATGTCATAGCAGATCACAAAAGATAGTACATACTGTCACATCCAGGATGATAGATTTTATAAAACTGTGTTGCATAAAGATGAGCCCTTTTGTGCTACCTTGCAAGGTTGCTATAGTTACAGAGTGTTGATTTATGGGAATTTAACTTTTGGTAGTAATATTAGTTACTGAACCCAGTCTCATTTTATATTTTTCTTAAATCTCCTCTTTGAAAATAACCTTTGTAACAGGTTCTGAATAATTTTTTATGATCTTTCTTTTTTCCAATAAATTATTTTGAATAAAGCAGAGAACAAAAATATTAAGCATATGTTTTCCTTCCAGACACTTAATATTAGACAGACTTTTTGCTTCCCCAACCAATTGTTGTTTTTCACTTTATAGAAAAGAACCTAGTATTAGTATTATATATATTTTTTTAAAAAGCAATGTTCTCTGCTGGTAAACTCCATTTAATGGATACTATTAAAATCCATGGGTTTCTGTTATTCGATTTAGTTTAAGTCAGGATTGTAAGTATCTGTGAACAATGGGTTTCAGACTGTCATAGAGTTTCAAGTTTCCATGAGCTATTGCTACATTTTCATTGAAAGATAATGTGATTGTGAAAAACATAGTTCAGATTCACCTCCTACAAGGCTACAGTGCCAAATATTGGAGCTCCAAGGAATGAATACATATTCTCCAGCAATATGCCTAGTTTCTACTATCCGTGTAAAAGGAAATAGGAAAGGTACTCCCCACATTCAAGGTATTTGTAGTCCTTTTGGGAGAGAAGAGCAAACTTCTGTCTTTTCTGGATACCTAACTGAACAGTGCTAGTAACCCTATCAGAATATTCATATATTTTACATAGTATTATAACTTCATGTTGTTACCTACAGCACAGTAAATTCCTCACTGGTAGGATTATGTTTTCCTCATCTTCATATCTTTTCGTTATGTCTGGTTAGGTCCCTTATATTTAGAAGTGTTCAAAAGAACTTCAACAAATAATGCAAAAACCAATGATCCTTATAAGAGATTGAGTGTTTACACACAACAAAATTTTATAGTTACGATTGATAATAGCTAACATATGTTGAGGGAAATACTCTATCTGCATAGATACTTTCAATAATTATATCAAATATATAAAAAGTAAAATAAAGAAGTGACATAAGCAAAATGGAATAGGCAGCTTCAAGCTTTCATCACTCCACAGTAACATCAAAATGAGAATAAACTGTCAGAACCAAATTTTTCAGAACTCTGGAAAAGTCAGATGTTTACAGCAACCAAGTGAATGCTGAATTACAACATAAGAACATCAGTCAATGTAATATACCATGTTAATAGAACCAAGGAATAAAACAAAACAAAACAAAGCATGGTCATCTTGATGCAGAAAACGCTTTTGACATAAACCCAACATTTTTTCATGATAAAAACATACCAAAAAAAAAAAAAAAACTATGAAAAGAAGGGAACTTCAACATGATAAGAGGCATTTACAAAAAAATCTCACCCTACATTATACTCAGTGGTGAAAAACTAAAATTTTTGCACCTAAGATCAGGAAAAGACAGGATGCCCGTTTTCAGTACACTATTCATCACTGCACCAGAGAAATCAGACAGGAAAAAGAAAGGAAATCCAAATTGGAAAGAGAAAGTAAAATTATCTCTCTATATATATGACGTATATATGCGTGTATATATATGTATGTATGTATATATATGTGTGTGTGTGTGTGTATACATATAATCCCAAAGAATCCACAAGAAAGCTGCTAAAGCTAATAAATGAATTCACCAAAGTTGCAGGGTACAAGTTCAACACACAAAAATCAGTTTTGTTTCTATACACCTGCAATGAACAATCCAAAAATGAAATTACGAAAGCTATTCCATTTACAATAGCATCTAAAAGAATAAAATACTTAGAAATAAATTTAACCAAGGAGGCAAAAGACTTGTACATTGAAAACAACAGAACATTGCTGAAAGAAATTAAAAACCTAAATAATTGGAAAGGCGTCTTGTATTCTTGGGTAGGAAGACTTAATCTCACAGATTCAATGGAATCTTTATCAAAATTCCAGTAAGCCTTTTTTTTTGGCGGAAATGGAAAAGCCTATCCTCAAATTCCTATGGAATTTCATGAGACCATGAATGGCCAAAATAATCTTGGAAGAGAAGAACAAAATCAAGAAAACTCATGCATTTCAATTTTAAAACTTATTACAAAGCTACAATAATTAAAGCAATGTGGTACTGGCATAAGTGTATACATATGTGTGGTACTGGCATAAGGATATACATATAAACTGATGAAATAGAATTGAAAATCTAGAAATAAACCTATACATTTCTGGTCAATTGATTTTTGATAAGCATGCTGGGATCATTTGATGGGAAAAGAATAATTTCCTTGACAAATGGTGCTAAGACAATTGAATTTCCACATGCGAAAGAATGAAGTTAAATCCCTTTCTTACACTATATACAAAAATTAATCCAAGATAAATCAATGACCTAAATATAAGAGCTAAAAACATAAACTTTTAGAAGAAAATATAGGGGTAAATTTTTATGGCCTTGGATTTGGTGATGAATTATTAGTTATGACTCCAAAAGCACAAGCAACAGAAGAAAAAATAGGTAAATTGGACTTTATCAATATTAAAACTTTTGTGCATCAGAGGACCTTATCAAGAAATTGACAGTGGTGGTTGCCAGAGTCTGGAATGGGGATAGGTACAATGGGTGAAGATGGTCAAAAGGTACAAACTTCCAGTTTTAAGATAAATAAGTTCTGGGGATGTATGTACAACATGGGGACTATCAAGACTATATCATATATTTGAAAGTTGCTAAGAGAGTAGATTTTAAAAGTTCTTATCACACAAACCCAAAATTTTAACTATGTGAGGTGATGTGTGCTAACCAAACTTGTAGTAATCATTTTGCAGTATATACATATATCAAATCATTATGTTGTACACTGAAACTAATACAATGCTATATGTCAATTATCCATCAATAAAACCAAAAAAAAGTGAAAAGACAACCTACAGGATGATAGAAAACATTTGCACATCATGTATCTAAGAGTTTAATATACAGAATATATAAGGAACTCATAAAATAAAAAACAACAACCCAATGTGCTTGACTAGACATTTCTCAGTAGAATATACAATACAAATGGCCAATAAGCCCATAAAAAGTCCCATATCATTAGTGATTAGGGAAATGCAAATCAAAACCACAGTGATATACCATTCACATCTACTAGGATGACTACAGTCCAAAAAATGGAAAATAACAAATTTTGTAAAGGACATTGTGAAATTGGAACTCTTGTACATTTCTAGTGGGAATGTAAAATGGCACAGTTGCTGTAGAAAACAGTTTGCTAGTGGTGGAACAATTTGATGAAAACTGTATGAATCCACTTATATGAGTTACCTAGAATGGGCAAATTCATTGAAATAATGTAAATTAGAAATTATCAGGGACTCAGGTGGTTGGGGGTAATGTGAATTTATTGTTAATGGTTGCAGAGTTTGGGTAATAAAAAATGTTTTGGAAATAGATAGTTGTGATAGTTGCATGACATTGTGAATATGATTAATGCCATTGAATTATACACTTAAAATAGTTAAAATGGCAAATTTTTCAGTATGTGTTTTACCACAAAAAGTTTTTTTAATTGAAGTATATTTGATTTACAATATGGTGTTAGTTTCAGGTGTATGGCAAAGTGATTTGATTATACATATATATGCATTTATCTATATTCTTTTTCTTCCATTATTTTCCATTATAGTTTATTATAAGATATTGAATATAGTTTCCTGTGCTATATAGTAAATCCTTGTTGTTTATTTTATATATGATAGTGTGAATCTGTTAAGCCCACACTTTCAGTTTTTCCCCCCCTCCTCTTCCCCTTTGGTAACCATAAGTTTGTTTTCTATGTCTGTGAGTCTGTTTCTGTTTTGTAAATAAATTCATTTGTGCTGTATTTTAGATTTCACATATAAGTGATGTCATATAATATTTGTCTTTCTCTGACGTACTTCACTTAGTATGATAATCTCTAGGTCCATCCATGTTGCTGCAAACATTGGCATTATTTAATTCTTTTTTATGGCTAAGATGCCACCACATCTTCTTTATTCATTCATCTGTTGATGGGCATTTAGTTTTCTTCCATGTCTTGGCTATTGTAAAATAGCACTGCTATGAACATTGGGATGCATGTATATTTTTGAATTAGAGTTTTTGTCTTTTCTGGATATATACCCAGAAGCGGGATTGCTGGATCATACAGTTACTCTATTTTTACCTTTTTAAGGAACCTCCCTATTATTCTCCATAGTGGGTGCACCAATTTGCATTCCCACCAACAGTGTAGGAGGGTTCCTTTTTCTCCACACCCTCTCCAGCATTTATTATTTGTAGACTTTTTGATGATGGCCATTCTGACCAGTGTGAAATGATATCTCATTGTAGTAGTTTGATTTGCATTTCTCTAATAATTAGCAATATTGAGCATCTTTTCACATGCCTTTTGGCCATCTGTATGTCTTCTTCGGACCTAAAATGTCTGTTTAGGTCTTTGCCCATGTTTGGATTGGGTTATTTGTTTTTTTGATATTGAGTTGTATGAGCTGTCCGTGTATTTTGGAAATTAGGCCCTCATTGATCACATGGTTAACAAATATTTTCTTGCATTCCATAGGCTGTCGTGTCATTTTGTTGATGGTTTCCTTTCCTGTGCAAAAGCTTGTAAGTTTGATTAGGTCCCATTTATTTATTTTTGCTTTTATTTCTATTGCCTTGGGAGACTGACCTAGGAAAACATTGCTATGCTTTATGTCAGAGAATGTTTTGCCTATGTTCTCTTCTAAGAGTTTTATGATGTCATGTCTTATATTTAAGCCTTTAAGCCATTTTGAATTTATTTTTGTGTATGGTGTGAGGGAGTGTTCTAACTTCATTGATTTACATGTGGCTGTCCAGCTTTGGTAACACCACTTGCTGAAGACACTGTCTTTTCTCCATTGTTTATTCTTGACTCTTTGTTGAAGATTAATTAATCAACCATAGGTGGGTGGGTTTATTTCTGGGCTCTCTAATCTGTTCCATTGATCCATATGTCTGTTTTTGTGCCAACACCATGCTGTTTGATTACTATAGCTTTGTAGTAGTGTCTGAAGTCTGGAAGGGTTATATTCTTTTTCCTTAGGAAGCTTTGTTCTTTTTCCTCAGGATTGCTTTGGCAGTTCTGGGTCATTTGTGGTTCCATATAAATTTTAGGATTATTTATTCTAGTTCTGTGCAAATTGTCATGTGTAGTTGGATAGGGATCACATTAAATCTGTAGATTGCTTTAGGTAGTATGACCATTTTAACTATAGTAATTCTTCCAGTCCAAGAGCATGAGATAGCTTTCCATTTTCTTGAATCATCTTTGATTTCCTTTATCAATGTTTTATAGTTCTCAGCATATAAGTCTTTCACCTCCTTGGTTAGGTTTATTTCTAGGAATTTTATTTTTTGATGTGATTTTAAAAGGGATTAGTTTTTTACTTTCTCTTTCTGACATTTTATTGTTAGTGTAAAGAAATGCAACAGATTTCTGTACATTAATGATGTATCCTGCTACCTTGCTGAATTCATTTATCAGTTCTAATAGTTTTTATGTGGAGTCTTTAGGATTTTCCATATAAATTATCATGTCATTTGCATATAATGACAACTTCACCTCTTACATTCCAATTTGGATAGCTTTTATTTCTTTTGCTTTTCTGATTGCTGTGGCTAGGACTTAACTCTTGGCTTATTTTCTCTTGTTAAATTACATGGATAGATAGATAGATATGGACTTCTTTTAAAGGTTTATGTAAGCAACAGTCTTGCAATTTTTCTTAAGTCTCAGTAAGATACATAGTAAAAGGTAGTATACCTGAGATCCATATTTTCATGAGGGAAATCTTTCCTGGATTTCCCAGAGAACATATGTTTCCCCCAATCCTGCATTACACACACACACAAAATCACATAAGGAATCAGAACAACCAGAAAAAGTATTATTGTTCATTCTCCTTTGAGACTTGAAATTAGCAATCAACATAGAGATGTTACTGGCATGAAGGAATTCACTGATATCACGTTGAAAGCAAGATCAGGAAATGCTGACACATGGGGTAGAAGGTTAAGGCTGACTTGTGAGGAACTGGACACGAGCACATGGAGAGTGGCCAATTCATAATCAGTCTGTCTTGCTTATAAATATTCCCATGGTATGAATGTATGTTCATGGCCCCGTCTGTTGCTGGCAGTGAGTCATGCTTACAAATAAAATAAATGTTAGCAAGTTTGTACAAGTAGTATACTTTTTACAAATCCTATGAATGATGTGCTAAGAAAGAACAAGTTTTAGAAGCAAAATATATCCTTAAGTTGACAATTTTTACAGTTGATTCTGTGCAGTGGTGTTAACTTTGCTGGGAAAACCAAATTTTATGTAATTTGAATAATAATAATGTTCACCAGTGTTTTCCAGTGGTTGAATGTTTGCTGCAGTTGTTTGTAAATACTTTAACAAACAAAATGCAAAACAAAAGAAGATATGAATGTTGTTGTGGACTATGTAAACATGAAATCTGAAAATAATTTAAAGCTCTAATTAGTGAAAGTAGTATAAATTTCAATAGCAAAACAAAACTCCGGGCAAGCCTATAAAATACTGTATTCTAAGAGGAAATTAAGTTATATGAAGCAGTGTATAACCTCATGTCCAACTTCAAGATTATTTTGGATTTCCTCTTAATAATTAGACTAACATCAATGTAAGATGAAAAAATTCTTTGTGTGACATATTTGTCACAAAACAAAGATTGGTGCTATAAGATAGAGTAGCTAAATTTGTGTGCTTTAAAATTTCTTTTTAAGAATGATGACTTTAAAATATTAATAGCTGTTATATTAAATTACAATTTAAAAATAATTTTATGGGCATTCATTTTGTATTAATGTTCCTTTTAAAGTTTTATATGATATATCTATATCAGGTAAATATATTTTTATGTTATTGAAATATATAAACTCTTCATAATATATTTTTTCATAACAATGAAAGAACCTGTGCATTTACTTATATCTTTTTTATAGAAAATCTCTGAAAATTTTGTATAATCCTATCACGGAAATATGATTACTGGTTATGATTATGATCACATTATTATTTAAAAATAAAATTTTACTAAAAAGACAGAAAAACTTATGATTACAGGGATTCCCATGAAGTCCTGTGAATTCCAATCTCTTGTTCCAAAATCTCAAAGACTGTTATTTGTCAGGAATTTAGAATACTATTCAAGGTGACAATAAAAATGCTGTGGTGTATATGGGTTTTTCTTTATCTTCATGGGCTTAATCCCCATGTGTAAGACCTAGTACCTGGAAAGTCTTTTATGTTTTGCTTTTTCTCTCTGGGTGCCAAGGGAAGAAAACTGCACTAGAGCCTGACAAACATAGTTTAAACTATAAACCAGCTATGTCACCTTAGCTGTTGCTTAAATTCTCTGAAATTTATTTTCTTCTAAAATACTGAAAGCAGTATTTTTAAGCAAGAGATAATACATGCAAAGTGCCTGACAAATAGTAGACATATCATAAATGAAGTTATTGTATACTTTTTAAAATTTTATCAGAGCAACAGGAGTAAAAACAAACATAGTAATGATGGTTTTAAATGTGATATATCTATGTCTGATGTTAGTGAGAAAATACCACCAGAAAGGAAATGTATAAGTGAATATCTACTTAAATGTTAGGAAATTGATTTTTGATATGCTAGGTAGTATAACCTAATTCAGAGTCTAGAAATTCATAAATTCCACTTTAAGTTTTCAAGTCATTTTTCATGGAAATAGTGTTTTCTTTTGAATGATATATGCTTTGGATGGATTTTTTTTAAAGAGGTATATTATTCAAGAATTTGCTACACTGTTTGCATCATTTTCTGTTGAAAAGCATTACCCTTTAGTGTAAATTTCATGTATTTTTAATTACATAAACTTTCATAGTCATTATTATTTAACTTAGTACCTAGATTTAAACTACTCCCAACTCAAACCAGAGTCCAACACTCTCCCAGTCCTGTTTGATATTGTCTATACCTCATTTTACCTCATTTAGAAGTCTTTTTGGGTGGGGAAAAAACCCCATATATCCATTCTTACAGAATTAGTGGCATTTCACTAACTTCAGTCCTATTTTCATCAGCATCATGAGAACAAAGACATCTTAATGTCCAATTACCATTGCAAAGGAAAAGTAGAAATGGCCAACCAAAATAAAGAAAAATGCTATATTTCTTAAAACTTATAGGTGAGTAGTATTTACTTTGCTAAAAACATTCAATATTCTTTTCTGTTTCTTTAGGAAAGCTGGAACAAGGGAGAAATGTGCATATTTTGCAATAGAATGCATTAGAGGCCAATATTCTTTGCTTTTATGGGTAAAAGGGGAATAGATTGCTAAAGAAAATAAGAAAATAAAACTTCCCCAAATACTTAAGATTAGATTACGTATTAGATTAGATTAGATTACTGATAACATATTAGATTAGATTAGATTACTGATAACAGTCTAAGATTTTAATGGAATTATGCTTTTAAGCAGAGAGGACCCTCAAATTTCAAATATTTGTCTTAGAAAATCATCTTTTGTTTTATTCTCAGAGAACATTAGATAAGTTCATCTGAATCATGTTTTGACTTGACTTAATGTATTTTATTCAGTTGATGACAGGGTGTTGCTTAATAATCCATAGTTAACCCTCAGATCTGGTCTACACCTCTTACTTATCTGTTTCCTGGCACAGTTAGACCATGCCTCAACTTGTGTGTTCTCAATCATAATTGTTCCCCAAGGCTTAGTACAGGCATTGTTTAAAGCTTGTTATCTGTGGCAGCTAACTTTTGGTTGGTTCAAGTTAGTACTGTCCCATATTGATGTTTCTTGTGATTTATCCTCTTCCTTTAGTGATCTGCAGCATTATTTTTGGGATGTTTCTATAGGCCTAAGTTCCAAAATTGGTGCTCACTGTCAAATTCCATTTCTTTGTGTCTGGGAAAGAAAGCCTGTAATTCTGAAAACAAAACAAAACATAAATTCCTGATTCTGCTATCTATGACACCGAAGGCAAATTATTGACCATTTAGAACCAAAATTTCTTATTTGAAATGTGAAGAACCTCAGAAACAATAATGACAATTAGATGAGAGCATGTTTTTAAAAAGCACTCACTTGTTCATGCAACAAATATTAGTGAGTGCCTTTCATGTCCTGTGGGTTGTTCTATCTGCGAGAGACACAATGGTTAATGGAGCTTATATTCTAATGCTTATGAATTGTGAAGGTTTGAATGTAATATCATCACTACTATAGCCAGTCTACAAGGTAGATACCTTTATTTTTCTTGAGTTTGGTTAATTTTACTTGGTCAACAAAAAATGTAATGTCATCTTGGCCTTTCAGAATATACACTACTGATTTCAGGTTGGTCATAGGAAAAATAAAGGGAGATCACCTGATATTGGGTGAGTAGAGTTAAATCTCCCAAGAACCCACATAGAAAGTTTTAAATACGCATGAAACATTCAAACTCTGATCTTGTACCTCTTGTTGATAACTTTAAAAAAAGGCAACTCCTTTGCTTTATGGATGTGTCGTAGCTCCAAAGCAAATGTTTCCGCTCTTCTCGTATCTGACTGCAGAACTCTGGCAGAGAGAGCCATTTGTCTGTGTCATTGTTCTCCATGTCCCTGGAATTCATTTCTGTTGCTATCACAGCATACTGGGAGACATCTTTAAACCAGTGTTGAAAATGTATTTTTATTTCTCCAATAGCCCAATTTGTGTGGATTGCTGTATGGCAGGACTTAGAACAGACCAAAGATCAGTCCCAAGTAAGAGAATGCCTCAGTACATCTTTGTCATGCTGTTCTCTATACCATTAAGACCATAATGATCTGGCATGATTCTTTTCCTGTAGCAGATACTTGGATCCACAGATGCCTATAGGCATATCCAGGCACTTCAGAATAGCAAGAAAAGCGAAGGTGGAAACAGAGAATTCTAATTATATATCTACCCCTTCACAGAATAGGCCACAGGCAAAACTAGGAAACAGTATCTTGACAAAGAAGTCCCACCTGCCCTCCTGGAACTTCTATCCTACCTTAGTGTTTTCCTTAATGTGCTGCATGTAACATCATATGGCTAATCCCAGATTATTAAACAAAGAGGTTTGCTTTTTTAAGAAAGTGGTTTCAACATTATGAGGGAAAATAAGAAATTTTATTGGAGAGAAAAGGTTGTTCAGAACTCCTGAAATTACATTGTATAGATTCGTTCCCAGTCTTATGTACTAATGTAAAGAGAAAAATCATTAGTAATAACTATTGATACAAATAAACTAGTAAATTGCCATGGCTTGCTTATAAGCAGAATCTTTGGGGCATTGGGTTTAGTGCTTATATTAATCAGAGTTTTCCAGAGAAACAGAACCAATATGATATACATATGAAGAGAGAGAGAGAGAGAGAGAGAAGGGATTTTAAGGAATTGGCTCACACACGTGTGGAGGCTGTTAAGTCCAAATCCAGCAAACTGGAGATTCCTCTAAGAGTTGATGTAGTCTTCAGTCTAAAGGCTGGAAATTCAGGCAGAATATCTATGTTCCAGTCAGGAGGCAGAAGTCCTTCTTTGGGAAACCTCA
Organism: Balaenoptera borealis; assembly: GCF_965194805.1. Lineage (NCBI taxonomy): Eukaryota > Metazoa > Chordata > Mammalia > Artiodactyla > Balaenopteridae > Balaenoptera > Balaenoptera borealis. Next base: position 49,396,667 of record NC_138871.1, read on the forward strand.
GTCTTTGCTTTTAAATCTTTAACTGATTGGATGAGGCCCACCCACATTATAGAGGGTGATCCACTTAAAGTCAAGTGATTGTAAACGTTAATCACATCTACAAATTCCTTTGTAGCAATACCTAGACTAGTGTTTGACCAAATAACTGCTCACCACTGTCTAGTCAAGTTACACATAAACACAAACAATACTCATCTACTTTGTAAAAATGTTGTATTCATAGCATCGTTAAAATATTTCTTTGTACCTTAAAATTTGGGGGGAAAGTAAAAATCTACCTGATGATTTTTCACATTTGGCACAGGTGATACTGAAGAGAGCTTTTCCCCCAGGTATATCTGATGAAAGATTCTCAGGGGCAATCTAGTAGGCCATACTGTTTATTGGATTCTGTGAGTGGCATAAAGGGAAACATCTACAAATGAATGCATAATTTCTTCTTCATCTTTAATTAGATCCTTATAGCTCCATCAGTTTGAAGAACAGGCAGTCTCTCTGACCCCTGCAGTTGTAGACATACATTGTTTATAAAAAGCCAGTACGACAAGCCCATGTATATTTCTTTTAAGGAAAAACAAACAAACAAACAAAAACCAAAAAGCAAAACAGGAACTGGTGGCTGTTTCATATGTCTGGAGCTATAAAGCTAAGGGGAAGAGGAGTAGCTTCTGTGTGCCTGGCCCAGCTATTGATCAAAGAAACCGCCTGACAAAAAAATCAAACTCACTAAGGCTTCCAAAACTTCCAAAGCTTCTTCACAGGGTCCTCTACTCACAGGAGAAATTCAAAATGGCACTCTGCCCCAGGTGGGTCCCGGGTTAGGGCCTGGTACTAATGAAAGATTTGAAGCATCTAAAAGTGGGCTCTGGTAATATAGAAATTAACAAAGCAGCATTAGTTTTTCCCATTTTAAATTCTTATTTGCAGTAACTTTGTAATTCTCCTTGTTTTCAGGCACTTTTTGAATTGCCTAGGTCAGAAATATTTAAAATTGTATTTATTCCTTTTCACAACCGTGGTACCTCCTTCCTTGAGAAACAGAATCCAGAGAAGCAGGAAAGGCAAACCTTGAAAACAGACTTACAGTCCTTTTGGAATTTAACACTGGAGGTGGAGGAGTGGCAGCTGGTTGGATGTGAATCACAATCAATTAACATTTATAGGAGGCCTATATGGCTCCATCTCAGTCGGGTTGTTGCCAGGAAAGATAATTCTCCAATGCTTTTTGCATTCTTCCCACAGAGCATGGCTTTGCTAAGCTCCTCTGGCTTGCTGCTAACTCTGCCACAAGTTTCACTCATGGCTTTATGAGTATGACATTATAGTGAAGTCGTCATCAATATGTATTTGATAAAACTTTACATACTTATTTTCATTCAGACTCTAAATAAAATATAAACATCGCCTTGTTTTCAAGAAAGTTACAGACTAAGCAGGAGGGCAAAATATAAATTAAAAACAATGAAAGATCAGTAGACATATAGTATTTATATAGTGTGTATATATATAGTATATATATTTTTCCGTTAAATTGTCAAAGACTGAAAACATGTAGAGTTCAAACAAAGAAGGAATCACCAGAGTGCAGTGGTCCAGGGAAGGTGTGTGGGGATGGTGGAACTTGATCTGAGTGTGGAAAGAAGTTGAGTATTTGAACAGGAAGAGAAAAAAGTTCACCTGTTAAGGTAGAATTTTCTACTCTCCCTACCATCCTTTAACTGGCCTGCTAAGCACTGAGCCCAGAATGGAAAAGTGTCTTGATATGTTCACAGTCTAACTTTGGTCTAACTTGTTTAGAAGAATCAACAGAGAAAAATCACTGCAGCGTGCTCCTGTGTATTTTGAGGCAGGGTTACACCCAGCAGGTCAACATTCAGCAAGGACACTATCCTGTGGATGAGTTCCTTAAGTTCTAATGGGAAAAAAAGAGAAATGAATTAAAGTGAAATCTGAATATTTCAATAAAAATGAAATATAAAAATTACTATTGTGAGGACTTCCCTGGCAGCGCAGTGGTTAAGAATCCGCCTGCCAGTGCAGGAGACACGGGTTCGAGCCCTGGTCCGGGAAGATCTCACATGCTGTGGAGCAACTAAGCCCATGCGCCACAACTACTGAGCCTGCGCTCTAGAGCCCGCAAGCCACAACTACTGAAGCCCGTGTGGCTAGAGCCCGTGCTCCGCAACAAGAGAAGCCAACGCAATGAGAAGCCCGCGCACCGCAATGAAGACCCAACGCAGCCAAAAATAAATAAATAAATAAATTTATTAAAAAAAAATACTCCTGTGGATATGTGGAGAGAGAAAAGGGGAAGTAACTTACTATCTTGAAAGCATTCAAAGATTTTAACCAGGAACGAACATACTTCCTTTGACCAATGAAAGAATCACATTTGTTTTTAACTCAGTCTCCCGTATGAGACATATGAATCCTCAGGATTCATTCACCACACTAATATCTTGGGATAATTGGGAATAAGCTTAATTGTCTCCTAAGAAAATTAAGAAATCAATGTCTGTCTCTTCTACCATGTTACTGCTTGAAAATATGAAAACTGAACAGTAGGCAAATGTTGAGATAGCTGGATATATATCAATTGCTGTGATAAACTATTATATTTTATCTCATTACAATTGTAGATGCATACTATAATAAGTTAAGAAGATTTTGAAAGAAATGAACTCATGAGCAATATGCATTATAATATATATATCCAAAGAGAATAACAAATGTGGAGATTCCTATTTTTACATCAGACACTGAGATTTACCCACTTTTGTTCTCCTCGTGTTTGGTACCATGCTTGATATATAATAGATATTCAAGAAGCATTTGTTGGATTTAGTTGCATTTCAGTTGGAAAACACTTAGTTATAAAGCATATACTAAGTATTTGATATTGTCTCTATCACTAGACCACAGTGTTTTTTGTGACTTCCTGAGTGGAATTTTTATTATGATAATAGTGTCACAGACATTTGGAAATGCTTTAAGATGAATAGATAGGTAGATAAAATCCTTTGCTAAATTTTCATTAGGTAGAAAAATCTTGCTTGCAGTTTTTGTTTTGTTCTGCTTAAGTCTAGGCCCATTATCTAAGAGGAAGATGCACCATGTGCTTCTACATTTCAACAATTTTAATTTTAACTATGGAACTTTATTTGGGATCACGCTTTCCCATCTAATGATCACAATCCAGTAGGGGCGGGAGGAAGATAGTCTTAGGAGTTCTGCTCTGATCCTGCAAATACACACCACAGGACAGACTACCTCTTAGGAGTCAGGCTACATCAGACAATGTAATAAACAATGCAGAATTACAGGGTCCGTTCTACCTGCAAGGCCTTCTGCTTAGAACTTGAATCCTTTGGGATGCTTGGTTGGGCTGAGTCTAGTTGCATTATCTGTTGCTAGATTCGGGAAGGGAAGGGTCTGTCACCTTTTAAACTTTGGGCTGTTAGTGAAAACTGCTAAGATGTGATAAGAATCTAAGATGAGATCAGATTTGATTGAGGCAGAAAAACTGACTGGGGTGCTGTTTGCTTCTGCCACCCATTAGCTTAGTTTGACCATCTCTCAATTCAGAATCATCATTCCTGGAACTTTTGTGCCTAGCTATTAAGCTGTTGGTTCTGTTCGTTCCTTGCTTACCTCTACACAAATCCCACAGGAAGAATGTGACTGGGAAAAAGTAAAATATCATAACTGAGCAACTAAATTTTTAAGAGCTAACATAATTGATTGGCACGAGGTAGAAATCTTATCTTGTTTCCCCAGAGCAAACTTGCAAACCATAAAGAGGAAAGCATTGGAGGAAAGATGCTGGGTTTTAGCAGAGGGATTTGATTATGCAGTAATAATAACAACAATAAAAGTAACAATACTTGTTAACATTTGTTGAGGAACTGTCATATGTCAAGCATGTGTCAGTTTTTCACAGGGATTGTCTCACTATTAGAGAGATCATATTAATAAAATCTTAGTATCTCCATATTTGGTGTACTAAGGTTTGGGGACAATTTAGTTTTATTTAATTCAAATTTTAGTATAATCATGCTAAAAAAATCTACCCCACTTAAGAAGTTGAGTTATAAATGTGTTCTACTCTTAAAACAAGAAAAGTTACTCTGAAAGTTTGTTTCAGGGAAGGACAGACCTGATATTACTAGATTTTCTAGTTAAACAAAACTACCATATGTAGAATGCTCTAGTAAAAATAATTCTATATTCTAACCTAAAATACCACTTTTTTATTTTTTGTACGGACAGCTGGAATGGCTTTTTAACATATTATTTATTTGTGGTCCTGCCAGGTTTAGTCCCTAAATCCACCCATGTGACAGTTTTCTACAGATATATGCATTTGCATTTCTAAGATGCTTTTGACAGGACATCTTCTCCTTATTGCACACAAATTCTTACTCCTCAGCATAGTATTTGGAAATGTAAAAGATTTTCAGGTTGCCTACTGAACTGAAGAAAATCAAATGTAGCAATGTGTTGATGGTAGGTCTGGTGATTCGTGGAAAGGAAGGGCCCACAGGGAACTGAATGAGATTCAACTTCTTCCTGTTAATGGTATTAAGGATTTTTTTTTTTTTTTTTTTTACTAAGCATAATTCTGTAGAAGTAAGATGAAACCATCTCTTGCCAAAAAAAAAAAAAAATTAAAAGGGAATAAAATTCATTATTACTTTTATTACTACCATTTCATTTAAAGGAGGGGGAGATAACATTTCTTTTAGAATTTGATTATACCACATTTCATCCAAAATGATTCTCAAAGCAAGATCCTAAACAGGAAGATTATTTCAAAGCTAATGTAGAACAGAATCCTAAAGATCCCCCTGTTCTCCCTGTGTGACCTGTGGCCACTTGGTACATCAGGGTCCTTCATCTATGGAAAACACTCATTTTGCAGAGTGGTTGTGAGAATTAAATCTAATATGAACAGTGCACCTGACACGGAATTGATGTTATGATATGTGTGTTTTGATATTCAATTTAAACTATTTAAGGTTCTGTCCTAGGAAAAAATTAATTAGAATTAACTATTTCTTAGAGATTTCTTAGAAATGTTAGATAAATTAAAGTCAGAAATAAGGATGGCATCTGAGCTAAAAGAGGAGAGTCATTCTTTGCAGAACACTTGATGCCCCAATATAACAGGCTTTGTTGATGATGTTTTTGTATTTATTTTAATTGACTTAACAAATACTTGTTAAACATGTGTAATGTGCCAAAATACTATGTTGGGCTCTCGAAAACCATATAAGAGACAGTTTGTCTACACTCAGGGAGATGCTTTATTATAAATTGAATTAAGGAATTTGAAAAAATAAGGTCACAAACCAATAGGGTGTGTCAGAGTCAAGATTGGGTACTATACTTGATAAGAATTTATTTCATTCAGTGGGATCTGAAACCACTCCCTCTCTGGAGGCACTGGCCAGGTCAGCATTATTTTGCATGTAACAGCATAAATCTCCATTGACCAGCCTTTGGATTTAAATACAAAAAAACACTTGTGAAATTTTTCTTCCATATACAATATAGAATTTCTAAAATAATTGATAATGATTTAATAGCTGCAATGTGGATGTTTTGAAAAATTACTCAATCCTTTGCAGTTATTAAGCAATTTGTATATAATGCCCAAAATGTTCTAGAATGAAGCTATCGCTGAGCATTTCTGCAAGTTCTCTGAAGTGAGGTTTATGGTAATTCAGAGCATAGGTTCCCCCCATTTCAAAAATAACTCAGAACCTATGTACTCTGCTCCTCCCAAAATGCCAAAATTATCAGACCTGAAATGAGTTCAATTACAATCAACTTGATGCTTTTTACTTTTTTAATCCATCCATAGAAACAGTATTATTAGATTGATCCATCTTATAATTATGAAGTTATTTAGAAATAACTGTGTAATGAACCAGCAGTTACCTCAAAGCATGTGGGTTCTGATTTATAGCAGGGATTTTGGATACCAGGTTGTTTTCCTTGTTTGTTTGTATTCTGATCCTCTGAGGATATTGATTTTATTTAGCAAATTTTATATAGTGTTATTATGTGCCAGGCACTATTCTTAGTGCTCTACAAATATAACCGCATTTGATTCTTAGAACAACCTTAAGCATTAGATATTACTGTTATCTTCATTATGCAGATAGGGAAACTGAGGCACGGATAGGACAGTTTCCTCAAGGCCACATAACTGGTGGAACTAGAATTCTAAGCCAAGTAATCTAGCTCTAGAATCTGTGACCCTAACTACATCGAGCATCCTCTTAGCACCGGAGCCTAACACTTTTGAGGTTATACTGGAGATAAAACATTGGTCGCCTTCAAAGTCTTTAATGCAACAGGGGCTTAAAGTAGAGGTTGGCAGAGACTCATATTAAACATCAGAGTGGGAAGAATGGGAGATTTTCAAGGGTATCAACAATGAGAGTGTAGCATTTCTTTTCTTTCTCATTCACTGTAATTTTTTTTTCATTGAGCATTGGCCTAGAGGAAAGATCCAGCACTACTTAGCATGACACAACCCCAGCATCCTCTGCTTAGTCCCCTCTGCTCCAACAGTACTGTACTGTTGTATTGCTAGTTTTATAGCCCTTCTAAGGCATCCCTTAGACCCAAAATGCCTAGTACCACTAATCCCTTTCCCACCCTACAACCCCCTCAGAAGTCTTTTGGCAACCGCTGCATACTCTTCAACCCTCAGCTCAAGCATTTATATCTTCACATCACCAGACTGATGGATGGACCTTTCTGTACTTGTGCATTATACTGTATATAATCTCTGTTATTACACATTATATTTTAGCTAATCTTTTGGTCTTACGTCCGTCTCTCCCACTAAATAGTAAGTTCCTTGAGGATAGTGACTGTTCCTTGAGGAAAAGAGTCACATTGTAAAGAAAAAATGCAAAAAAATGTCAGGTAGAATAATAACTCATTTATGCCACACACATACACATGTACAGGGGAAACAAAATGTAGGGAAATACAGGAAAGAGTTAAGGGTAGGTGTCTCTGAGTAGTGGTTATGAGAGATACTTTTCTTACACTTTTCCTAAATTTTTCAAATTCTCTACAATGAAAATGAGTTGCTTTCATTAAATTAAAATATATAAGCATGTCCTAGGTCTATTAGAAATAAAAATGGAGTTCTTTACTGAATAAGAACACTGTATATAAGGTCTTTTAAAAATAGTATAATTCTTAATGTATGGAATATAGTGAGTGTTTAATATATTTGGATCAGTGGATGAATAAAGGAATTGAATGTGACATCTGCTTAAACTGAGGAAATCCTTATACTTGGAAATCATTCTACACTATATACATCTTGAGAATTTTGAAGATTCCCCAATATGTTTTAGAGACCCTATACATGTTGAGCATTTTTCTTTTCTCCCAATTCTCTATAGCAAAAATAAAAAGGTCAATTTAAAGAAATGTGGAATTAGAAAGAATATCATATCAGAGATGTCCTTAAGCATACCTAGATCTAACAACATGACATATGCCTACATCTTTCTCTTAAATTGAATTAACAGTTATTTTATTTACTCGGCATAATTTATTATTCACAGAAGTCTTGCTTGAAGGGATATCACACTATTGTAGAACTTTATATAATTCTAAGCCTGTTTTAGAACCTGCTTACCTGAATAAGTTGAAAGAAAGTCATATTAAAAATGATATATTATAGCCCATTTATTAGAGAGTATAGGATTTTTTTAAACTTTTTGCTTTATAAAATTTCAGACATATAAGATTAAGGCATTTTAAGTAGTAAATTGATAAATATGTAAAAATAAAGTCAGAGAATAGGAGAGCATTCCTATTTAGAATTAATGTGAGCATATATACTTGAGATAATTTCAGTAGATTTCTATTTTATATTGTTTCTGAATAATTAGAAAATGAAAGGGTCTAATTAATAAAGTTTTCTAATTAATAGGAATTTATTATATACTAGTGATAAATGTTTAATTTTAAATAAGTATATTTCAATAAAATGTATGATTAACACTATATTTACAATGTACATATATTCAGAATGCACTTTAAAAATTTAGTATCTCAAAAAATAATCATTTAACAAAGTAGATTGACTTTATTCACAGCAGTGTACTAACTTCTGGGATGATACACTGAGGTATAAGACATAGGTCCTACCCACAGACAGCTTGCAATATTGGTGACTAAATAAAATATGCCAAATAGATTGCATATGCCCCTGTGCAAGATGTGATGAGTCAAAAATGAAGCTTCTCCTCAAAGGTCAGAGAAAGGAGAAAACATCTTGAAAATCCAAGTAAGATTTAGATTGTTGGAGGGAAAGGAGGAAGAAGATGACAGGCAGAAGATAGGTTACATGGCCAAAAGTGTGGTGGTAGTAAATTGTTTTCTGGAGACTGAGACAAGAAAAGCCCAAACTGGGAAATGTATGCCACAGAATAGTATCTTACTCTATAGCAATATAGAGCTGTAATTAGGACTAGGTAAAAAAACAAGGTGAATGTGTGGCTACAAAATGAGACTCAGTGGTTGAATGAATTCTATTCAATGTGGAAGCATTGATAGAATGGGGAAGTCAAAGCCAACTCTGTAATTTCAAGCTTGGGTAAGTGAAGTTTAAAAGATAAAACCTATAGTTACTTGTATTCAGCATAAGTGAAAGTTTACTAGGAAATTTGAGAATTTTGAGAGCAGTTCATTATTTCTATATTATTTCCCCCAAATTTCACACAGATTTGATATGCCAGCACATATTTCCCTGAGTAGAAAATGTTATTGACCTATTAGTAACAATTTTATAATATTCAAGATTCAATCGTGATGTAATTTTAGGTACCTACAATTATGTAGAAATGGCAACTTAAAATAACTTTTGTTAGGTTATTTTAAAAGCCAAAGAGCTTTTAAATGTCTTATTCACTTTTGCTTTTCCAAAACTTCTCATAGTACCTAGTCCAGAGCAGGGACTCACCAACTGTTTATTAAACCAATGAATAATAATATATTTAATTTATTAGAGTCTGTCAACTTTAACGCCTTGTCAATTTGCTAGAAATTTCAAATCAACTCACATGTGCTGAGTTCCTAAAAAGGGCTAAGAATGTGTTGGGTTTTGGTGAATACAGGGATATAGTGCATTGCAACTGATTTTATGGAATTCAAAACTAGTGACACAACTACCTTTTAATTAGATAAATTAAGTAATTACAGTAGATTTTCATTATGATTCATTAATATAGGACCTCTAGGCTGTGTGCCGTTAGTACCTGTCCATCTAATTATATCACTAATTAAACCTCTGAAGCTGGTCATATCAAGTTCCGTATCAAAGTCCTTTAAAATTTAATTTAACTTGTATTTGTAACTTGAGAAAGAATTCTTATGCGTGGTATTTCCCTTCCTCTCTTCTCAAAGTGGTTAAAGCATTGATACCTACCTAATTTTCATTTCTTTTCTGGTTTGCTTTTAAATCAGGATACCTTACCTAAACACCTTAAGTATATTCTGTTAAACTGTTTTTAGGAAAGTTTTTTTTTTCTTTATTTTAAATTACAATAGTAGTGGTAATACTAGTAGTAGTAGTAGTAACATTATTAATCTTATTATTATTATTCTGTCATTATGAAGATATTGCCTGTTAATTCTTATCCTTTTAGTACATAAATAGTAATTTCAGCCCTTTAGCCTTGAAGAAGATAATCATAATGAATTAGTGTTTTTCTGAAAGGATTGATAAGTCATCTAAATTCTTTGATACTATTATTAATTTTTTCATCATTGAACTTTAAGAATTTTTTTTTTTTATTACAAGTATCACATGTCAGCAAGAAAAACTGGTGGATGCAGGGAGTATAATGCATTGTACCTGACTTTATGGAAGTCAAAATCTAGTGACACAATTACCTTTTAATTAATTTAATTAATATCAAGTCAATTTTAAAAGGAAAGACAGTATGATGAAGTTGCGTCTGAGGGACCTAAAGAAGATTGGACTATGAATATGAAGGCGTTTCTACATTGTAGAATATTAACTTATTTTATATCTTGGATTACATCATTTTGCCTTAAAAACTAGTTTAAAATCTCCAAATTAGTATTTAGGAAATTTTTTTCCAAGATGATAAGTTTTTTGTACTTCTTAGTTGTGACTGTACTTTGAATTTTAAGGCACTCTTTAGGCAAAAGTGTATACAGAAGGGTGGGGAGGAGATAAACTGATGTTTCCTTAACTGAGCATCATGAAAGGATCACTTTGCCAAAATGTAAATAAAACGTTGTCAGTGAGTCTCCCCTAATTTTGACCTGCACTTATAATATCAAGTAAGAAAAAAAGAGCACAGATGTTATTACTGGTCTACAACAATTGTAATTCCTCAACAATAAATTCTGATAAAATCCCTATAAATAGAGCTTTCAAGACTTTGTTTCTGTAATTCTTGTTAAAGCTGAACAATAACTGTAAATTATCTTTGGTTTGGGGAAAATGGAGTTAAATTACCTTGTTAAAAGAAATTGTAAAGAAACAATTTAATTATATTTCTTCTACAGTTCATATTATAAACTTTAGTGGAAGGATTCTTTAAAAAGGGCATCTTGTTATGTAGTTAAAAAAAAATTTTTCCTGGGATTTAGAAATAAATATGTCCCTTATAAAGTTAATTGCTATCAAAAATCTTTCAGAAAATTATTCTCTTTAACTTTACCCATTCTTGTGAATCTTGCCCAAGAGAAATAACTTTCGTCTGTTGGAGTGTTTAGACTTAAAAATGTAGCCAAAGTACTTTTCGAAATACTCTGGAGACATTTGACTTGTGTAATTCACATGTTCTTCCTTACTTACATATAACCTTTATGTGGCAATTACTTGATAGATAATTCTCATTAAAATAATCATATAAAGGTACATCTCTCCAGCGGACCAGAAAAAAACTGTTTAAAGTCATTCTGGTCCATTGAATTTGGGAGCTTGAGAATACTTTTAAGCAAATCCAGCTAAATAAGTGTGCACCCTGGAGAGCAGAATGGCTTTGTTTTAATCCATTAAAGGTCCTTTAATTTCTTCACAGTTCTCCATCTGTCCCCTCTCAGCCATTTCCCTTCAGTGAACGAACATTTGTACAATGTCAGTGAGAAAGTAAAAATCCCCCATTGATTTCATTGAGCCATGTAAGCAGGTGTTTAAAATAGAGTCCCAAGAACTCCCAAGTACAGGTCTTAATAAGGGCAGTGACCTTCTAGGACTCAGTGCTTTTACCAGTCAGAACCTTGATGTTACCTGGGGGATGGAAAGAGGACCCTTGGACAGATGTGTTTAGGTAAGAGTATACTCTGTATCTCTCAGGGGTGATAGCAAGGCGATGCCAAAGGAAAGTTAAATATGCCTGTGAACTCAATGCTCCGGGTGGAATTCCTAGGAAAATTAGGCAGATTTTAGTACTGAAATGAAAAATTTTAAAGGCAGTTCCCTTCAGTTATCCTTAAAAGATGGGTGCAAGCAAATAACTTGAGAGGGTGTTAGGGACCAGGCAGTGCTCTGCACAACACTATCGGTTGCTGGTGATTGTGCCAAGAGAGAGTTCTTCTCTTCATCCCTTTGGACTTCAAGAAGCCAAAGGATTATAGCCCAGTTTTTTTCTTGAATAGACAGTGCATTTGTAGCTGAGTGGAATTTTCTAGAGTAGTGTGAATTGGCCTCATTCTCTGAGTTCCATAAATTCCAATACTGACCCAGGTTTGTTTTAACTGTAACCGTTTCATTGTTAACCAATGTTGTCTCTTTCCCGGTACTGACCAGTCCTGGCATTGTACTTGACCTTAAGGAGGTAGGTGAACTGTAAATATATTGCTCATGCTGTTAAATGATATTAGGGGAAGGTAAATAGCTTGAAAACTTTAACGTATACTGTAATGATAGCCGTGCATACTGCAAGAAAATGACCTTTAGCTTAAAACAATTCACCTTGTGTCAGAGTGGATTGCTGTTTGTTTTCTTAGGAAATTTTAACTCCATTGCCTGGTCAGTTACCTCAAGAAAATGATTTCTTCATTGGATAATAACATTTAATTAATCAAGGTAACTGCAAAAAAGCTGTCATTAGAAAGTACACAATTCATAGTAATTTATTCAGGTTCATTTCATTTTGAAAGTGGAGAAAAAAAACTAAGGATGCATTTTATTTCACATTAACTGAAACTCTAAGACAGATATAAATCATCCCTAATGCAGCCATTAGCCACAGTTTCAACGTGGTGAAATTCTTCCTACCTTTCTATAATAATTGATATTCAACAGCAGAAATCTTTATGTTCTTGGCTATTTAATTTGCATATTAAATTTGATTCTGAGGACCTAATTCTGTAGAAACATAATTTGAAATAAGGAGTGAGAGACCAGATTGGAGGAATGGTGGGAGATGACTAGTATTAGGGAAGAAAAACATCTAAAGATGCTACCTCTGAAGTAAAATTGATTTGAAGTTCATTTTCTTTCTGCCATTAGTTCTGCAAGGTCTGACAAGTTACTTAATCTTCAGTTGCCTTATCTATATATTTGGGATTCTATGATACCCCTTCTCAGGATTGTTTTTAAGATTAATGAGTTAATATAAATATGGTAAGTACCTGGTGCATAATAAGCTCCCAATAAGCATTTGATGGTAATTTTTGGAAAAAAAAAAATTTGAGGCCACATATAGTGGGCAGGGAGAGAATAATACAAATGACTAAATACGTGGTCTCTGGAGCCAGATAGACCTGGATCAAATCCAGGTGGGCTCTTTGCTTCCTTGCCTTGTGACCATGGGGGTGCTGCATAGCTTCTCCAAGCCTCAATTTCCTCATTTATAAAACTGAGATGATATAATAGTCCACGAGTTTTAGGAAGTTCCAGAATTTGTGCTGATTTTCTCTCTCCGGATAAGACTATATTTTTATTCTTTAGTAATGAAATAGAAATTGCAGAATACTAAGAGACTAAGACTAGTCAAAGGACTTCTTTCCCTTTCTCCCCTAATAATCACTCTGACATATTCCTTGTTCTGCTTCTAGCTGTCTTCTGTGGTTTCACCTGTCCCTGGACCCTGCAATTGCAATCGCTCACTCTGGGATGGAGGTGAACCACACAGAGCTTTGCTTGCAGCTTTCAGCCAGGCTCTGCAAGTACAAACAAGGGACAATGAGGTGGAGGACAATTGTTCCCACTCCTTCTGTTTTTTCTTCTAGGGATGAAATTAAATATCTTTAGTATTTTTTCACTAATTTCTCTTTGTTTTTTTTTTCTTTTACTTTGTCTGGAAGAGTGAGGGACCAACTTTCCCCTAATCATTTATATTCATTCTTTCTCCCTCCCTCTTTTCAAAAGAACAAGCAAGCGTAAGTTCTTAGAGCCTTTCTCCATAAGTGGTTCTCAATGCCAGTCACTGGACTGAGCAGTAATCACCTGTGAATTTGTTAGAAATGTAACATTTAATTTATCAATTTAATATCCAGCCTCACCCAAGACTTAACTGAATCAGAAACTCCAGAGGCATGGCCCTGGATATGAGTTATAACATTCCCTTCAGGTTCTTTGATACTATAAGTTTAAAAATCATGGCTTTCACTACAGATAACGTTCAGAGGTCTTTCAAATGTGGCACCATTTCTCCTTCCTTGACTCAGGTAGATGTTTGGAAGATGACCAAAGATCTTGGCATGCTTTCCTTAAGATCAATAGATGCAGTCTGTTCATCTCATCAGTTTCCCATGAGACAGAATATTGTTACATGCAGTATCGGGAATCTGCAGATCCCATGTGGGAGATTTTTTTTTTTAGTGTCTTCTATCATTTTATTTCAAAAGATTGTTTTAAGCAATCAGTGTTTGGCACACAGTATAATGATAATAATTATTATTACTTTAAAACTAATCTTATTTAAAAACCCTTTAAAAACTTCCATTTCCTTTATAGGTATTAGGCACCTATTATTTATAAGTTACTCTGCTAGTTTATAATGAAAAGATAAATGAGATATTCCCCTAATTCAAGGAGCTTGAAATCCGGCTGAAGTTCAGCTTTTGTCTGACCCGCAGGTTTTTAAAAATTTCATGATGGCCACAGACATATCTGATTTTGTTCACCACTGTTTTGTTCACCTAACCATGTTCTAGCAGATTTTTATTGCACATAGACCCGATGTCTCAAAAGGATTTGATAAATCAGCAGGATTCTACCATTTCTAAGTCTGACTAGGCTTTGTATAATAAATTAAGCCATTATCCAGCCTGATAAGCAATCAACCCAATGCTATTCATTTGGAAATCACAGCAATAGGGAAGGTAGGGCTGGGAGGAGGGGGAAGCTGTAGTTCTGTGCTTCAGCTTCAAGAAAACATCAAAATTATTTTCAGATATTTTTAGGAAAAACCCTATGTCAAAAGCTTTTGTATTAAAGTCTCAAAAAGTGTGGCCATTTGGAGCTTAATCTTTAGAGTAGTGCGCTGATGTTTACTGAAGCTGTGGGGTGTGAAAGGGCAGACTGGGCTTATTCTTCACACTTAAACTCAGATCAAGCTATGGTTTTATTCCCCCAGATGACTCTGAAGTAGATTGACTCTGAAATGCAATATAGTTTAAAACACAGACAAACCCATTCAGCTAATTAGCGTATTTGGAAGTGTTTTGAAGACCTTTATTTGGGGCTACATTCAGGAAGCAGCTCTGACCTGAAATTGCTGTGGTGGGATAATTATTTATCTCAGACATTTCAAAGACTAGAGGTCTTTTTGATAGCCATTTCAGAACAGTCATCTGAAAAACCAGATTATTCTCCTCAAAGTTAGCTCATTGTTCTTCCTTTGAATACCTTAGAAGGAAAAATATCATTGAAAGTCCTATGCTCTTATTATAATATTATAAACCCTTTTATAAATTATCTTTCCACATATAAGATTCTGTGATGTTGAAGATCAGCTCTTGCACAGGGCCTGGCACAGAGAAGGAACTCAGGAAATGGTTAGTGAAGGTGGAATGAATGAGTGATTTGTCTGTACATCAAAACTAAACTCCTCTATCTGGCTTTCTAGGCTATGTCAACGTGACTCTACCTAGCCTCTATCGCCTGCCTCCTTTCTATCAGGGCATGCTAATATTCTCTCCCCCAAATGCCTGCATGCCCCACACAAATTCCAGGTCTAAGCCTGTGCTTGTGCTGCTTTCCTGGTCATAAAAGAGCTTTCACTTATCTTTTCACCCAAATCCTCCCACCTTTCAAGGACCTTTTTAGACCCCAGCTCAAACCACAAAGGCTTTTTCTGATTTTCCTTTCCCTAAAATCCTATTTAGCTTCTGATTTCCATAAATAGAATACAAACATTAGGCTGCGATTGTTAGTATAGGTTTCTGAAAAAATCAAGCAAATAACCAGAAAGATAAGAGACTTACCTCACAGTTTTGTGTTTTTTTTTTTTTCCTGATGTTGTAATCTTGTTTTTGGTGACAGTAATTTTTGGTCCTCTGCTCACCAAAGCAATGGGCACAAAGCTGTTCCTACCATGGATGACCACTAAATAATTGTTGACAGATTGAAAGTTATAATCATAGGTGTTAGATCTTTTTCATAAAAACAACAGTAACAACTCTGTGATATAATGAAGGAGGACTTTAGAAAGAACAAAAATGAGGATAATTTCCCATGCTAAACTGGATCCCAAGAGGGAAGAGACTGCCATATTAGTGTCTATGGTTTATAAGGGAATATAAATTAATCCATAAATATTTAGCTCTAAATTTTTAATTGATAAATCTGTATCCAATACATCAGAAACATTTATACAGATATCAGTTTTTTTAGAGGGAAACGACATTCTGAGTATTAAAAATGGAAATAAAATTAATTGTTGACGCAGTTACTGGAGAGGGAGAGCTGCACATACCTTATTATCTGCATCTTGTCCACATTATTAGTGACAAGCATTTTGTCCGTACCTTTTCCGTAGGACCCTTCCCATTTATTCATCTGTCACTAAAAAAAAAAGATACCTATAACCAACCTGTATATATTTCTATTAGACTTTAACTTCCTCTCCCCCTACAAAAAAGACTTTGAAGCCTTTCTCTTTTTTCTCTTGCATCCCTTCTGTTTCTCTGAATAATCATTTTGTCCCTATTTTGTCTTATATGTTTTCATACAAAACATACCTACCACCCTTAGAAATAACCCTTACTTGAGCTGAGTAAGATGATGCAGTACTGTGACATTCCCTGGCCACTTAGTTACTCTTCTTTTGTCTTTTGACAACTCTAGCTTCTCAGCATTGCCCCCTTCCATTGCCAAGGGTGTTGGTTTGGGGAGTGATGGGTCTGGTGGGTTGTTGGAAGGCACAGAATGAATGTATTTTGGAAATGGAGACTAAGGACTTCACTGGAAGCAGAACCAAGTGTAACTGCACATGTGAAGTGAGCCCTGAGGGGAAAAAAGAAGGGGAAAGAATGTAACCTTTCTTCGCTTCACTTTTTAAATATTCTTAGGTCTTTTAGGTTGAAGCACTGACTCAGAACAGGATGGTAAGGGCTTCAGCATAATGAAAGAATGATGCCATTTGCTTTAAGATCTCAGTGGAGATAAGATTTATCTGCCAGGCTGTTAATGAATCCAGCAGAAGTTTATCTTTGAGTTGTACTTCCTATCGAGGGAGTGCACTTCACTCAATATTTTCATCTCAGAAAAATTGAATCTCTACTGATAGCCATTTTCTGGGCCCCCAAACAAATCATCATTGCTTTGAGACTTTGCCAGGTGGGTTTTATTCTAGAAGAAATGGTACAATTTTATATTGAAAGCCTGTAATGAAATATCATATTTATAAGCCTGATATCAACCATCTTGATTTCTGATTTAAAAGCCTGAAATTTTCAGGTGTCAAAAGGCTCAAGCTTAAGTACTCTGCATAGTATGTCTAAAATTATAATAGAATGATTTGCAAATACATAACATGGCTCCAGTGCCTTAACAAAGGACTACTTTTTCTTTTAAGTAGCCTTTAAATATGTGGTATTTTTCTTCATGACTTCTGTATTTCCAAGCCAATCATTGCTGTTAATCTCACACTGTAAAGTAAATTGCATCTTATGTTTGAGTGGAGAAAGCTGTTTCTCAACTTAAATGGAAATCTCAAAATTCAGATTTTTTTCCAACAAAAGAGTCTGGGTTTTATTCAGATAGCAGCCGTCCAAGCTTGAAAAGGAGTCAGCACAGATGTCCTTGAGAATAATTGCGCCCAAACACTGAGACAGTGGTGCTGCTTTGTTTTTTGTTTTTTTTTTTTAAGTTAACCATTTTTAAAATTTATTTATTTTTGCTGCGTTGGGTCTTTGTTGCTACGCAGGACTGTCTCTAGTTGCGGTGAGCGGGCTTCCCATTGTGGTGGCTTCTCTTGTTGTGGAGCATGGGCTCTAGGCATGTGCGTTTCAGTAATTGTGGCACAAAGGCTCAGTAGTGTGGCTTGCGGGCTGTAGAGCGCAGGCTCAGTAGTTGTGGCACACGGGCTTAGTTGTTTCGCGGCATGTGGGATCTTCCCAGACCAGGGATCAAACCCATGTCCCCTGCATTGGCAGGCGGATTCTTAACCACCGCACCACCAGGGAAGTCCTGGTGCTGCTTTTTATGTCAATATTTTGTTCATCACAACCAAATAGAAATTTTCTGAAGACACAGAGTTTAAAAATATATATATTAATTTGCTTTATTTGTGTCTTTATTAGCAATGCCTGTTAATGAGTATGTAGAGCTTAATTCAACCATCCAGTTGAGTTCTAACCACAATGAAGCATTTGGCTTCAAAGTTTGTCTTAATCCATTCTGAAAAAAAATCTATGTGGATAAAACATGCTGAGCTTCACACCTGCTAATTTTAGGTGTTGAGAAAAAGAAAATATTTGCCCATCAATAAAATGTTGATATTTAGCTCTGTAACCAAAGCACCCAGAAGTACATGGAAAGGTATAACAGAAAAAGATCCTTGCATCAGATTGTATCATGTTAGAGCAAGTTATGTAAGCCTTCGTCATCCAGTGTTGGGTTGAATGAGTAACATGGTTGCTAGGCTTTGGTCTGAATTCCATGCTGTTGTCCATTTCCATCTATTTATATTAAGTCTTTTATGAGACAATAGCATTATACACTAAATTAAAAGGCACAGAGGTAAGAATTGTATGAGTTCAAAAGGGAGGAAGATCACTGAAGAGGGGATAATCAGAAGTGGCTTCCTAGAGAAAATAGACCTTGACCTAGATCTTGAAGAATTGTAGACTCATGGGGAATGATGAATCACTCCCCGGAGAAACTGATGTCTTCGTGTATCTTTTTTTCAAAGATGTTAGTCTCTGAGCACATACTTCTAAAGCCTACATGTTAACTGTCTCTTCATTTTTCTCTTTAAGTCCTCCAAACAGAATCTACTTCAACAAAAGCATCAGTGAGCCACATAGAGTTCACCAGCCATCATCCTTTAGAATGGGAAAGGAAGGCCATTTTTCAGACCCCAAATCGACTCATAAAAAATACTGCTAGATTTATCTATTCACCAAAGTTCTTTCTCAGCCATGTAACTGCCAAGGGCTTTTTCACTGACTTTTCCCCCTCAGCCAAGTTCCTTCCTCCCTCCTGAATTTATTCTGGCAATGTCAAATTCCCTTTCCTTTCCTTTCTTAAAATTGACTCAGAGGGCACACGGGCTCAACTTTTGCCCTGAAATGAATCTATAAGTAATCTCTCAACAAAACACCTAGCTAATTAAAATATTATCCGTACCATTCAATACATATGGAACTAAAAAAGAAGGTAGTACTTAAAAAGTCCGTGTTCGCATCTAGATTTGCGCACAAGTTTTGCCAGGTTGATCTAAAAGTAATTTTAGGAGATTGGGCCCGTGATAGGAATGTGAAAGGGCATTGTCCCCTGTGGTGTCTGGTACACTGAATGTGGCAATTACTGTGAGAATGGGTTGGGCCACATCTAGTTCTCTGATAATTATTCATGAATCAAAATCTCTTGAATATCTAAATCAGTCATGCCCATAGGAATTCCTACAAGGGAATGTGATATTATAGTGGAAGATAACTTGGAAATCACTGTTCTGAAAGATCAGAGAATACTGACACTGTCAGAGAAAAATTAAACGAATTAAAACACAAAAGTAATTAATTTAAATATCACTAATATTCTTCTGGTTATGACACTTGCCTAAGATAACATATTTCTATACAATTAAAATTAAATACCTCTCTTTATACATATTTGACTTGATACAAAATTGGGGGGGAAGTGTTGATAATATATTGATACTAGATTTGTTCTGAATTAAAAACCTATAATAAATCTTTTTTTTTTTTTTTCACTGAATATATTATTCTTTATCTCAGCTTTTCTCTTGGAAAAGTTTTTCTGTTGGAGTTGCTCTGGCAGAATACACTCAGTAAGAAAAACAAGTAAAACCTCTGCAGGTTGAAAGAGAAATGTGTTTTCTGAAGTTGTTTTAAAAGTGCTCCCCATAAATTTACAGGGCTGTAAATAGCCCAAGTCGGTTCCTTAGTCTTTCTCTTGCCTTCTAGCTAGGAGAGGTGTGCATGAACAGTACTAGTCAGGTGAGAAGCTCCGTTTTTTTAAGGTGATCATTTCCGCAAAGCCCTCTTCCACGGTTGAATCTAAAAGCACTTGTTATCAGACTGTTCTTCCCAGTACTTCTACAGGTTGCTTCCCAGTAATCTAAATGTCACCTGTATAGTTGAAGCTTATTATCTCTCATTCTGTCCTCAGGGAAAACTGAGAACCACCAACTGTCCTCTGCATAATTACACGGTCCCTAATGAAATGCATTCTTAGAGACTATGGCTTCCTACAAGGTTGAAAAAAATGACTACTCTTGCTCTGTTGCTCATTGTGCATGATGTTGCTTTTTTTCCATTCAGGCGCTGCATGAAATCATAGAGCTCACATGCAGAGCAAGTGAGAAGGGGCCTATAGGTATCATTAGGACATAAAAATAAGAAAACATTAAATAACAAATTCTTGTGAACATTTATCTGCAGTATTCTTTATGCAGCTCAAGTAAATACCCAGTCTTCCTTTCTTCTGCTGAAATGATGCTTAAAATAGAAAATGCACATAATATGGAATAGTAGAAAGATACAAAATTGTGGAGTAAGAATATCTAAGTAGGAATATCTTCTACACACACACTTTTCTTCCCAATGAAACACTATTGGTTTTCTGGTAATCTTCTAATCCCTACTTCAGTGTGTTCAAAGAGGGTACTTGAACTGGAACTGGGCAGCCAGTATGAGAATAATTTGAGGATCTTTTTCAAAACACAGGTTTCCTGGCCCAAACCCCAGACACATTGAATTCAGGTCTCTGGAGGGAGGACCCTCTAATCTGTCTTTTAAATAGCTTTGTGGTGCTTGCCAAATTTGAAAAAACTATCCTGGTCCATCGCTTTCTCCCACTCCTGCACTTCATTCACATCACATAAAAGTTGGAAAGCCAAATAAAAATACTTTTATAGTTGTAAAAATGTTATATTTTCAACTCCCTTGTGCTGTCTGCATTAGCTGTAGAGCAGAATCCCAAGTGGAAGAAAACTGCAGGTATCACACCACATGCAGAAGCCGCTTAAAGCTGTCAGGAAGAATGACTGTCAAGTTGGGTCAAGTAAGATTTGAACAGTAGTCAGCAAAGCAAAAGGCCTTTGGCTATTCTGCCAAGGCACCAAGTCTCATTTTCCTCGAACTATAATAAGTTTTCAGTGAGACATCTTAGAAATAACCAGTCTATTTTCTCAAATAAAGTGTGGCTTGAAATATGTAAGCCTATATGGCTTAAAGTTAGGCTATTCCTGTTCAGAATTTACTCTATTGAATGTACTCTAGTGTAGTGCAAACAAGATGAATATACTCTGCTTCTGGTGGTAGGTTTCCATTCAATTTTATTATTATGCTTCTTCCCTTGCACTTTTCTGTTGATTTTAGCATTTGGATATACTTAGATACTGGAACAGATCTTACAGGAAGATGCATTAATGTAGAAGAGAGGTTACATTCTGTATTTTTAGTCAGTTAAGTGAAATATAATTTTAACTTATGATAGGGAAAAAAAGCACGCGTGTGTGTGTGTGTGTTTTCTTGCCTGTCCATTTTCTTTTTTTCCTTTCTGAAGTCTAATATAATGTTTTATTAAATGACAATATTGAAATAGGAGCTGAAGTAATAAATTTCATAACTATTTAAGTAATAAGCTCCCGAGTCTCTAGGTTTAAAAGAAAGGGAAGTATCCCAGTGACACACTGGTTGACAGGTCTTAAAATGGCAAAACACTAAACTTACAATTTTAATTCTTTGGGGTTGAGATCATTCAGTGTTAAAGATCAACATTCATTAAATAAAGACCCTAAAACAGTGCCTGACATGTATTAAATGGCAATAAATATTAACTATTACAATTTTTTAAAAAAAGGGAAGAATCTATTGCTATATATACCATGCTGATCACACAATTTCCTGAAAATGGAAGTGATTTCAAGCTTGTCTTTTACCAACAAGAATTTTGCAGACGTTTCATATTCAAAATGTAGTCATCATTTAAAGAAATAAAATTGTAGTCAATGGGAAAATTTCATTAAAAACATTATTTTGGGAAAACTTACATTCTGAATAAAACAGAAATTAGAAAAAGCCTATAAAATGTGTGTTACAAAATTAACAGTTTATGTTGGCAGGAATATCCTGTACTCTTCTCTCTTCAATTATGAGAAGATTTTTCTCACTATGCTGCCCTATTTAAAGCTTGCTATAATTGACTTACATATTAAAGAAAATAGCAGTGACAAAAACAGATTAGGGTGCCTGTGTTTATTGATAACAATTTGTATAGAGAACCTCTTTGAGCAATTTATCCAGTAAGGGATATGCTTAATTGCAGGGAAATATCTGAGTTTATCACAGGTGTAAAAGAGATTTCTCCTTAAGCTCAAAGTCCTAATCATGTGAATGTCTGATGTGGCTTCCAGCTCTATTCTTCTCCGGTCCTGTTTCTTGAAAGAAGCTAAGACATGAATAAAGGAGCTACAAACCATTATCTCACATATAACTTTTAATACCATCTCTCCTATGAGCCACATTCTACTTTGCCAGTTCCGAATTAAAACACACAGCCTGAATGAAACTCGTGACACTGATGCAGAGAAATGTAAGTCACCAGTTCCACTGCAAATAATAAAAGAGTGATCCCCTGGAGAACCTGGGTGTGAAGGACTCTTCCTCTCTGAGCAGTGATAGCATGTAATAAGCAATGCTTTCATGCAGATTCCCATTATAAAACCCTCACTTGTATCCTACTGTGAAATTGTTTTGTTCAGTAAGAGGCTGAAGAAATGGGAGCACGCAGAATGTCTAAAAGTTCCTTTCTGCAAGTAGTCAAGACAATAGAGAATAAATTATTACAAAATATTTTTTCTGCAAAGGGCCACCCCTCTTGCATGCGTCACAGCATTTTTCTGGTTCTAGGCTCTTTTCAGTAGTGAATACAATTAGTGAATTGAGGTGGGTTTACCAGAACAAACCAAATCAAACCAATGGGATTTCATTTCTGGGAGAAGAGTTTGGGGATTAACAGATACCTGCTTGTTAGCGCAGCATTTCACAAAGCTTTTTATGATATTCTTGTTGGATGGCAGAAGGAATGGACAATAGGTCAGCTAAGACAGTGAATAACATGCAAATGCCAGTTGATTCTGAGTCGTATTAAGATGAATATTTGAATATTTTCTCGAATGCTTTGTATTTGTGACATATGCTACTGGTTTTTTATTTATGTTAAGGATACAAATTTTCTTTTAAAATACTATTAAAATGTAAAAAGTGAGTTTGTTTAAATAAAAATATCAAGCAAATACTGACACAGGTAGTATGCATAATTAATGAGACATGAAACTTGATAGCCTCTGAGGTTTTTTCCCACTCTGAAATTGTGTGAAAGGCAAATAGAACCATCCTTCTCCTTAAGCAAAGACAGAATTCAAAAGTAGTAAGTGGCACAGGGAGATCAGCTCGGTGCTCTGCAACGACCTAGAGGGGTGGGGTAGGGAGGATGGGAGGGAGGCTCAAGAGGGAGGGGATATGGGGATATATGTGTGCATAATGCTGATTCACTTTGTTGTACAACAAAAACTAACACAGTATTGTGAAGCAGTTATACTCCAATAAAGATCTATTAAAAAAAAAAGTATAAGTTGCTAAACATCTTGAACCAGAACTTAAGTCTTTTGACAATTAAAGGACTGGCAGAAATATGGTTCTCCATTGGAGTCTGAGCAAATAGGCAAACATATATTTTAATCATAAAAATTATCTTTTAATTCTCTATTGTGATTTAGCAACAAAAGAAAATGGAATCAGAAGCTCATCAAAAGCCCTTCAAAGTTCAAGTGACCAGAGAAAAGAAAGAACCACTCCCATTCTTGCTTAGAATCCCTTCCCTCTTGCCTTCTTTGTCTGGAGGGGACAAAAAGGGAGGAGTGAGTATTTCCCTTGTGTAGAATATTCTGGAATCTATTCAGGAAGCCATTTCAAATGTCATATTGTAAAGGCTACCATATGGGAGAGTAGATCCTGTTGCCTGGTCAAATCCCATGGGACCAGTTGTCTCTCCTGGCCAGCATTCCATTCACCTTCCATCTCTATATCCCATGGGTACCAAGAACTTGGCCCATTTTCTCCCCTCTGGCTACAACCATCTGCCCTTCCACCTGGGTTCCTTGCCATTCAGACCATCACTAACACAGCTTACCAATTTCTCCTTCAGTTTTCTATTGCTGGAAAGATCTTTAAACACTTTGAAATGTTTTCTGTTAATACTGACAGTAAAAACAAAGGCACAGTTAGGAGTGTCTTAGTGTCTCTTTTCTTTTCAATTAAGGGAAATAATTTAAGCCACCATTAGCAGAAATTGTGAATTATGAGGACACAGTCGTATCTTACAGAATTCAAGGGTTCTTACAGAGGCCTGGAAGAAAGCAGTGAAAAGCAGATGAAAACTCAAGCAGCCATGTTTTTGTTCTCTCTGTCTTTCTCTCTTCTTGGTCTCTCCTCTGTGTTTTATCTGTCTTTTTCCTCTGGAAGATCTTTTGTTGCTCAGGAATTATCTCACTTTATTTAAAGCTAATAAGCCATACTCGTTGTAAATCAACTATACTTCAATAAAAAAGAAAAGAAGAAACATACTCAGTTCTAAATTCCCTGAAAATCATATTGGTCATCTTGTGCCGAGTGTGTACCCTGATGTACAAGAGTGAGATGGGTCAAACATGGCAAATGAGTGGGTCCATCATGTGGTTGAGAAGAGGGTTCATCATGTGTTTGGGAGCAATTTTCAGGGAAAGGAGGTCACTGCAGCTTGACAGTCCCCACTATAGGGATTGGTTGATCTGTGGATGTGGAACCTGGGAACATGGATGACTGACTGTACTACACTATTTTATATCAGGGAGTTTGGTACCTGCAAGGCAGAAAGGTCCTGGAACCAATCCCCCACATATACCAAGGGATGACTGTACTCTTAGAAAAGATAACATCCTACCCCTGCTCCATTCCCTGAAAAATAGTAATGACTATTTTTAGAAGAAAAGCAGTGGAAATTTTCCAGGCAATCACAATCAGAAAGTTTATTTTCCAAGGAAGATATAGTGACTGGGAAAGTTCTCTCTCAAGAAAACAAAATCTGGTGTTTTTGAGTGAATTTTTGGTCTATTTCATTTTAGATGCCCTCTGCCAGTGATTTTTACAATTCAGATGTATGAAGAAAAAAAACAGTTTGTTCTTTGATATTGAGTTTTTTAAGACTGTGAAATAGTTTACTCACCAAAGAATAAACAGCCCTTTAAACATGGAGGTGATGAACCTTGCCAAAAGACAGAGTTTAAAATCAAATATTCTTTAGGTTAAAAGGACTTCTTGTAGTCTAAGAAAGGCAAATAGGTTCCAATTTGTGTATGGAATGAGATAGAATAGAACGAGCTGCCTGGAATGTGATGTTGAGAAGAATTCTCAGCCCGCTCTGACTAATGTGGGAGAGTCAAAATAGCCATGAGGGGTAATAACTGTGGGCACATTTCTCATGAATTTTTCATCTATAATCTGTTTTCTGAGATCGAGAGAAGGAAAATCATGTGACCACCAAGGAAGCTGATACTTACTGACTGCATGCTAGTTCCTTGTTAAGAACAAATGAGGGAGGGAGTCCAAATATGTACTTTTTCAAAGATTAGAGTTCAGATATCTAGTGTAGATGTGGGGTGTGTGTCTGATGGAGAAGGTAGAAGTTGTAAATAGAGGAAGAGATGGAATATTTAAACCAAGAACTTTCTAGAAAAACCCAGATCATTTAATTAAAGAAGTTCCAGGATCTTACATTCTGGTTCAGGAAAATTAACACACAGGAAGCAACTGTTAAATTTATAAGACAATATGTCAAGGAAAAATTGTACCAGACAAGTTAAACAGATAAAGAAGACTTTATTCAAGATTATTACAATAGGGGTCAAGACAGTTTCAACAGGAGAGAAGAGTTCAACTCAACTTCACTAAAACAAAAGACACACTGGAGGACATTAGTGGGAGAGGTCCATGTAACTAGGCCCCCTTGTCTTGGTGTTCATTCAGTTTAGGCTCCTCCCATCCCACAGAGTGGGACCCTATTTTTCTTGATCATTACATGTCAAAGGGATGACTCCCAAGTCCTTGAGAAAGACATTCCTGGGTTGTAAAACTGGTAGGCGTTTAGAAGATTTATTATCTCAAAGGGGCAGAGAAAAGGACTTCCCTGGTGGTCCAGTGGGTAAGACACTGTGCTCCCAATGCAGGGGGCCCGGATTCGATCCCTGGTCGGGGAACTGGATCCTGCATGCCGCAACTAAAGATCCCACGTGCCACAACTAAGACCTGGTGCAGCCAAAATAAATAGATAAATAAACATTACAAAAAGGGGGCAAAGAAATAACTTATAATTGCAAGTTTCTAAAGTAAATGCTCTAAATATTGATAAAAAGAGGTAAGGAGCCTTTAGATAGGAAGAAACCTGTTTAAAGTTTAGTTAAGTTGAAGAGAATGTTAAAGCCTTTTTGGCCAAGTGTCAAATTTAATTCTGAGCTATGTAGTTCAAGATACACATACAGTAGCATTTCAGAGAGGCTGGAAATCAGAGATCAACAGAGTTTTCTGGTGGTGAAAAGATTTGAGTTGCCCTTTTTTTTTTTTTTCTGATGAAAAATTTATTCTCACGTTATAGCTTAACAAAATCATGTTTTTCAGACCATCCAGATGAGTGTTATATAATAGCAAACTCATAGCAGTCAATTAGTAAGGGTTTCAGAGCTAAAGACTGATTCCTTTTATTTTTCCACTCATTTAATCTATTTCACTTGAGTTGCTCTTTGACAAATCTTGTAGAGTAACTGGAAAGAAAGACATTTCCATCAAGAGCAGCACAGTGAGTGATGACGGGTAGGACACAGTAAGTGCTATATGTGGAGAACCAACTGGGACTTACTTTTAAGACAAGGCTATTCCTTAGTTTTAGATCAACTTGAACGATCTCCTCTTCTCCCTTCCTGTAAGCCCCAGGGTGCCATTGTTTTGTCCTCCTCAAAGCTGCCAGCTCATGCACTAACCAGCGGGGTTCTTTCCCTCCAAGAGTGTGCAGTGGGACCCAGACTCCCCTGCCCCTTTTGCTGCCTGCAAAGACAAGCCTTGGTAGATTTGTTCTATTAGTTGTTTCCTCCTACTCCCTGTCAGGTCTGAGAGACATACCAGATATGGGGAAATTAAAAACAAAATAAATCATATACAGCTCTCCAGTCTTCAAGCCTGAATCCTTTCTGGCATGTTAACTGGAAACCCCACAGGATTTTTCCTTCAGGCTTTTGTTTCAAAGCTCATTAGCTCTCACCTTTCCTTCAGACTTTCTCCCACATCTAAAATTGTAGGTGAAAAGCAAGCCAACCGCTTGCCCACCAAGCCAAGGCAAAGCAGTATGGGCCAGCTCTTTTCAAACACTAATTAGCATTATTGTAGATCTGCACACAAGGTGACAACCCTGACCCACTGGAGGATAACTTTTGCAGGGAATGCTAGTACTGGGAGGACAAATGGCAGAGTGCCAGCAGCTTGGAGCCGTGAGTCTAGAGTCAGGCCTGGCTTTCAATCCAACTTCTTTCAGCTACTTACCCTGTGACCTTGATAGATTATACATTCTCTCTAAATGCCAGTTTCCTGATTTATTAATAACAATGAGGGAATCATAAATGAAACCATATTTTCATCTTAAATTGTTATTTTGTCTTGAATTGTTGCTTTCTTAGTAAAAGCCGTGTGAAGAATTCAGTGGCACTGCAGCTGCTGGAAAAAAAATTTTTTTTTAACTTTTATTGTTGACCTATGCTATTTTTTAGAATTTTTTAGGGTGTAAGATCTATTCTCAGCATATTTCTGAAAATATATATGAGTCTTTTAAAGGGTACAGAGATTTCTTAGGGATATTAAGACAAATACAGTAGCATGAGCTAAATATACCACACAATTCACATCTTAAAAGCAAGAAAAAAAGAATTTGTTGCTTGCAGACCAGGAGTCATTAACTGGCTAGTGCAGTAGATTGAGTGAGCAAATTGGTTTGAGTGAGGAGCCTTCGTTCTTTTCAGGCCTCACGCCTGACATTTTGAGAATTCCAATTCAAGACACATCTGTGACAGCTTCAGTTGCTGAGAATTCAATAAGACCCTGTATGTTTTACTGATACTTGAAAAAACAAAACAATACAAAAAACAACCTGGTGGTTGTATATAGAGGTCACCTGTGGTTCTGAAAAAATGTGTGGAATTGCCAACCAAATCAATGGAAATTTTTATTTAAATCATCTCTACAGATCTCCTTTACTCCTATCTCCCACCCCTCACAGCTAGTCACCCACTATTCGATGCTAGAAAAGAAATTTTACTGTGAAAAACAACACTGAACCAGTAATCTCTAAAAACCAGTCAGCAATATTGAAATATGCTATTGGCAGTTGATTGTAAGCTAACAAATTCATGGGCTGTGCTGTTGCAAAAGAATCATCAGTTTTGTCAGTCAATCAAAGTGAGCGTTCACATGAATTTTCCACTTCTTTGCTCTAAAATACAAAAAGCCTTTCTTTTCCTTTCAGTTGCTGTCAGAGTAGATATTTATACCAGAGACATGCCCATGAAAGGGAGAGGGGTGTGCATATCAGAATTACTTAAGGGATTTTTTCGAACGCATGTTTCAGTCATCATCTTTTTGTAATCTGCTACTGCATTCATTTAATATTTATTGAGCATCTACTATTTCCTAGGGGCCATTCTTGGTAATAATATTTATATAGAGGTAAATAGGTGGCAAGGTCCCTAATCTCCTGAAGTTTAAATTTGTGATGGAGGACAGATAGTTAACAAGTAATCAAATGAGCAAGATAATTTAAGATGGTGAAAAGTGCCATGAAGAAAGTAAACCATCATGTTTCAATAGAGGGTGACTGGGATGGAGGAATTTTTGACTGGGTGGTCAAGGAGGATTCCTTAATCTATCTGAATCATTTTCTCCTTTGGATAATTATAACATCTACTAGATGAAACAAATGTGAAGATTAAGAGTGATAGTATATTTTTAATTGCCTGGCTCATAGTAAGCACTCAAAACTAGTAAGTATTCAGTAAATGGTAGTTAGTGTTATAATGGTTTTATGGCTTGGTCCCTCTAGGGATAAGGATATTATCTAAAATGATTCCCTGGATGCATCCAAACTACAGGACTCTCTCTTGTTCTTTTCAAAGGCAATTGTTTCAATTCAGGGATTAGTCAAGGATGACTAAACCATGCTATGCAATGAATATGTTTACTAGGTAGCTCTCTTATCATTCCCCATCCCATGATTCTTCCTCTGACCCAGGGCAGTCTGTTCACCACTTTTCTCCTATGAAGAGTGACACATCAACTCTTCTGGGAACCAGGAGAATATGGAGGAATTAAAATCAAAGTTTAAATTATCTTCAAGAGGAATTCTAATAATATGATTTCTACCTTTTAGTACAACAGCCTTTCCCCATTTATCTGTACACTCTTCTCTTTTGTATAAGAAATGGTTGATGTCAAATGCCTGCTCCCAAATACCACCAACGCAAGCTGTTCATAAGACAAAGTTGAATACATCGATTACCGAGGTAAGGGAGACCACCTAGACTGGGCTATTGGCAGGATCTCAGAGGAGTAAAGACAAGGTCAGAATAAACTGAGAATTGGAAGTTTGGTTTAAGGTGGGTCTTTCAATCTAGGGACTTGATTGAAAGTGGGTAAAGATCATAATGTAACAGTTTAGGATTGGTAGAAATAGCACAGGTAGGATTTTGAGTGAAGGGGTTCAGAAGAGTCTTAGGGCATTAACTGTGTATTAATACTTCGTTTCAAAGTCTGGATGAGTCTTTTGGGAATTTCCTGTGTTTCACAACCAAGTTATTTGCTGGGGCATGAGTTTCCTAGAATAGTTAAGTTATGCTAATGAGGATAATGGGATAGTAACGACAGGTTAATGTAAGCAGTAAACTGGGTAGAGAACAGGTAGTTTCAGTTCTCAGTGGGAATTTCCACTGCATGGGCTCCACCCATGATCAATGAAATGAAATTAAAAGGCAAATGAGGCAGTTCGACAACAGACAAGGGTGCATATTCAGCTAATAGAGGAAAAGTCTAAAGTCCTCATGAAGGAGGGAAGTCCCTCCATCTTTAGTTCAAAACTGAAACAACTTTTTTCAATTATTTTCTCATATTTTGTGATCCAGTTGTTTTCTTCTGTGAGATGGGAAAACTAGACTTAAATACAGGAGCAGGAATTTACTACGTTGAAAAATATTGTGTCTTATATTAAGGTTTCAATTTATATGATATTTTAAACATTTTGATAGGCCTCGATTGGGGGAAACATGTTTAATTAAAGGAGTTAATGGTTTTTGAAGAAGCGTCATGGTGATACACCTTCCAGGGAGACAGGAGCTTGGTTTCCTGGCCCTGGGTCCCGGGCCCCAGCACGCGTCTTATATCTGAGCTAATTGGTACCCTTCACAGAGCTCCCAGCCTCTGGGTCCCTGATCTGTTTCTTTTTCTTTAGAGATAATGAGTGCTATACACATAGACTTCACCTTTACTGCTTCCAGACTTGTGTAAATGATTTGATATCTCTTTAATAAATGCCAAAGAGACTAGGGTCAGCATAAAGTTCTTATAAGAGAAATAATTTGTATAATCCTAAGAACTGAACAATCACAGCTTCCAAAGACCTACTTGGCTAACAGCAGTAACAAAGTGATATTTACTGAGGTGAAAGTTTGTAGTGAAAAAACGAGTCTTTCTTCATAAAAGCAACATGATACTTGAAGGGGTTCCATGGAAGTTATTCCTTGAACATTTAGAGATTGACTATTTTGGGGGTCATCTTCATAAATTATTTTTCTAATTAGTAGTTGGTTACCAATTAATTTTTCACAGATAATTTGACCAAGATACACAAGTTAGCATCAGGTTAGTTTCCAGGGGTAGAACAAATAAATATTTAGACACTATAGTAGATTGTCTTAATGGTGACACTCTGATGCCATGTTACCTTTCTCCGTTATGCCATTTTAACTGAAATACCTATGTTTTTGGTGCTAGCTTATTCAGCATTCTACAGTTTACTTATGGAGTCAAATTCAAAGATTCTTAAACATTGTACAACATGTGATTTCTTTAGAGTTGTCCTGTGTTCTATAATGATGATTTAAGAAATTGCCTGAGAGTTGGACATAATTCCAAATTGTTGTCACCCGCCATTAATTGTTAGAGTGTATCTCCTTCAGCCCCTCACTGTTCCCAGATATAGTAACGTCTATCTATGGTCTAAATCAGACTGTGAATAGTAATAGAAAACCATTTGAAGCGGATAAATGTGGCAGGGCCAAGTGGAGGATGGTGACAGTGAGAGGTTGATTGGTGAACAGTTCTGCTGGTGACAGGTAACCTGTCCGCTCACAGATGAGGTGCCCAGAAAGAAGCAGAGCAAAAGACCCAAGTGACCCCTGTCAATGGAGGCTATCGGGGGCTAGAAAACCCATGGAAAATACAGCTAGGTTAGTTATTTGATATTATGCAGTCAAAATGAAAGATTCTTTTCATATAATAGTGTCTGTTGTTTAATGTAAACCCATTTTGATCAATAAAACTTAGGTGTGTCCACACGTAAGAGACTTTGTTTCTTCCACAAACTGTTCACCTAAATGCATTATACTTCATTAAGTTAAATGTCAAACACATGCATTCCAGGGTTAATAAATAGCTATGCAACACAACAGAGGGAAATGGGTGCCAAGAATATGAAGACCTTGTGCAATAAACTATGGCAGTTTTTTCACAAACCCTTTGGGTTACAAGAATTACAGGATTTTTTTTTCGAAGAAATAGCAAAAATGTTAGATGTGCTTTTTTATAACTGCCAGCTAAAGAATAAACAGTGCTTAGTTTTCAAAAACTGTTGACATTTGTCTTGCTAGAAAACAAGCGCTCTGAATAACGGGTATTAAATTGAGGTAAATGTCCTGTGACTAACCTAGATCGTTTACATAACAGAAATAGAGGGATTTTAGCAATGACAACATGTGCACATGTATACGCATATATGTAACATTGCCACTTTTAGACAGTGACCTCTTGCTTGGCTTGATTCCAATAAAGAATAGGAGAAACTTAAAATTAATTACATGGCAGCAAGCAGAGGCATGAATGTGGCAATTAATTTGATTTCTACAAGTAGCTTGCTAATAAATGGAGATAGGAAAATCTAGTTATGACTGGAAATTTCAAATCCCTTCAACAATAAAGCTGTGTCATATTCATGACACATACTGATGTATGATGATAAATTGCCTGTCACTTGGTGTGGAAGATACTGCTTAAGTTGTACATTAGATGCATATTAAGTTGTGTAGAAGCACACATTTAGTCTGTCTGTTTCCTCTAGGTAATGTAGCCCATTCATAATGTCATTTTCTTGGATGTGCTGAAGTGGCTAAATGAGCTTAGAAGTTATTTATACATTAGCATGGTATGTAGAACATCACTGTTTTCTACTTTTCAAAGGGGCATAGGCAAAGTTGACAGGGCTGAGTTTATGCAGGCTCTAAAAAGCAACTCCAGTTCTAATTAGCATTTCTTCTTGAATCTGGAATGGAGTGAGGGGAGTAAATTACACATCTGAGGTGAAGTGTTTGTCTTCTTCTGACAACCTATTCATACAAATTGAATGGGCCAGCCTGCAAACATGGAATGCTTCAAAGTTTCCTCTGGTTGCGAAGAACCTTGAAGTCTTTTGTAGGATGTACCCTTAGATAATTAACATGGGATTTCTGTACAGTTATTCCTTTTTGATGAATCCCCCACTTCAAACATGAGTGGGATGTAGCTTACTTATAGCAGGAAGAATTTTAATTGTCCACAGCACCCCTCTTTGGTGTACAACTACTAATCCACTCAGATGTTATCTAAAGTTGCACGAGGCATGGTACAGAGCGAGTGCCCCATCTCATCTGATAAGGACATAGTAAGTATGTAATTGAATTTGGTTTTTCTGGCAAGCTGTGATTTGTCCTTCCTTTAGGCCCTCAGCATGAGCTACCTTTCATTGTCATAATCTCTCTGCACCATCTGGACCTCTATAAAGATGTTGGTGTCAGCAGTGAAATGAAAGACAAGGAGGATACTAAATAAAACTTACATAGTGAGAGAAAATTTTTATTGTTGGTGTTAATCATAAGTATATCTTTTGAGCTTTTCACCTAAGGTTATTAGAAGATTCTCCCAGCATCAGTTTCAGTCTCAGTTTGGGGATTGACGGCAATATCGCTGCACAAGGAGGTTAAACAGTTTGACAAATAACAAATGATGAGACATGAGAGGGAGATAATTTTTTTTTTTTTTTTTTTTACTCATTCATTTAACAAACATTGGTACGCATTATGTAATGATCTAAGTAGCATGACTGTATAATCTGTCTTTCAATCTGGGACATTAGTAAGAGTTAAAGGAGGAGCTATTAGACGTTACACTGCGTTAAAAAGCATATAAAGTAGGACCATCCTAGGCAAACGAGGAAGAAGTGCCATCTTATTTCTTGGCAGTGAAAGATGCAACTAGGTTTTAAACCTTACAGCGTGCCTCAAACATATGTTCTTTAGGTGTTTGCTCAAGTGTTAAATGTCAGATTAAAATACTGCAGCCTTCCTTTACCATCCAAATTAAAATGGCAGCAACCCTCAGTATTCCCTAGTCCTTGCCCTCTGCCTTATTTTTCTCCTTAGTGCTTATCACTTTCCAATATACCATTTAATTTATTTGTCTTCTTTCCTCTCTGTCTCTCTTCATTAGAAGATAAGCTCAGTAATGGCAGGGATTTGTGTATGTTTTCTTCATCGCTCTATTCCCAGCATGTGGAGTAATGTCCAGCACATAGTGAATGCTAAATAAGTACTTACTGAATGGATGTATTTATCCATTATTGAGCCTCAGTTTTGTGTTGGGTGTGGTGCTAGGTGTTAGAGGTACTAAAATGCACAAAAATCTTTCTCTGCCTTCATGAGGCTCCTAAATTAGTTAGAAGAAATAATTATTCTTATAAGTGAAATCAAAAAAGAAATAATTCATGATGTCTATAGGTGTTTGAAGATTGGTACCTTAGGAGGTCATATAATTCAAATATTACCAAAAAATTTTTATAACTAAAAAAACTGATAGTCTTTCATGATACTTTCATTTTCCTCTTAATTTTATTGTAAAGTTTTAATAATACTTTTTGTGTCACGTCACCTTCCATGTCATACCAAATGAATCATTTGACAAAAATCAAGTATCAAATGGGTTAATAAGAAGTCTCAATTTTATTTTGAAGATGGGAAAAACAACTCTAGAAATTGGAGCATGGCTGCTTAGAAAGAATGGAAGGGGAAGCAGAGTACTAATATTTATTTTCAGTTTTAACGAAAGTCTCTAAATAAAATAGCTTAAGGGATTGAATTTTTGATGTACCTTTTACCATTGAACATTTTCAGTCTGTCAAGGGGGAAAGAGGCAGCCCTAAACTTGTAGTCAAGAACACCATGCTCTTGTTTCTAGAGTTCTGTCAGAAGTAGCTTTGTGATCTTGGGCAACAAGATACTTCATCCTTTTTCTACATCAGCTTTTTGGCTTGTTGAATCATAAGTTCTGTAAGGCTCCTGTTATAGTTTCCTAATGCTGCAGTATCAAAGTACAGTAAGTCCCCTACATACGAACGAGTTCCGTTCCGAGAGTGCATCTTGTAGGTCCAATTTGTTCCTAAGCCCAACAAAGTTAGCCTAGGTACCCAACTAACACAATCGGCTATACAGTACTGTACTGTAATAAGGTTATAATACTTTTCACACAAATAATACATAAAAAACAAACACAAAAAATAAAGAAAACATTTTTAATCTTACAGTACAGTACCTTGAAAAGTGCAGTGATACAGTACAACAGCTGGCATACAGGGGCTGGCACTGAGTGAACAGGCAAGAAGAGTTACTGACTGGAGGAGGGAGAGGAGGTGGGAGATGGTAGAGCGGAAGGATCGTCAGCAATAGGAGATGGAGGACAAGCTGCAGTTTCACTCATGCCTGACATTGATGGCACAGGTTCTGGTTTCTTGCTGGATTCAATTCTATCTACCCTCTTAAAAAAAATGATCCAGCGATGTCTGAGTGGTAGCTCTTTTTTTCTCGTCATAGATGGCACG
Organism: Balaenoptera borealis; assembly: GCF_965194805.1. NCBI lineage: Eukaryota > Metazoa > Chordata > Mammalia > Artiodactyla > Balaenopteridae > Balaenoptera > Balaenoptera borealis. Next base: position 49,431,570 of record NC_138871.1, read on the forward strand.
GTAGCAGTGGATTGCATTCTGAACGGCTGCTGCAACCTTCATGTACCGTTCTACATTCGGGTCCTATGCCTCAAAAACTAACAGGGACTCCTCAAATAAAGAAAATCCCTTCGCCATTACCTGCGTCGTGAATCTCTTCGGTTCTTCAGTTACTTCTTCTTCCTCTTGTCTCTCTTTGTCCTTTCTCTGGTAAGGTAAAGTACACAAAAACACAACCACTTGTAGAGGATGCACGCATGCGACAGTGAACGCCAGACATGCGAACTAACTTACGTGATTGGACATGCGATCACATGTTTGCACCTTTGAAAGTTCGCAACTTGAAGGTTAATATGTAGGGTACTTACAGTATCAAAAAGTGGGTGGCCTGCAACAACAGGAAATTATTTTCTCACGGTTCTGTAGGCTAGAACTCTGATGTCAAGATATTGGCAGGGCCATGCCCTCCCTGACAGCTCTAGGGGAGAATCATTCTTTGCTTCTAGCTTCTGGTATTTTCTGCTAACCCTTGGCATTCTTTGGCTTTTAGATGCATCACTCAAGTCACATGGGTGTCTTTTCCCGTGTGTCTTCACATTGTCTTCCCTCTGTGTGTGTCGGTCTCTGTGTCCAAATTTCCTTTTTAATAAGGACACCAGGGCTTCCCTGGTGGCGCAGTGGTTGAGAGTCTGCCTGCCGGTGCAGGGGACACGGGTTCGGGCCCTGGTCTGGGAGGATCCCACATGCCGCGGAGCGACTAGGTCCGTGAGCCACAATTGCTGAGCCTGCGCGTCTGGAGCCTGTGCTCCGCAACAAGGCCGCGATAATGAGAGGCCCGCGCACCGCGATGAAGAATGGCCCCCACTTGCCGCAACTAGAGAAAGCCCTCGCACAGAAACGAAGACCCAACACAGCCATAAATAAATAAATAAATAAAATTTAAAAAAAAAAAAATAAGGACACCAGTCATGTTGGAGTAGGCCCACCCAGTGATCTCATTTTGACTTGATTATCTCTGCAAAACCCCTATTTCCACATAACAACACATTCTGAAATAGTGAGGATTAGAACTAACAGTTCAACCCCCAACAGTTCCTTTAGGTTCTACGTGGCTATTAATTCTAAGTAATAGCAAGGATAATTAATGTAAATTTTAAAAAATCATATATTGCTTTGAGATATCCCCAAACTATTATTTAAAGCCATATCTGTTTTTTCTATCTTTTCACATCATCTAAACACAAAGATCTAAAGGGTCATTATGGAAAATAGAATGATTTTCATGATTTATATACATATTTTTACATTATTTATAATGGATTTCAGATTAATGCCTAAACTAACATTGAAAAGAAACATGATTTGAAAGCCTACAAATTTCAGTATTTATATTGAACTAGGTCCCTTGTAGAAGAAAATGAGACATTTTATAAAATTTGAGCAACTTATTTTTCAGCCATTTGTTCTCTGCTACTCCCTAAGATTAAGGTAGATTAAGGTAATTTTTAGCTGTGTGTCACTCAGGCAGTGGTCTCATGAGGCTAACAATGCAGAATATTGAAGGATTGGTAACATAATAGAATTCTAACTCAATACCCAGAGTAAAGAAATCAATTCACTGTGGATTACCATGAATTCACATTGGATATTTCTAGGTATACTTTGGAAAATAATTTCTATAACAAATTTTCTGTATTTCCTAATAAAAACAGAATTTTTTTTATAATAACTACTACATTTTCATAAATGTCAAGCACATTTGAACCACTTAAATCTGTTAAAACTTATTCTGTCTCTTTTTCTGGTTTATGCAAAAATATTATTGCATGCATCTCAAACGTAATAAAAAAGTCTTTCCTTCTTACTCAGCTACTGTTATAGAAAATCCTATTCAGAAATAGTATTGATTTAATTCTTCACTACTAGGGCTAAATGCTTCTCAGGTATAGAACCTAACAAATTACCACACAGTAAGGTGAAATTTTTTCAAGGTGTTAGAATAGATAATATATATCCTAATTTGTCCGTTTTTCTTATGATGTTAATACTTTTAAAATATCAGTCAAATCAAATTTGATTTCATTTCATACCTCCAGAAAACATGTGGTCAAAAGACTTGTGCAAATCCATTAGCACCTTTGACATCCTCACTGAGGTTTCGGAAGCTGTTGGCAGAAGCTGCTGTGTTGAAGCCTCCATTGGGCAGAACTAACTTGCTTTCCTCTGAAAGACCTGTTAATGTTAATCTGATTTATGATGGGACATGTTCTTAATAGACCAGTGCTCCTGGAATCTTGTTACCAGGGATTCTAACACATTGATGACTTAATTCACTTCTCTTTCCCTTTCGTTGGTAATAAAATTCAGGAGAAAGAGCTATATTTTGACAATGTGTGTCTTAATCACAGATCATTCCCTTATCTTTTCTTCTTAAATAGTTTTTTTAAAGTGCATGTTTATTTTTGTTTTACCATTGTCATTGTTTTTATTTGCCACTTCAAAGAGTGGCATGCGTGAGAAGCAGCTATTTGTTTCAGTGGGTTCAATGTATTGTGTCCATGTTAAGAAACTTTCTGATTCCCTGCAATCTTTAGGTCTTTGCAGTAGGAGGGATGACAAAGAGAAAGGAAGGGGAAGGAATGTCCAGTTGAAAATCATGTGAGCCATGGGACAAAGGTCTTTCTCACAATCCTCTTTCTCACCCAGCCCATCACTATGAATCAGTTACACACTCATAGTCTATAAAATGTATAATCCAACAAATTTTTTTCTTTTTTTTTTTTTTTAACCCCACATTTGTTTATTTATTTATTTTATTTTGGCTGTGTTGGGTCTTCGTTTCTGTGCGAGGGCTTTCTCTAGTTGTGGCAAGCGGGGGCCACTCTTCATCGCGGTGCGCGGGCCTCTCACTATCGTGGCCTCTCTTGTTGTGGAGCACAGGCTCCAGACGCGCAGGCTCAGTTGTTGTGGCTCACGGGCCCAGTTGCTCCGCGGCATGTGGGATCCTCCCAGACCAGGGCTCGAACCCGCATCCCCCGCATTGGCAGGCAGACTCTCAACCACTGCGCCACCAGGGAAGCCCTCCAACAAATTTTTTTAAGACATACGAGAATTTCATCAACTGTGTTCTTTCTCCACACTGCTGAAATACATCTCTGATTGATCAATAGATCATTCAACGTACTTTTTTTTTTTTTTTTTAAATTTTATATTCTTTTTTTTTTAATTTTTATTTATTTATTTATGGCTGTGTTGGGTCTTCGTTTCTGTGCAAGGGCTTTCTCTAGTTGCGGCAAGCGGGGGCCACTCTTCATCGCGGTGCGCGGGCCTCTTACTATCGCGGCCTCTCTTGTTGCGGAGCACAGGCTCCAGACGCGCAGGCTCAGTAATTGTGGCTCACGGGCCCAGCCGCTCCGCGGCATGTGGGATCCTCCCAGACCAGGGCTCGAACCCGTGTCCCCCGCACTGGCAGGCAGACTCCCAACCGCTGCGCCACCAGGGAAGCCCCATTCAACGTACTTATAGAACATCCTACCACATGCCTAACACATGTGCTTAACACATGAACAGGCATTATTATAAATTTACATAAATATAGAAATAGTGCTGTTATTTGGTGCTTGTCATCTAGTTTACTTCATTTTTCTTTAATCTTGTTTATGGAAGAGGTAATTTTCTACTCAATTCTTTACTTTACCTCTGTATTGCTTAATCAGGAAAGAAAGTTTTGGATTAAGATAACAGCTCAACATTATTTAACTTACAAAATGAATAGGAATTCTTACAGTGAGGCCATGTTTATAGAAATATAACTTGCATTTCAACGACAAAGCCATCATTGATAATAAGAAGAAAAGTAAAACATTGGAGTAGAAGTGTTGTAGTTTCAACATTAGATTACTTAACGTTGTAGCCTGAATTCTTGACTTGTAAAAGTGATTCCTAAGAACTGACCTACCTGATAATGGTTTGTGAAACTTGGAAGAAATACATTTTCAATAACATATTTGTTCTAAGTATATTTGCTATTATTTCGGTAGACAATTATATATCATTTTCCAAAGTTTGAGGCTTAAAAAAATCTTTAACATACCTTAGAAATGACAGTGTAAATAAACAAAAAGGTATTTGGAAAAGTAAAAACTTGACCCAATTTCAGCTTTATAGAATAGCATATTGTATAAAAAACATTATCCATATACAATAAGCAAAACCCTATTAGAAATATGAAGTAGGGTTATTTTTGATGAGTATTTGGAAATAGAATATGAATGCTTGATTTCATGCTTTTATGAAAAAATAATTTTTTCACACAAAGGAAAAAGTACTTTTGGAGTCTTCACCAAAAGTGAAGTTAACTATCATACTTCAATAATAGGAGAAAGGTGTTTTTTTGTTTGTTTGTTTTTTAAACATCTTTATTGGAGTATAATTGCTTTACAGTGTTGTGTTAGTTTCTGCTGTATAGCAAAGTGAATCAGCTATACGTATACATATATCCCCATATCCCCTCCCTCTTGTGTCCCCATATCCCCACCCTCCCTATCCCACCTCTCTAGGTGGTCACAAAGCACAGAGCTGATCTCCCTGTGCTATGATGCTGCTTCCCACTAGCTATCTATTTTGCATTTGGTAGTGTATGTATGTCAACGCTGCTCTCTCACTTCGTCCCAGCTTACCCTTCCCCCTCCCCATGTCCTCGAGTCCATTCTCTACATCTGCATCTTTATTTCTGTCCTGTCCCTAGGTTCTTCAGAACCATTGTTTTGTTTTGTTTTTTTTAGATTCCATATATATGTGTTAGCATTCGGTATTTGCTTTTCTATTTCTGACTTACTTCACTCTGTATGACAGACTCTGGGTCCATCCACCTCACTACAAATAACTCAATTTCGTTTCTTTTTATGGCTGAGTAATACCCCATTGTACATATGTGCCACATCTTCTTTATCCATTCATCTGTTGATGGACACTTAGGTTGCTTCCATGTCCTGGCTATTGTAAATAGTGCTGCAGTGAACATTGTGGTACATGTCGCTTTTTGAATTATGGTTTTCTCAGGGTACATGCCCAGTAGTGGGATTGCTGGGTCATATGGTAGTTCTATTTTTAGTTTTTTAAGGACCCTCCATACTGTTCTCCATAGTGGCTGTATCAATTTACATTCCCACCAACAGTGCAAGAGGGTTCTCTTTTCTCCACACCCTCTCCAGTATTTATTGTTTGTAGATTTTTTGATGATGGCCAATCTGACCGGTGTGAGGTGATACTCATTGTAGTTTTGATTTGCATTTCTCTAAGGATTAGTGATGTTGAACATCCTTTCATGTGTTTGTTGGCAATCTGTATATCTTCTTTGGAGAAATGTCTATTTAGGTCTTCTGCCCATTTTTGGATTGGGTTGTTTGTTTTTTTGATATTGAGCTGCATGAGCTGCTTGTATATTTTGGATGTTAATCCTTTGTTGGTTGCTTCATTTGCAAATGTTTTCTCCCATTCTGAGTGTTGTCTTTTCATCTTGTTTATGGTTTCCTTTGCTGTGCAAAAGCTTTTAAGTTTCATTAGTCCCATTTGTTTATTTTTGGTTTTATTTCCATTTCTCTAGGAGGTGGGTCAAAAAGGATCTTGCTGTGATTTATGTCATAGAGTGTTCTACCTGTGTTTTCCTCTTAAGAGTTTTATAATGTCTGGCCTTACATTTAGGTCTTTAATCCATTTTGAGTTCATTGTTGTGTATGGTGTTAGGGAGTGTTCTAATTTCATTCTTTTACATATAGCTGTCCAGTTTTCCCAGCACCACTTACTGAAGAGGGTGTCTTTTCTCCATCATATATTCTTGCCTCCTTTATCAAGGATAAGGTGACCATATGTGCATGGGTTTATCTCTGGGCTTTCTATCCTGTTCCATTGATCTATATTTCTGTTTTTCTGCCAGTACCATACTGTCTTGATTACTGTAGCTTTGTAGTATAGTCCGAAGTCAGGGAGTCTGATTCCTCCAGCTCCGTTTTTCTTTCTCAAGATTGCTTTGGCTATTCAGGGTCTTTTGTGTTTCCATACAAATTGTGAAATTTTTTGTTCTAGTTCTGTGAAAAATGCCATTGGTAGTTTGATAGGGATTGCACTGAACCTGTAGATTGCTTTGGGTAGTATACTCATTTTCACAGTATTGATTCTTCCAATCCAGGAGCATGGTATATCTCTCCATCTGTTTGTATCATATTTAATTTCTTTCTTCAGTGTCTTACACTTTGCTGATTACAGGTCTTTTTTCTCCTTAGGTAGGTTTATTCCAAGATATTTTATTCTTTTTGTTGAAATGGTAAATGGGAGTGTATCCTTAATTTCTCTTCCAGATTTTTCATCATTAGTGTATAAGAATGCAAGAGATTTCTGTGCATTAATTTTGTATCCTGCTACTTTACCAAATTCATTGATTAGCTCTAGTAGTTTTCTGGTAGCATCTTTAGGATCCTCTATGTATCATGTATCATGTATCATGTCATCTGCAAACAGTGACAATTTTACTTCTTCTTTTCCTATTTGGATTCCTTTATTTGTTTTTCTTCTCTGATTGCTGTGGCTAAAACTTCCAAAACTATGCTGAATAATAGTGATGAGAGTGGACAACCTTGTCTTGTTCCTGATCTTACTGGAAATGGTTTCAGTTTTTCACCATTGAGTATGATGTTGGCTTTGGATTGGTCATATTTGGCCTTTATTATGTTGAGGTAAGTTCCCTCTTTGCCTACTTTCTGGAGAGTTTTTATCATAAATGGGTGTTGAATTTTGTTGAAAGCTTGTTCTGCATCTATTGAGATGATCATATGGTTTTTATCCTTCAATTTGTTAATATGGTGCATCACTTTGATTGATTTGCGTATATTTGAAGAATCCTTGCATTCCTGGGATAAACCCCACTTGATCATGATGTATGATCCTTTTAATGTGCTGTTGGATTCTGTTTGCTAGTATTTTGTTGAGGATTGTTGCATCTATGTTCATCAGTGTTATTGGCCTGTAGTGTTCCTTTTTTGTGACATCTTTGTCTGGTTTTGGTATCAGAGTGATGGTGGCCTCGTAGAATGAGTTTGGGAGTGTTCCTCCCTCTGCTATATTTCAGAAGAGTTTGAGAAGGATAGGTGTTAGCTCTTCTCTAAATGTTTGATAGAATTTGCCTGTGAAGCCATCTGGTCCTGGGCTTTTGTTTGTTGAAAGATTTTTAATCACAGTTTCAGTTTCAGTGCTTGTGATTTGTCTGTTTATATTTTCCATTTCTTCCTGGTTCAGTTTTGGAAGGTTGTGCTTTTCTAAGAATTTGTCCATTTCTTCCAGGTTGTCCATTTTATTGGCATATAGTTGCTTGTAGTAATCTCTCATGATCCTTTGTATTTCTGCAGTGTCAGTTGTTACTTCTTTTTCATGTCTAATTCTGTTGATTTGAGTCTTTTCCCTTTTTTTCTTGATAAGTCTGGCTAATGGTTTATCAATTTTGTTTATCTTCTCAAAGAACCAGCTTTTAGTTTTATTGATCTTTGCTCTTGTTTCCTTCATTTCTTTTTCATTTACTTCTGATCTGATCTTTATGACTTCTTTCCTTCTGCTAACATTGGGGTTTTTTTGTTCTTCTTTATCTAATTGCTTTAAGTGTAAGGTTAGGTTGTTTATTTGAGATTTTTCTTGTTTCTTGAGGTAGGATTTTATTGCTATAAACTTCACTCTTAAGACTGCTTTTGCTGCATCTCATAGGTTTGGGGTCGTCGTGTTTTCATTGTTATTTGTTTCTAGGTATTTTTTGATTTCCTCTTTGATTTCTTCAGTGATCTCTTGGTTATTTAGTAGTGTATTGGTTAGCCTCCATGTGTTTGTATTTTTTACAGATTTTTTCCTGTAATTGATATCTAGTCTCATAGCGTTGTGGTTGGAAAAGATACTTGATAACTATTTCAATTTTCTTAAATTTATCAAGACTTGATTTGTGACCCAAGATATGATCTATCCTGGAGAATGTTCCATGAACACTTGAGAATAAAGTGTTGTTGTTTGGATGGAATGTCCATTCTGTTGTTTTTGGATGGACTGTCCTATAAATATCAATTAAGTCCATCTTGTTTAATGTGTCATTTAAAGCTTGTGTTTCCTTATTTATTTTCATTTTGGATGATCTGTCCGTTGATGAAAGTGGGGTGTTAAAGTCCTCTACTATAATTGTGTTACTGTCGATTTCCCCTTTTATGGCTGTTAGAATTTGCCTTATGTATTGAGGTGCTCCTATGTTGGGTGCATAAATATTTACAATTGTTATATCTTCTTCTTGGATTGATCCCTTGATCATTATGTAGCATCCTTCTTTGTCTCTTGTAATAGTCTTTATTTTAAAGTCTATTTTGTCTGATATAAGAATTGCTACTCCAGCTTTCTTTTGATTTCCATTTGCATGGAATGTCTTTTTCCATCCCCTCACTTTCAGTCTGTATGTGTCCCTAGGTCTGAAGTGGGTCTCTTGTAGACAGCATATATACGGGTCTTGTTTTTGTATCCATTCAGCCAGTCTATGTCTTTTGGTTGGAGCATTTAATCCATTTACATTTAAGGTAGTTATCGATATGTATGTTCTTATTCCCATTTTCTTAATTGTTTTGGGTTTGTTTTTGTACGCCTTTTCCTTCTCTTGTGTTTCTTGCCTAGAGAAGTTCCTTTAGCATTTGTTTTAAAGCTGGTATACTGGTGCTGAGTTCTCTTAACTTTTGCTTGTCTCTAAAGGTTTTAATTTCTCCGTCAAATCTGAATGAGATCCGTGCTCGCTAGAGTAATCTTGGTTGTAGGTTTTTCCCTTTCATCATTTTAAATATGTCCTGCCCTAAGAATATGCCCTTCTGGCTTGCAGAGTTTCTGCTGAAAGATCAGCCATTAACCTTATGGAGATTCCCTTGTATGTTATTTGTTGCTTTTCCCTTGCTGCTTTTAATATTTTTTGTTTGTATTTAATTTTTGATAGTTTGATTAATATGTGTCTTGGTGTGTTTCTCCTTAGATTTATCCTGTATGGGACTCTCTGTGCTTCCTGGACTTGATTGACTATTTCCTTTCCCTTGTTAGGAAAGTTTTAAACTATAATCTCTTCAAATATTTTCTCAGACCCTTTCTTTTTCTCTTCTTCTTCTGGGACCCCTATAATTTGAATGTTGGTGTGTTTAATGTTGTCACAGAGGTCTCTGAGACTGTCCTCAATTCTTTTCATTCTTTTTTCTATATTCTGCTCTGCAGTAGTTATTTCCACTATTTTATTTTCCAGGTCACTTATCCGTTCTTCTGCCTCAGTTATTCTGCTATTGATTCCTTCTAGAGAATTTTTAATTTCATTTATTGTGTTGTTCATCATTGTTTGTTTGCTCTTTAGTTCTTCTAGGTCCTTGTTAAACGTTTCTCGTATTGTCTCCATTCTATTTCCAAGATTTTGGATCATCTTTCCTATCATTTCTCTGAATTCTGTTTTAAGGTAGACTGACTATTTCCTCTTCATTTGTTTTGTCTGGTGGGTTTTTACTTTGCTCCTTCATCTGCTGCGTATTTCTTTGTCTGCTCATTTTGCTTAACTTACTGTGTTTGGGGTCTCCTTTTCGCAGGCTGCAGGTTCGTAGTTCCCATTGTTTTTGGTGTCTGCCCCCAGTACGTAAGGTTGGTTCAGTGGCTTGTGTAGGCTTCCTGGTGGAGGAGACTGGTGCCTGTGTTCTGGTGGATGAGGCTGGATCTTGTCTTTCTGCTGGCCAGGGCCACGCCCGGTGGTGTGTTTTGGGGTGTCTGTGCAGTTATTATGATTTTCGGCAGCCTCTCTGCTAATGGGTGGGGTTGTGTTCCTGTCTTGCTAGTTGTTTGGCATGGGTGTCTAGCACTGGAGCTTGCTGGTCCTTGAGTGGAGCTGGGTCTTAGTGTTGAGATGGAGATTGCTGGGAGAGCTCTCGCCAACTGATATTACGTGGGGCCAGGAGGTCTCTGGTTGTCCAGTGTCCTGAACTTGGCTCTCCTGTATCAGAGGCTCAGGCCTGACACCCAACCGGAGCACCAAGACCCTGTCAGCCACACAGCTCTTGCCTCTTCAATGGCTTTTGAGCTACTTTTGGTAACAATATCGCATAACAGAAACTTCAGAGGTAGGCCTGATGCAAGGTCCGTTAATTTAACAGCTCAACAAGATCATTAAAGACTTAGATTCCTTCATCTTTCCATTCCACAGCCTCAGTGGGTTGGCTCCATCCCTCGTAGTCCCAAGATAGCTGACAAGGAGGAAAACTTTCTCCCGGAAGTGCCCTGCAGACTTGGCCTCATATGTCATTGACCAGAACTGGGTCACCTACCTTACAGTTCTGTAGGCAGGTTTGTATTCCTTTCCAGAGGCTCTAAAGGAGAATCTGTTTCCTTGCTTTTTCTAGACACTAGAGCCTGCTCGGCAATATTGATTTTAAAAACTTTTGGCTACACAAGTCGTTTTCTTTCTTTGAGATTACTGCTAGTGTTAGAGGGTCTCCTGCAGAGGCGGTGGGTGGCTGTGGCACACTGAGGGAACAAGGACACTCGCAGCAGAGGTTCTGGGAAGTACACCTTGGCATGAGACCTCCCAGAGTCTGCCATTAGCCTCACAAAGACCTGTAGCCTCCAGTGCTGGGTCGCCTCCGGAGGAAGGTGTTTTGATGATTATTTTGTCTTGTTGAACTTTTAAAGCAGCTAGCTAATTGAACAAAATTAGTTATAAATATTCAGAATGCCAACCCATTTTTCAAATTCCCTGTAATGTTTTGTTAAATGACTGTGGTGGGAAACTCTTTAATAGTAAAGTTGACATCAAGCTACATACTTTCCTATGCTGATTTAAATACAATTGTCAAAATCTGAGTTGAATAAAACAATCTAACATCAATTACTGCCTAATAAAAATCTCTCAAGTGCTACTTCTAACCCATCATGAATATTTCAATCTCTAGCAAAATACCTTGCATATTGTGGGTATTTATACCTATCTGTTGGCTTAAAACATTTCTCCAATTTAAAGATATAGAGACTGAAATTGTTAATGTATAAATTATACAATTTATATATTATACATGACATTTTAATTTATAATACAAATTTATTTTTTAAGTAACTTTATTATATTAGTTTATTATACTATTTAAATATATTAATATATGGGAATATTAATTTATAATAAATACATAAATTACGTATATCTAGAGTCACACAAATTTGATTACATATAGATAAATTTTACATATGCATATATTTATATCTGAAGTCACACAGATGTAACAGATCATAAAAATTACTGATCCTATCCTAAAAGAGAAAGTATGATTTGATATCATTTCAGGAATGATATCTTCAAACCCCAATTTAAGACATTATATGGCAAATGTAAATATAGTTATAAAGACACAATGACAAGCTATTTGAAATAAAGACTGATGCAGGAAAGTAATTTTTCTAGAAAGATTGAGACTTTTGGTCTCAGAAGTTCAATGAATATGAATCTATGGACAGCCTTCAGGCTGTTTCAAGAAAACTGTCAGCCTTCAGGCAAATACGGTGCACAAAAATATTTAGTTTGGCTGGTGGTGTAATTTTCTCTCCTTTTTTTCCCACCTTTTCTTTTTTTATTTGAATGTCTTTGGGCAGAGCATGCACTCTCCACTTTCCATAGGCCCTACCCTTCCCTACTTGACTCTGAACCCTTGATTTTGGGCATATTGGAGAGGGGATCCCAGATGTACATCCTAGCCGTAAGTTTTCCTATAGACCCACGTGTGCCAGAGAAGGAAACAAGGTGCATGTTTCTTAGTAGGGAGGGAGTTGTCACTTGAATGGTCAACCACAATTCTCTCTCAAATAAGTGAAGCACATACTTATGCCAGCCTCCTGTTAACTTCTGTTAGTACAAGCACTAGGAGTACAGAAAAGACAAAACAGTTTAATTGTTAAGCATGCCCTTTACCCTTAAGGAGCTCCTTGTATAGTTGCAGAGGTAAAATCAGCATAAACGTAAAGCTGCTAAAATGTAGTATGATAGTGGTTGGAGGTCAAAGGAGGGAGAGATTATATGGGCTGAAATTCTTCAGGTGTCATAGAGGAGGAGGGGCTTGAATTTGAATTAAAGAGGATTAATATTTGCATGCTCTAAGGAAAGGAAGGTATTACTAATCTTGGTTCTAGCAATGAAAAAATAAGATAAGAAGGAATTACAAAGCAGACTGATCTCTTTATGTCTTGAAAAATATCTACAAGAGAAAGAAGAATAATTATCTTGTTCCTTGTCTATCAAATTGACACCAGCCAGTTGAGGAAAGCTATGACTTATGTAAGCGTTGATTTTTAATATATTTAGTAGCTATAGTAGCAGTTATTTATTGAACAATTACTTTGTGCTGGCCACACTAAATGATTTATAAAATGTTGACGTTGAAATCTTTCAATAGCACCGTAAATTAAAATTATGTTTCCCAATTTTGTAAGTACTGTAAAGAAAATGAACCTCAACACGATGAAATTACTTGCCTAAGTTAACAATGTTTGTATGGAGGACAACCTGGATTCTTACCTATTCTTACCTGATTCACAGTTATTACTGCCCTAAACCAGTGTGTTATACTGCCTCAACCAAGTGCAAAGAAGATGCTCAGTTTCCAATTAAAAAAAAAAAAAAAAAAAAGATTGATCTCAGTCATATTTTAAAGGGTAATGTGATCTTCTTTATGCTATTCTCCAGAATATTCAGTGGCATTCTTACATGGCTATGAGTAGATAACAGCAAGGTTATAGAGTTCTATTGTTTCATAAGAACATTGTTCATTGGTTGATTCATCAGTTACAGAAAATTAACACCTCTTAATTAGCAGGCAATGTGTTTTTCCCTGGGAATACAGTGATAACCAGAGTGGATTTCTTTTCACAAAACAAAGTCTAGTTAAGGGGATGATGTTATAGAAGGTATCTTCAGGGTTTGTACTTTTTTTGTGTTGAAAACCCAAACATGTCCATATGCTTGGGATCTTGATTTTTGAATATTGTTCTAGGTGATTTATTACAGTTATATCTATTTTTTAATTCCCATAAAACAATTGATGTCTATAGATATTGTCAGGAGCAATATCTGTTCCAAAAAATTCTGTTACAATCATGATCCCTTAGTGACTTAACTGTTTCTCATACACCAAGTATATAGAAATCTAAAGGATCCTCAAATTTGTGACTTAGAGCAAGATTACAGAAGATCACAGACGATAAACAAGAACAAAACATTTTAAAAATAAAAAACAAAACCTGCTCTATTACTGTGACTAATTAAAACCAGAAATGTCTCTTTTTCTCATTTGTTTCCAAAACTAGGACATTTTAGGGTTTATAGTGACTGAGAGCATGTTTTCACATTTAGCAAATGTGAAGAGAATTTTAAAGTTTTCAAGAATTAGAATTAAATTAGAATGAAAAGACGTCTGTAGTTATACTACCCTCATTTAATTTGAAGAATTAACATGGAGAGATTTGGTGGTATGTCCAAAGTTGTCTCTATTTTATAGATAAAGAAAATAGGACTCAGTACATGAAGACTTCTGGCCCCAAACAACCTATTTTGTAAGGAAAAGAGCCTGAATTCTAACTTACTAGCCTCATCTGATTTTGGCTGGAATGTCGGATATCAGCCCTGAACTTCAGGGTTTTTCCACACAGTGTGTATACTTCAGTGGCATAAATGAATGTGATTATGTCTGCAGAAATATAGATATTATTATTATTCATTTAGGATTAATACAATTAATTATCTCAAAGTTTAATTTTGAATATTTATACCCATATTTCCACACAGAACTTTAATATTCTCAAAGTAAATGTCATCTACTGGCATGTCAATTATCATTATTATTGGAAACATTTGCATTTTTTAAGTCACAGGGTAGATTAATTGACTAGAATTACTTTACAAATAAAATTAAAGCCTTCTTTTAGAATCAATAGTTGAATTCCCTTAACTAAATATCAAAATATTATTTTTAAATGTAGTTTTTCTCTTTATTGTTGAAAAAACAACAGGATGAAATTAAGTAAGAAATTGAAACTAAAGGTCAAACATGATTTTCTTTGGTAAGCCTTTTGATTTGCCTAAATACAGTTCTATTTTAAGGATATCATTAGTTTTCATTTGTATCATATTATTCCATCTTACACTTAGGAGTTTAAATCTTTTTGAGGAGATGATCTAAAAGGTGACTTCCTAAAGATCAATTGTGGTTTATGAGGCCTGTTTGAATTACAAAAATTATAGGGAAGGTGAGGTTACATGGTAGAAGATACCCCATGTGAAAGCAGTTTTGAAAAGTAAGCTCTTCCTGGGCTGTCTGTGGTTATCTTTGTTATTCACAGAAAATACAGATCTAAGGGAAACCCTAGTAATTTTGTTGCCTTTCTGATATGAAAAGGGACAAATCTAATAGCCTGGTCTGCACTACTAAAGAGCAGGAAAGAACAAAATAAAAGACACTGACTAAATCATAGAGTATTAGAGCTGCAAGAGGTAGGGACCCTCTATCCAGTCCAGTGTTGATCTAAGGACCATCTGCCTCAGCATCATTAGGGCTCCTTATTACAAAGGTAGATCCCAGAGCCCTAACTCAGACCTGGTGTTGGGTCCTACCTAGGAATCTAAGGTACACACACACACACATACCCCCCACAAGGGATATAGTAAAGGTTAGACTTGCTTATCTAATCCAGACACTTCATTTTACAAATGAGTAAACTGGGACCCAAAGAGATTTAAATTTACCTGAGATTATCTAGTTTGTTATGGGCATCCTTCAAATACAGATTTTCTGACTTTCCCTATCAATGATTCCTATTTCAATTTAGCACCCTTATGACACATGAAACTAGTCACTATGGATTTTGTTGTGGTTGTTCTTTTTCTCATGAAATTCAGTCAGTTGAGTTGTTTTTAAACCCAAAGAGAAACTGAGAACCAAATCCTTTAAAATTGCAAAACCAGTTAATTGTCTGAGAAGTCCAAGATGTACTCATGAGCCCCATTTTGAACAAAACTGACAAAAAGTTATTCACTTATGATTTATTATTGTCTCTTGTTCATCTAGAAGACACATCCATTCAGATAATTAAAACTGATCACAAATAATCATAAATGTAAGAGCAAACCCCATCCCATGTTCAATTTATTTGGATACCTTTTGTGTACTCTCCTGGCTATTCTTAATTTTTTAACAATCCCAGTTATGCATTTCAGCCATCTTAGTTAGTGCCCATGTACACTTGCTAGTTTTGTTTTTTTTTAATTTTTTTATATAGCAGGTTCTTATTAGTTATCCATTTTATACATATTAGTGTATATATGTCAATCCCAATCTCCCAATTCATCCCACCACCACCACCACCCCCTGCCGCTAATTAGTTTTGATAACTAATTTTGCATTAACTATTTCGTGAGATTTGAGAGTTATGTAATCTGGATACAAGTCCTTTATCAAATATAAGATTTGCATGTTCTCCCAGTCTGTAGCTTGTCTTATTATTCTCTGAGCCATGATTTCCACAGAAAAAAAGTTTTAATTTTGATGATGTGTAGCATTTCTAAATCTTCTCATACTTTCTCACTGTATCTGTACACTCCCTTAATATTTTAATACATTGGGAAAAACAGAAACATCCAATATATGATATTTGAGCCCTGTATTGTATGGATCTTGTGTTGACCTTCACCCTTGGCTATTCATTCTGTCATTTTTCGTTATCTTCCCAAACCAACTGACCCATAGGATTTTTTCTCTCTCTGTCAAGATCTCATTTCGTTTCCAAAACTGTCACGTTAGGCCTTTCCAACTCCCTTTACACCCATTAGTTTCCAAGTTGTGTAGATTATTTTTGTCCAACTTTTCTTCGTATAGACCCATCTCTATTTTCCGTTGGTGTCATCATCATCATAGTTCAGGTCTTCATCTTCTTATGCAACCCTGCTAACTGGTCTGCTAACACTGATTTTCCAGGTTTTAGTATATTATGCATGACTAAAATAATATTTTTATTATATTATCCCCTGCTCAAAAACTTTATCCAGTTTACCATTGCCTAGAGGATGTCATCCAAACTTGGAAACCTATTATAATTTAAGGTCTTCCATATTGTAGCCCCATTTTTCCTTGCTTGCCTACCATTATCACTCAAATGTGAACAATCAGCTCTACTAAAAATGCCGTTTCTCTTGCACCAGTGCTGTGAATAATGCGTAAGAAATAGCTCCTACTTTCCTGATCTTAGGAAATATAGTTTATAGTTTACAAAGCAAACTGGTGTTTGTATGACACTGAAAGTCAACCACTAGTTCCACACATATTCTGGAGAATTCTCTTGTCATATTATGAGACTGAAAATATGACCCAAACATAAGGGTGTTGTGGGTTTTTTTTTAAGTCATTTAAAAAATCTGCTTAGAAGGAGTGCAATTTAGAATTAACCTTAAAAATTTAGGAGATTTTTGGGAGAAGCCACTTTGTACACCTGTTTCCAATAAAGATTACTTCTCTGGAATAAATTTTCCAGGAACTAAAATGCCCACGAGAAACTTAGAGAAGCAAAGCATTATTATTATGTTCACCTCAGAAACACAAGGCCTCTGCTTAGTGATCTATTGTGTCATATATCCAGAGACACGAATATTTCTGATAGTTAAGTTGTCATGGTTTCAGGCTATCAAACTCACTCTGGCTACCAAGAAAAATAGGTGAGCTTATTAAGAGGATACTAGGGTAGCTCATAACCAAAACTTGAGCATATTATATAATTTTTTAGACTATTTTTATTTTTATGATTCATTTTCCAGGGCTCCCAATTTCTTTCATTCAGATTTCCAATTTTTGGAAGAGAAAATCTGATTAGCCTGCTGCAGGTATCTCCCTTGTATAAATTGCTATGGCCAGGAAGACTACCTAGCACAGAAACAACTACTGGGAGTCAAATCTTGCTGGATCAAAAGTTGTTTTCAACAAAGAAAAAATCATTATGAGCTGATCAAGTTCCTCTCTTCCCAGTGGAGTTCACTATTTGCTGTAAATAATTTATTGAGCTGAATGGAACATGGGGGTCTTAGGGTCTCTGTGTGGATAGATGACATCTGGAGACCTACAGAGCTTTGACAATGCCTAAGACAGTCCATGAGACAAGAGTACTGGGTCATGTCTAGAAGATTCTATGAAACATTAAATTAGGTAAGCTCTGTAGAGTATACAGGACATGATAGAAATAATTTTGTTCTTTGTGTTCACAGTAGTCCAAAATACCCAAGTGTTCTACTCAAATCTGGTAGTTCAGGATAATTCTCAATGACTTTCCACAAGAAGGACACTTTTCTGCTCCTGTTGCATGTCCGACACTAGTTGGCTGTGGTTCCTTTCTGTGTTGTCTTCATTCTGGGATACAGTCTTGAGGCAGAGGGAAAAGAGGTGATGGTGAACCCCACACTAGCTCTTAAAACTTGGGTTGGAAGCAGTGCTCATCTCTACTCATATTTCTTTGATGAGAGCAAGTCACATAGCCAAGCCTGCTCTCAGTTGAGGGTAAGAGGTAGATAATGCATGTGAACAAGAACTCAGTCTACTACACTTGGTATTGAGCTATCTCTATTCCAACTCAGCCAACATCCATGTAAACTTGAGGTTTTTTAAATTATTGAACTATGAAATCAATACAAAAATGTGAACATATCTTAACTATACGTTGTGATGAACTTTGACAAACTGAATGCATTTGTGTAACCAGCACTCCGGTGAACCCAAGAACAATAGCAGAGTTTCAGAAGTCCTTTATGCCCCTTTCTACTCACTAGACTGCATTAGAGGTAACTACTGTTCTGCTTTCTAGTCAGTATAAGGTATTAGTAGTTTATATGATGAAAGTGTTCACTACAATCTCTGTTATCTTACATCTTTTGCTCAACAGTCTGTTCATGAGACTTCATGTTGTTGCATAAAGTTGTAGATTGTTCATTTTCATTGTAGTAGTTTCCACTGTGTGATAATTCTATGAATCCCATTCTTGATTTGGGCACATTTAGGTAGTTTCTAGTTTTGTGCTTTTATGAATAGTGTTGCTATTCATAACATTTATTTTAGTGCATGTCATTTGGTAAACTGCATAGTCTTTTCTATGCATTCTGTACTTAGAAGTGAAAAGTTGAGGTCCTAGAGTATGCTTATGTTGAGCTTTAGTGAAGAACTCCAGTTTTTCAAAGTGATATTTCCTTTAATTTTAAGAGGAACTAAATGAGACATCTGATAGGCATCTAGTGTAGGAGGAGATGTATTACAGCATGAAATGGACTAAGGATTTAAATTTAGTCAAAAGAGAAAATTCATGTCATAAAGTTCTGACAGAGCAGGGAACATTGTTGCCTGAGAGAATGATGACCAAGATCCTGGTATGAGCAGCTCATATGTAAATGGATGTGCTTCAAGACTAAGGAAGAGCTGAGCCTTATTTTATGTATAGTAGATGCTATATGATGCGGAGCTTTTTGAACTCTTTTTTTCATTTAAAACATCTGCCTAAGGTTTCAAGTGCTTTTAAATTAGCTTAGTCTTGAATAGGTGCTAATAAAACTACTGTGTGTGACAACTGATAATAAAATCCCTGTGTCATGTCAGTATGTGGATGCGTGTTTTTATTATTCAAGAGAGAACATGTAGCTTTGTTCATTTTCACAAAATAATCCTTCTTCAAGGTAGTTTGGGCCTCTCTCTCTCTTCCTGCCAAGCTACTGAACTGTCTCATATTTCAGTTCTTTTTACCTGCCTAGATAATTTTTCATAATCCAAATCTGTAGGTATTGGTAGCTGAATCTATTGGAGAGCACAAATAAAAACGAGCTGCATTTGCCAGTAAAGAAGTGGAAGCCTAGAGAATGGCCTAGTGCCAATTAGGAGAATCTATAAGCGGATGCTGTGTTCTCTGTGGCCACAGCCAGAGACTCTATGAAAAAATTAGCCCATTTTTTTTTTTCTAGCAGGCAGTATTCTCTGGGTTCCTGTGTGGTTTCCCCGATAGCAAGTAGAACAGAACCTACATTGTAAGTCTTGCTAAGGGCAGACTGAGAAGACACACAGAGCACACTTGATTGGGTTCATTCAAACTCTATAAGTCTTTAAAATAAAATGGTGTCTTAAAGCAAAGTTATATATTATGTTACCCAGAATTTAAAATTCTTTATAAATAAAAACATTAACTTTAGATGTGAAAATCAATAACTTATTGCTATGGTGACATTTGAAAATAAGTCTTTAAAATAGTTTACTTTGTTCTTCCTAATTTTTAAAAAATTTTTCAATATCATAGCCAGAGGGTCACATTTATTGCTTATAAGAGTAGTGCCATTTGGAACACTAACTATTAAGTCATATTTCCCCAAAACATTTTGTAAACATACAAATTATTTGCTGCTAATTATTGTGGGTTCTCATCACTTTTTTTTTTTAATTTAACTGCTATGAAACAATTAATTATAAACAAACCCTATATTGTGATATTCATGAAATAAGGCATAAATTTCAGTAAGGGTAAACATGATAGCATTTCTGTGCTAAGAACACTGTTTCATTTTAATAAGGCTTATTCAACCCATCAGAAGCACCCACCTCAACAGCTTCTTCCAGGCTACTTGCCCTCCTTAACTGAATAAACTCTTGCCAAGGTCACCAGGTTGCCAAACCCAATGATCATGTTTCTGTCCTCATGTTATTTGGCTCAGGAGGAGCAAGTCACATAGGTGACCATTCCTCCCTTCTTCAAACACACTGTGCTTTAGGATCCATGATGTTATACTCTGCTTCTTGCTGACCACTCTTTCTTGGCCTTTCTTGCTGATTTTCCTGCTCCGTTGGCCTCTAAATGCTGGTCTCAAAGACTATCTATAATCTTTCCCCAGATGTTTCCATACTGTGGTTTTCAATACCATCATATACTGATGAATCCCAAATGTATATCTCTAATCCTGATCTCTACAGTGAGCTCTAGATTTATGCAAGCGATCACTTACTTGACATTTCCCCTAGGATGTCTAAGAAGTTTCTCAAACTTCTCGAGACTGAAGCAGAGCTGTGCATTTTCCCTTTACTCAAGTTTATAAATATTATTACCATACACCTAGTTGTTCAAGCCAAATACCTAGAAGTCATCCTTGATTCCTCACCGATTCCTCACTCCCACCATAAAACACACTCACACACACACACACACACATGCATGTGCACATATACTCCAACAACTAAAAGTTTATTTGCGTCCACTTCCAATTTGTATGTATCTTTCCATTTCCACAGCTAACACCCTAATCAAGCCACCATCATCTGATAGCAAGATGACTGGAATAGCATGTGACCTAAGCTTCTCTGAAATCAAACTCCTATTCTAGATCTACATGACTTGACACCTTCCTCTATCTGTGACCTCAGACTACCTCATACCTCACTGTCCTTCACTCACTCACTGATCTTTACATTTCTTATATACTTTAGGCTTGTTCCTACCTCAGGGCTTTGTTGCTAACTGAATGAATAAACTATGGATACATTGGAAGCATCTAGGACAAAATGGTGTTGTCAGATTATCTACAAGCAGCCCTATTGATTTATTGATTGACTGATTTTCTTCATGCCTTCCTGTAGTCTGTCACTTGCATGCAGTCAGTGCAAGCACACAAGAGAATCCTAATGTCCAAGTTTTAAAAAGTCATAATAAGTTGTGGATGCCTGCACCTAATCTTTATTTTTCAGTTAGGTTGATGCAATTTTAAAACAAATACTCCCTACTGTTATTCATCTCACCAATCACAAGTTCCCTCACCAAATGTGAACTGACTTCTGGGGTTCTGGTTCTTCTTGCTAGTCTACTTACTTTTTATCCAACTTTGAGACTGCCCAGTCTTTTTTAGTTTGGCAATCCCCTGGAGAAGTGGATGTTTTACTGTCTGGGCCCCAGATTTACCTAGAGGCTTCAGAAGTAGATTATTGTCTTACCTAGGAACCTAACCCTTTGACTATGCCTATGGTCTCAACATACTTATTTGTTTAGCCCTTAGGCCAAGCCTCTATTTTCCCTTTGCTGGTCCCTGGCATATTCTGTGTTCAGAAAGTCATCAGCTCAAACATATGATAGTGTTTTAAAAGCAGCTGCTTTTATGCTCAAGAATTGTGAAATCATAGAATTTTACGAATGGTAAGTTTTTTGAGTATTGCCTGCCCCTACATCTCTATATTTGAAATGTGAATGAGAATGAGCCAAAGTGTAGTAGTCATACCCTTAAAAGATTTAATAGATTTCAGGATTATAAAATGCTACACTTGATATTTTTGTACATCCAACTGGTTTTCACACACACACACAAAAAGGGCTTGAATTATAGCAGTAATAATATAATAAGTCACACTCTGTTTATTCGAATAACTTTTTCATATATTGGATGTAAACAAATGTTCAATACGATTGTTTCTCCTCCCAATTCAGCCTCTAATTTCATAATTTCACTCCTCTCTCCTTTTTTTTGCATAAAAGATATAGTTAGGTGATTCCATAAGAATAACTCAGGCTCCATCTTCTTCCCCATTATCCCCTACTTCAAACCCTGCTCTATAAGCAAAAGATTGTTTCTATGGCACACAGTCTGACCACACATTTTCTCATCCCTTATGCACAGGGTGTGTGAGGCAGTGTGAGGGTAGGAGGGGATGCAGCTCACCATAAGTGTCCCGTGGTGTTGCCGTTCACAGAGAGGAGAGTCAGTGTATCATGTTGCAGAAACATTTGGTGTAGATTTGAAGGACACAAGAATTTAAATTCACCTCCATGTTGGTAACCATCCCTGATTAAGCCTACTCATCACTCCCTGTTTGATTCTTTTTTTAAAATTGTTATTGAAATATAGTTGATTTATAATGTTGTGTTAGTTTCAGGTATACAGCAAAGTGATTCAGATACATACATATATATATATTTTTTTAGATTCTTTTATATATATATTCTTTTTTAGATTCTCTTCCATTATAGATTATTAATACAAGATATTGAATGTAGTTTCCTGTCCTATACAGTAGGTCCTTGTTGGTTATCTTCTCCATATATAGTAGTGTGTATATTTTAATACCAAACTCCTAATTTATCCCTCCCCCTACCCTTTCCCCTTTGGTAACCATAGTTTGTTTTCTATGTCTGTGAGTCTATTTCTGTCTGTGTATCATTTTTTTAAGATTCCACGTATAAGTGATATCATATGATATTTGTCTTTCTCTGTCTGACTTCACTCAGTATGGTAAACTCTAGGTCCATCCATGTTGCTACAAATGGCATTATTTCATTCTTTTTTTATGGCTGAGTAACATTCCACTGTGTATATGAACCACATCTTCTTTATGGATCCAGGACTATTCTGGGTGCTTTCTAGGATTAACATTCATTATTTGTCTTCTAGAAGCATGGAAAACTGTTTGGCAAACTTAATCAGCATATAGACAAAATACTTAGTGTGCTTTGATAAAACAAGACTTCTTTTTATTTGTCCTGCCGTTTAGTTTGAGAAAACAAAATTAATCCATGGAAAAAGCAGTGCTATGTTAATCAGGAATGTGGCTCTTGATGTTGCCTCTGCCACTAATTATAGTAAAAAAGGTTACCTAGCATTTATTGAGCATCTACTCTTTGATGTTACTTGTAAAGTAAAGCCTTTCTTTTACTATAGCTGTATGATGGTAGGTTTTGTTACTCTCTAGTGTCCTGGTCCCAGGAAAATATGCGTGTCTGTTATTTCAAACCTTCAGCTCTTCTAGCCTGCACTGGTGGCCTGGGGCCATACCTAGATGCCTCAGTCTTTCTTCTCTCTCTAATGGGTTTGGGATAGACTTTAAATCATCACTTTAGTTTTCAAAATTGTATGACAACTAAAATTTATTTGGCAATACTGGGCTTAATGACTTCTGAAGGTGCTGTTTGGCCTATCATTTGAAGCATTTTGCCTGCTTGCAGAGATCTTAATATGCAAATAGTTAAAGTGACAAATCCAAAGGAGTCCCTGGAAGGCTTTCAGGTTCAATGGTGCCCAGGTTCGAGTGCACATTGATTATTGACTTTGATAGTTTCTTTGTCTAATGAAGTTGAGTGATTCAGTGCTGGAAATACAATTGTTTGCCCCTTCCATTGCTCACAAACTATGCTCAGTAACCCATAATAAGTCAGAGATTCTACCAAATTAATTCATTACAATGTGTAAACACTAACTCTGTAAATAAAGTATTTGACTGCAATTTGATTAGAAGACTGGCTTCTAAATTCTGGGTAGAGGCTTGAGCTGTACTGACAGACAGACCCTTAACCATTTCCATTATTAATTTTTAGAAGTATTTTAACTAGTTCGCATAGTATATTAGAGTTGCTAGGAAAGAAGAGTGAAGATGAGGACTTACTATCTGAAGGACTGCATTAGAAAGGTTGTTAATTATCTTACAATGTGCAAGGTACATTTCCCCCTCTTTCTTGTTCCTCAAAATTAACTCTTGGATGAGGGGTGATTCCTTTGCTTTCTGTTGTAATCGCAGCATGATTAGATTTGGCTGCCAGTCTTTAAAGGCTCTACAGGCTAACTGCATCCTGTGGGTGGCTCACCTTATGCGAAAGGTGAGAACTCCTCAAGACTAGGATATATTTGTGCACTTTTTGCAGGAAAAATATTTATCTTTAGGGATCTCCCTATATTTTTCACTAATAATTTATTATGGGTTAGGGAACCAGCTAACCAAACTTGTTAGAAGGGTATATAAAATAGAATTAAGAACTTTTTGTGCATGGATTTGGTGAGATCTGTTTTGGTTGCTTGGGGTTTAAAATTCTTTTTAATTGTTCTTTTTTCTTTTTACCTTTTCACCCTTTTTACCCATTTCTCCCCCCTAAACCCTCCCACCACCTCTGGCAACCACCAATCTGTTCTCTGTATCTGTGAGCTTGTTTTTAGTTCGTTTGTTTTTAGATTCCACATATAAGAGAGTTCACATGGTATTTGCCTTTCCCTGTCTTATTTCACTTAGTATAATACCATTTCCTATTATTTGTTCAATCACTTAAATACAGGTAATCTGGAAATTGTAGATCAGTGGTGCTTGTGAGCTTTACTATCCATTTTTCTCTTTAATAAAGGTATAAATAATTTATAACATACCACATTTAGTAATTTTTTGGATATTCATAGAAAACTATTTCATGACATAATTTAAAGGGAAAATTAGGGAGTTCCCTGGTGGTCCAGTGGTTAAGAATCCACCTTCCAATGCAGGGGACGTGGGTTTGATCCCTGGCCAGGGAACTAAGATCCCACATGCCACGGGGCAACTAAGCCCGCGTGCCACAACTACTGAGCTCACGCACCTCAACTAGAGAGCCCGCCTGCCACAAACTACAGAGCCCACGTGCTCTGGAGCCCATGCCACAACTAGATAAGAGAAAAAAAAACCCACAGGCCACAACTAGAGAGAAGCCCGTGTGCCGCAATGAAAGATCCCACGTGCCGCTACGAAGATCCTGTGTGCTGCAATGAAGACCCAATGCAGCCAAAATAAAAATAAAATAAATAAACATATTTATTTACTGAAATTTATTCAGTCCTGATTGAAAGTAAGTTAGTGTTTAAAATGTTTTCCTACCCAAATATTTAGGTCTTACCTATGAGTATTCTTCCTTTCCATTCTATTTTTTTTCTAGAAAA
The DNA here is from genome assembly GCF_965194805.1 of Balaenoptera borealis. Taxonomy (NCBI): domain Eukaryota; kingdom Metazoa; phylum Chordata; class Mammalia; order Artiodactyla; family Balaenopteridae; genus Balaenoptera; species Balaenoptera borealis. The sequence goes on from NC_138871.1 coordinate 49,456,336, forward strand.
TGTGAAAAGAAAAACAAAAGGAGACTTTTTGCAGGAGTAGACTTTGAGTCTCTGAGACCTGTCTTCTGGCTCAATGATCCTTAAGAAAGCCTGCTTCTTTTGTCTACCTTGATTTTCTATTTCCTTGTTTATGAGCTAACTCGACCTGATGCAAGTATCACCTTCATCCACTCTAGTTTTTTTGGATTCTTTTTTTTCCACTTGTACACTTTGCCATTACCTTATTATGAACGTTATATTAATTTTTGCTTTGTAATTGCTTTCCTTTAATGCTTTGTAATGAATAATTCAATACCTAATTTTATCAGTTTATAACCACTTCTATGCCATTCAGCTATTTCATCTTCTACAAGTCACTTAACGTTTAATGATAATAGTTTCTACTTCTAGTGCTTATTCTTTGTCAGACATCCTTCTTAGCCATTTACATATATTAACTCATATAATAATTGCTACTATCTTATGAAAGATATATTCTTATTATACCCATTTTACAGGTAGGAAAATTTAAGCACAAGGGTTAAGTAGTTTATCTAGTATCACACAACTGCTAAACAGTAGAGCTAGGATTTAAACTGAATCAGGCTAGATCCAGATTTCATGTTCTTAATTATAAAACTTGCTGCTTCTCTGATCTTCAGTTTTCTCACTAGTTAAATAAGTAGATTGGCTTTGATGATACCTGAAGTTCTGCCAAACCCTAAATAAATAAATATATTGGTGGGGTAAATGTATATATGAAAATTTCACACTTGCTTAATTAGAAAATACTCTTTTATTGACAACTTCATGTTGATATGATGATTTTCCACAATATGTTTTAAGATTAATAACATCAAAAGTTCTTTTATTCTGATTGTCTTCCTAATCCAAAACACAATTCTAGTCCTCATGAGTGCTCAGTAAGATTTTGGTTGGTTGATTCAGTGGTTGATTAATTGACTTTTGAGAAATCAGCACTGAAGGTGGTTCTAATCCCTGACAGGCAGCACCTCGAAACCAGACCCTGAAGTCACACCAGGCTCTCTTCCCCTCTTATGACTGAAAACAGAGCAATGTTCTGTTTTAGAGGTACCTGGGGAACTCTAGACGTCGCTGTCTATTTCCCAGGATCACCTAGAAGGAGGATGCAGGGAGGACAAAGAGCAGAAGGGAGACAGGAGTAGGAGAGAAATTTTATGCCAAACATCTTTTTGTACTTTTTGATTTTTGAACTTTGTGAATATATCATCTGTTCAACAAATTAAATAAATAGTTGAAAAAAGGTTCTGTGGTCTCAGAATAGGTCTTTAGCAAGTAGAGCTGAGAAATCCTGAGGTCAAGGTTCTCTTCCTGTCAAAAGGCCACCTCCCATTGAACTGCAAGTCAGTCATGTGAGTTCAGTTAATTGCAATCACTCAAGCTGTAAGCTTATGGGAGACATAGCCTTATGCAGGAAGTAGTGTGAGAAAGTCAAAAATAACAGAATGAGAAAATTTAACAGGGAACAGAATAATGACAGACACCATGGGAAAGCAATTCTGCACTAATCCAAATAGAATGAATAAACAGTTCAATAAGAGTTTAGACAGGAGAGAAATCAGGGTGGGCCAGAGCAGTTTTCTGGACCACTTAATAGCTTTCTCTTTCACATTCCCATCCCCAGGACTAAAAGAGTAACAAACATGGGCTGTTAAAGATGTACTGAGGAAAGAGAATGAGTCCTAGTTAATCCATCTTCACTGAGTATCTCTAAGTTAATGATTCTGCTCTACTTATTTTGAAGGGGAGTCTGCAGTTAATTGAGGACAGAGTGACCTGTGACCAACACATGCAGATGGAAAACATGTCTATTGACAAGTAAGCAGAGTGGTGCTGGTGCAGCCAGGGACAAGTCAGTGTGGTATAATGCAAATGGCAAACACAGGGATTGTCGTGAGCAAAGTTGGCTCAGTTCAGTGTCAGCTGGCAAGTACTGATGAGTCAGAGATGATAGGCATTCAAGTTGACCCTCCATATCCAAGGGTTCTGAGTCCATGGTGTATGGCTGGCCAACTGTATTATGTCCTTTTACATAGCGACTTGAGCATCCAATGATTTTGGTATCTGGAGAGACTTTTTGTTTGTTTATTTGTTTTTGTTTTTGTTTTTAAATGCTAGGGTGGCCATGGTGATAATCAGGCAAAGAATCACTGCCTTCAAAGTTACTAATATTCTTTGTTTTCTCATTTCTTTTTTCTATTTAAAAAATTTTTATTGTAATACAAAAAAATCATATAACATGAGATCTACTCTTTTAAAAAATTAAGTATACAATATGGTATTGTTAGCTACATGCATACTGTTGCACAACAGATTTCTAGATCTCTAGAACGTTTTCATCTTGTATGACTAAAACTCTACACCCATTGAACAGTAACTTCCCCGTCTCCCCCTCCCTCTAGTCCCTGACAATCACCATTCTATTTTTTGTTTCTATAAGTTTGACTACTTTAGATACTTCATACAAGTGGATAATGCAGTATTTGTCCTTCTGTGACTAACTTACTTCACTTAGTGTAATGTCCTCAAGTTTCATCCATGTTGTAGCATATTACAGAATTTTAATCTTTTTAAGGCTACATACTATTCCAGCATATGTATATATCACATTTTCTTTATCCACTCATCCATTATGGACTATTGGCTATTGTGAATAATGCTACAATAGATATGGGAGTAGAGATATCTATTTAAGATTCTGTTTTCAGTTATTTTAGGTAAATACCCACTGAAAGTATACAAGGGTTTCAATTTCTCTACATCCTTACCAACACTTGTCATTTTCTGTTTTGTTTTGTTTGTTTGCATTTTTGTAATGACTATCCTAACTGGTGTGAGGCGATAGCTCATTGTGGTTTTGATATGTATTTGCCTGATGATTAGTGATGCTGTGCATCTTTTCATATTCCTGTTGGCTATTGAAGATCTTCTTTGGATAAATGTCTATTCAAGTATTTTGCCTATATTTAATCAGTTTGTTTAGATTTTTGGCTATTGAGTTGTAGGAATTCCTTATATATTTTAGACATTAACCTGGTATCAGATATATGCTTTGCAAATATTTGCTCTCATTTCATAGGTTGCCTTTTTACTGTATTACTATGTTCTTTGCTGCATAGAAGGTTTTTAGTTTGATGTAGTCCTAATTGCCTATTTTTACGTTTGTTGCCTGTGCTTTTGGTGTCATATCCAAGAAATTATTGCCAAGACGAATGTCATGGAACTTTTCTCCTATGTTTTCTTCTAGGAATTTCATAATGTCAAGTTTTGCATTTACATCTTTAATCCATTTTGAGTTTATTTTTGTTTATGGTACAAGATAAAGGACCAGTTTCATTCTTTCACATGTGGATATCTAGTTTTACCAACACCATTTGTTAAAAGGACTATCCTTTCTCTGTTATGTAGTCTTAACACCATTGTGAAAGATCATTTGACCTTATATATGTATGAGTTTATTTCTGGGTTCTCTACTCTGTTCCACTGGTCTGTGCATCTGTCTTTATGCCAGTACCCTACTGATTATTGTAGCCTTGTAATTATCTTTTGAAGTCAAAAAGTATGTGGCCTCCAGCTTTGTTCTTTTCAGGGTTGTTTTGGCTATCTGAGTTCCTTTGTGGTTTCGTATGAATTTTAGGATTTTTTTTTCCATTTATGCAAAATATGCCATTGAGAATTTTATAGAGATTGCATTGAACTTCTAGATCACCTTGAGTGGTGTGGCATTTTAACAATATTAAATCTTCCCAATCCATGAACATGAGATGCTGTTCCATTTACCTGTGTCTTTTAAAATTTCTTTCAGCAATGTTTGTGGTTTTCACTTTATAAGTCTTTCATCTCCTTAGGTAAATTTATTCCTAAATATTTTATTCTTTTTGATGCTATTATAAATGGGATTTTTTCCCTTGATTTTCTTTTAAAATTGTTCATTATTAGTATATAGACATGAAACTGATTTTTGTATATTGATTTTGTATCCTGTAATTTTACTGAAGTTGCTGATTTGTTCTTACAGGATTTTTTTGTGAAATGTTTAGGATTTTCTACATATAAGATTATATCATTTGTGAACAGGTAATTTTACTTTTTCCCTTCCTGTTTGGATGACTTCTATTTCTTTTGCTTGTCTAATTCCTCTGGCTAGGGCTTCCAGTACTATGATAAATAGAAGTGGCAAGAGTGGGCATCCTTGAGTTGGTCCTGATCATAGAGGAAAGGCTTTCAATTTTTCACCATTGATTATGCTATTAGCTGTGAGCTTTTCATATAGGGCCTTTATTATGTTGAGGTAATTTCCTTTTATTCTAGTTTGTTGAGAGTTTTTATCATGAAAGGGGGTTGAATTTTATCATATGACTTTTCTGCATCTATTGAGAAGATTATGTGATTTTTATTTCTTGTTCTCTTAAAGTGTTGTATGGCATTGATTGATTTGTGTATGTAGAACCATTTTTCCATCCCAGGGATAAATCCCACTTGGTCACAGTGTATGGTCTTTTAAATATGCTGTTGAATTTGGTTTACTAGTATTTTGCTGCAGAATTTTGCATCTGTATTCATCATGCATATTTGCCTATAGTTTTGGTTCTTTTCCCCTTGAGTTTTTGTCTGGCTTTGTTATAAGGGTAACGCGAGCTTAATAAAATGAGTTTGTACGTATGTACACATCTTCAAATTTTGGAGTTTGAGAAGGATTGGCATTAATTCTTCTTTAAATATTTGGTATATTTCTCCAGTGAAGCCATCTGGTCCTGGACTTCTCTTGTTGGAAGGTTTTGACTATTGAGTCAATCTCTTTATTCATTATTGGTGTTCAGATTTTCTATTTCTTTATGACTAAGTCTAGGTAGGTTGTATGTTTCTAGGAACTTACCCATTTCTTCTAGGTTGCCCAATTTTTTGATGTATAATTGTTCCTAGTAGTCTTTTATAATCCTCTCAAAGTCAGATTCTAACTGGAAAATATTTACTATCCTATATCTCCTTTTAAGATAGCTTTCTTACTCTGTCTGTCTGTGTCTCTTTCTTGGTCTCCTAGCTCTCATTGCCAGAAATCAAATTTATGCAAACATGGAAATTCAGTCATGAACACACAAAGAGATGGTGGTTTCCTCATGACCCTCTTTCTTGACACAATTTATGGTCTCTGAGAGTCCTGTATAATTCATGCAGTCTGAGAGACCTCATGATATTTTTTAAAGTTATTACTTTAAAGGTAATTTACCAATAATGCTAAAGCAATCTATATCGTTTTCATCTCTAATAAAGATACCTAAATCCTCCCTGGTTCATCTATGTTTTAATATTTTAAAGGGAAAGACTTTTTTTGAGTCATTAAACTTTGGAATCTCTGCTTTTAATAAGGCAAAAATAGCACTTGGTCAGGCCTTCTTTAGGACACAGTAGTAACCAACTCATGGCCCAAATGATGCTCAGCCTTAGGGCCAGAATCTTCTCTGGTCTGGGTGATATTAACTGCATCAACATGGGAGGCATTCTCTTCTTGAAGCTGTTGGCTCTTCTGTTTTTGAAAATAGAGACTTTTCACCCCACAAGTCAAATAAAATAACCAGTAAGCTTTGAAGGATCTTTCATTACTACAGAAAGAAACAAGATAGATCCATATGAGCAGTATCTGCTTTCTAGCCATGCCAGCTTTGTCTTCACTTCAAGTTCTATATCTGCTCCTTTTTTTTTAGTTTTTTACTAAGACTCCTTGTAGGATATCTTCAAGATTGCTGCAAGCTATTTGATTTATGATTGCTTTTTCATGTCAGAAGAAGCAGCTTGGGAACATTCCTGTTCTCTCAGCATAAAGCTCTTTGCTTCATTCTGTGAGGTCAGGCACACAAAGGCCACCAAAATGTGTAAACTGAAGTACAACATCCAGTGAGAGCCCTACATTTAATATAAGAAGATTTAACATCATTCTCCCAAAGCATTCATAATATACTAGATATTGGTCAGCATTTGACCTATAGCATGCTTTCTAATGTGCTTTGATTCGTCACTGTAGAGTTTCTTTTAATATTGAGAGCAAACTACAGGGCTCTGGTTCTTGGGAAACAAAGAGATGTAGTATTTTTGAACTAATGCAATGAAGAAGAATAATATTGATACTTATGTGTTTTGGTTGCATTAATTATACTTTAGCTCTTATTGTATGTTTGTTCAAAAGTTGAGGTCTATCCAGGTGTGGTGAAAGAGAACCAAACACAACACGGCTGTTTTCCAGGAATAAGAACTAGTTCATTTACATGGGGTTCTCTGAAGAGAGAGATTCTAGCATTTTTCTGGATAGGCTTATGTATGACTTGATATGCAGGAAGGTGGGCTCTGAGGATTCTTTCAGATACAAAATTCTGCGATTCTATGCAGAACTATTGATTATGTGGATAAAATAATATGAAAATAATGCTTTGCTTTGAAGACTAGTTAAGTCAGTTTTTAAGTGTATGTTTCAGTGAAATCTCAATCTGTCTTAAAATGTTCCTCTCTCCTTTTCTTTCTCTCCCTCCTTAAACACACACACCATACTACACCATACCACACATATACATATACACACACACACACTTAAATACTGCTTTTAAAATAGCCATGACATTTATTTTAGTCATGCTTTTACTGTAAAATTTTTTAAGGGAGCAAAAAATTTAAGTTATTTTATAGCCTTTCCTTTGAAATATCAGAAATATTAAGTATAAACATTTTAAATATTTGGTAATATATAAACAATTCAGATTAAATACCATGATTTCTTGAATAACAAAGAGACTTACAAGAAGCAGAGGTGATCCAGTACCTGAAATATACTTCTCACGTGTTGTTACTCTGTTGTAGTATATCAAGCATAGGCCCTGTAAAGATTTTAATTATCTCACCCCCTTCATCCTGATCAAATAAAAAGTTAAAAAGCATTCATCATCCTAATGGGAGTTAGAAAAATAAGAATGTCAAGAGATCTTTTATAATTACCACTGCCTTTGTTGTCACATTGTCTGATGCACCTATACACTGGAGACTCAATTCTGTCTTGATCTGTGCATACAACACACATAATCACTCAGAGTGCACTTGCTTTAAATGATGAGAAAGTTTCAAAATGTAACTTGCTCATCATAAAGGAAGGAACAGACTTTTCAATAAACATGAAGTAGGACAATTGCAAACAGGTCAAGGTAAATAGTGTAACTTGATTTTACAAGAAAGAGGTAAAAATAAAAAGAAGATGTCAATTCATCTTCTAATGCAATATAATTCTAAGAATTCTGCCACATACACGTTCTGATTATATGACAATAGTTCTAAGAATTCTCCTCTATGAACCTTCTCATTCTTTGATATAGAACCAGAAAGTGCATCAAGATAGTCTTTTTAGAATTTTTTCTGGAACTTTCTCTGCCTTTGAGATAAATAACTGAATCAAATAAATGGTGTCCCCTTTATTCCCAATGAAATACTAGGTAAATAAGAGGGACACAAAACAAGATTTTAATTTGGTACTTGACTTTAAAAAATAATAAGTTTTAGGAAATAATAATATTATGAAATACTACTATATACTGTAAAATAAGAACTTTTTGTGGGGGGGGGGCTTCCATTATTTTAAATCTTCTAGTGAGACCTTGAAGTAGTATTTGCAGGTGGTATGAGAGGTTGCCCAAATTTAAGGCAGAATTTTTATCTGATATGGGTGTGAATTTAGAAAGTAATAAGGCAGATTGGAATGAAGGGGTTTTCTAGATTTTATGTGGTATAATATACTCCTAGAAATTATTCTCCACTTCCCAAAGTTCTTCTTTATGGTCTTTCAATCTCTTTCTGTGTTTGCCATGTAAATATGTAAGTGGTGGAATAAAAAAAGCAATAATTCTTGGTTTATGAATTCATTTCACAGTAGACATTCAGGGCTTAGGGAATGATAAGGGGAAAGGGGTGGAAGTTTTGCATATCAACCTTGGTAATGAATGAAGTTTTACAATTTATACTGATTTAAAAATTCAGAATAAAGCCTGGTCACATATTATCATTGATGAAGTACATAGCTGCTGCATTTTCCATGCAATTGCCATAGTTACCCTACAGTGGAATGATGACCCAAATTAAATTTCCACAAATGGTTGCCCTCAAATTTTTTCTTCCTTTGCTAAGAATAAGAAGACTTTATTTTTTGAATAAAACTGGATTATGATCTCCTCTTTAATCTTGGTAGAATAAACTAAGCTTCTTAATAAAAAAGATTAGTGAGAACTGAAAATGTGTTGCTTAAGTCATAATAACAAAATGATAGAAGCACTGAAAATAATAATTAGTAGTTCAATGAAGGAGAGCCCCATGCTTATCATCATGATGGTTTTTTTGGTGGGATGGGGTTTGTAGAGGGAAGATGGAAATGTGGATCTTATCCAGGGACATGGCTTTGAATATACATGTTCACATCTTCAACCTACAATCAAAGAGGACCCCTTTAACACATCTGGTTGATCAAGTTGATCTAGATTTAGTAATGACTCTCTAAAACCCTATTTTCTTTTCTTTTTTGAATTGAATTATAGTTGATTGCAATGTGTTAGTTTCAAGTGAACAGCAAAGTGATTCAGTTATACATACATATATATCTATTTTTTTCAGATTATTTTCCATTATAGGTTATTACAAAATATTGAGTATAGTTCCCTGTGCTATACAGTCGGTCCTTGTTGGTTATTTACTCCATAGATAGTAGTGTGTGTATGTTAATCCCAAACTCCTAATTTATCCCCCTCCCACCTTTCCTGTTTAGTAACCATAAGTTTGTTTTCTGTCTGTGGGTCTATTTCTGTTTTGTATATAAGTTCATTTGTATCATTTTTTTTTTTTTAGATTCCACAATTAAGCAATATCATATAATATTTGTCTTTCTCTGTCTGACTTACTTCACTCAGTACGGTAAACTCCGGGTCCACCCATGTTGCTGCAAATGGCATTATTCCATTCTTTTTTATGGTTGAGTAATAGTCCATTGTATAAATATACCACATCTTCTCTATCCATTCAGCTGTCATTGGATATTTAGGTTGCTTCCATGTCTTGGCTATTGTAAATAGTGCTGCAGTGAACATTGGGGTGCATGTATCTCTAAAATCCTATTTTCTTTTCTGTAATGTGACTATAATAAGTTTTCTATGACAAAGGTGCTGATCAAACAGGAGAGTGCATGAAAAGAGTATAGTTTAAGCCATATGAATTGCTGGTTATCAACCGTTTTTTACTTACAAAAAGGAACTTTCAGATGTACAACGTAATTTTAAAATGCAATGCAAATGTAATATATTGCTAATAAAACCAAAGGAAAACTGAAACTGAAATCAAAAAAGTAATAAAGAAGAGACGAGAGTACAAAAATAAAAATGTAAAATCTTGGAGAATACTTTCTCATTTACCTGTATTTACTTTGTTGATGATCTAAAAAATAATAACAAAAAACTAAAATGATAAAATATTTAGTAAATATGTAACTGTGCATAATGTAATTTAACAAGCATGGCATTATGCATATTTGAACTTTTAAATATCTTATTTTTCTAATAAAAAGCACTACATGTTATTGCAGCAATTTGAAATTGTAAAAGAATCAAATGAAAATAAAAATAATCATTTTCTTATGACCTAGAGAAACCAACCAATACTATATTAATTTAGTCCTGTCTGGGATTTAACATTTTTTAAATTTGCTTTTTATTTTCTTTCCCACCAATAATAGCTAAATTTCATATATATATGAAAATAGACAGATGTATATACATATATATAATTTCATATATATGCAAATATATTCTTATAATTTATATGTATGCAAATATATATTCATATAATTTCATATATATGCATATATATGCTTCTGTATGTAAGAATTGTATTATGTTTATATAATCTATTTAAAAGTCACAAAGTAACTGGTGACATTCTGTTTAGATGGTTTCATCTAGCAATATAACTTAAATATATACTGCATAAATATATACATATATTTAATATTTAATATATATGAAATAGCTGAATGAAATTATATATGTATATTTTATATAGTATAATAGCCATAAAATTAAATGAATTTTATATGTAATATATACTATATATCTATTGCCAAATGAAATTATATCTATATACAAGCTATATACCTACCCAAAGTAAGCTATAAAATAAAATCATTTTATATGTCACTATATATATATATATATACATACATGTTTGTATATATACACACATACACATATAAATATATGTGTATCTTTCATATCTTTCTCAGTATTAACTCGTGTGTTTTTAAATTTTTCTATTTTTTCATAAACGTAATTTAATGGATGCTTTTTAATTTCTTCTTTGTAAAATGAATATTTGTGTACTTTGCCAATTTTTCCAGTGTCTTGTATATCCTCGTATTGGTTCTTAAGAGTGTAATAAATATCAAATCTCTTTACCTTTTTGTCTTATGTTCATTATAAACTTCCCCCCATTTCCTATTTGCCTGTTCATTTCTTGATGGTGTTTAAAGAAAAGTTCAGAAGCTTTTCCTTTCCATAACTAGATTCATCTGTATTTCTCTTTATGATTCCTTTCATTGCTTTTATGCTTAGAATTATCTTGTCTCCTTTAAATCAGATCAGTTTTTACATATACTGCTAAGTGAAAATTGTCAATAATCTTTCCCCCATATATCAGTGTAGGTTTTTTAAATAGCTGCCCTCAGAAAAGGTTTGTTCTCAGACATTAATATTAACTTGTTGATTTTTTTTGTAAAATATTCAGTATTATAATAAGTGCATGCACTATGTTGAAAACATAATTTCTGTTAACCATATTGGACACTGACTGATAAAGAACAAAACTCCTTTTTTTTTAAATTAATTTTTATTGGAGTATAGTTGATTTATAATGTTGTGTTAGTTTCTGCTGTACAATGTGAATCAGTTATACATATACATATATCCATTCTTTTTTAGATTCTTTTCCAATATAGGTCATTACAAAGTATTAAGTAGAGTCCCCTGTCCTATACAGTAGAACAAAACTCCTTAAGATTAAAATGAGGACTTTTCTATGCTTCTAGAAAGTAGAAAAACTAATTTTTCTATAGTTTCTAGGTGTTTCCCTAATTACTTTGGTTTCTTTACCTCTTGGCCTTATAAGGGAAACAGTTTGGTCTGATTTGGAGGTGTACGTGTAACCACACAGATATTATTTCCATGTAATCATATATTCAGTTCACCATTATCTTGGCAAGCACATGCTGTTGTATGTCAGTCATTGTATTATATCTATATAATCTATTTAAAAATCACAGAAGTGACCAATGACTTGGTATTTAGATGGTTTTAGCTAGTAATTTAATTTAAATATATGCTGCATGAAACCAAGTGTTTAAATAAAATAAAAATATATGATTGAGTTTTTTGAAAAGTATAAAGTTCCATTTTAAACTGTATTCTTAAGGTGCACATGCAGAGGTAGAACCCTTACCATTGAGTTTAAGTGAAAGAGTTAGTCATCTAGTCTAGATAATGACAAGTTGTCATACTTCTATAGACTATTAAAGAAAAAATCAAGTATACTCTTTATGAAATTGGTGAAATGTTGTTTACTCTGATAGAAGATAGCTTATTCATGGTTATCTTTTGTTTTTGACCTTTTGCAGATCTCCATTAGATTATTATCTTGTATTAGAGTCACATAAAAGTTTGTACAAAGACATTCAAGTTACTATAATTGCTTTAAATTTATGAGATCAGATAATAAATCTTAGTATGGCTTTTTTTTTTCTCTCTCTTATGAAAGAGCATCAGTGCTCTTGACATTTGTCTAACAGAATATTCACAAGTAACTCTAGGACACTGGTTGCAACCATATGTGTTTTGGAATACCAACTGTAGATCTTTAGCACTATTTTCATAAGTAAACAAAAAAATATGTGATATAAATGTGGTATAAACATTCTCAGTGGTAAAGAGAAGTCTACATCTTGATTTTTTTTAATTTGACATAAATTACTGTGTATTCCAAAAATTTCCATGTGTTCTAGTGGTCTAGAACAGATATGTGCCTATATTGGTTGCAGGCAATAATGGTAAGATTTAGAAAGGACAAAAGAATATTTAAGTGTATGAGCAACTGAGAGACTATCGAGTTAGCAAAATCCAATCCCCATGAGTTCTAAGAAATTGTAAATTTAAGTCACAGTGATTTTTCAAGGAAATCGTCAGTGTTACTTTAGCAGGTCTTTGAGAGAAAAGATATATGTTGTTATGTTGTGTTTAAGGAATAAAGGCAAAAATTCCATACTTCATTTGTCTGCAGGCCAACTACACCTTTTTTCCCTGGCTTTATTGAGATATAATTGGCATATCATTACTTTTAAAATTAGATCATTATCCATGGAAAACTAACCTCCTCCAAATTATTTTAAGTTATCTGACGCACTTACCAAACTATGAATTTCTTTATGAATGTTCTCAAAGTAAGATGCAAACACTTTTATTAAAGTATTAGCTTACTAATTATGCTGATTAATTTCTGTGTTGTGTCAAAGCAAGATAAAAATTTTTAGAGTAAATTTAGAGGCAATTTAATATATATATGGAACTCAGCCAGCGATTTCCACTAATAATGCTACTTACTATGCTTGTTTATGTTATAAGATGAATTTTTGGGTGTAAAATGTTTATTGCAGAGATTAACATTTTTGAAGTATCAGGTGTTGACTCTTTAAAAAGACATTACAACTAGTAATAAACATCCTTTGGTTCACTCTCAGGTTTCAAAACACTGGAAAATATTATTACTTTATTAAGAACCTTTTCTTTGTGTGTGTGTGTATGTGTGTGGGGGGGTGTGTGTTTATGAAAGAATGCTGTGTTTTGGAGAGTTTGAAGCAACCCTTCAAAGGCTTTTGAACGAATAAAATTATTCAATGCCAGGTAACATCCACTGGTCTCAAAGCAGCATCTCTACCAAGTAAGGAAATTCTTGGAACTAGCTAATTAGCTGGACCTAAAATTCTTTGTACTCTATGGCCAACAACTGATCTCAAAAGAATGCTTTTAGAGTGTTTTGGAGCCAAATTCATTAATAGCAGGTGGTAAGAGGAAACAGTGAAATTAACTGAAGTATATGTTCCTCTCTCGGTAGGTGCATGTTATCTTTTTGTATTTGAATGTGCATGCATTGAAAGGGAATATACTTGTAGGTTAAGTGAAGAAACTAAATTGGAATAGCTGAAAGCCCACTCAAATGAATAAACTCAACAATGTATTTCTATATAGGAAACTGACAGCTGTGCCTCTGTTTCCACCAATGAAAGAACAAAAATTTAGTGGATTACTTCTCCTTCAGAGAGCCCTTTGGATTTAACTCATGAAGGGTTGTGGCGTCTAACCACTGCCATCTGACAGTTGTTTAGCAAATAACGTGAAACACGTCAGTGATCTTGATCTGATTCTCTAGGACATGTATTTCACAATAAACTGTCATCCTCTCCTCTCAGCCAGGAACGTTCAAACTGATTATCAACAGAAGTAGTTTAGTTCTTCTCGGTTAGAATTGCATTCTTCTTATGTTTTCCGGAGCCTAAAGGTATAAAACAAAATCAAATTTTACCTCAGTAATTATAATAGCCTCAAAAACCTTTTCTTTGTGTAATTAAAAAGGAAATGGCATTTAAACTAAAGACAAAAGAAGTGTTGACATGTTAACACTTAGTTTTTAGTATAAAATATGAATTAAAATATGTGTTGAATTATTTTCTCTGTCTAGGAGAGTACCTCTCCAGCTTTTCTCCTCTATCCACATGACACAGAATCTTTACTTGATGCTATTAATTCCTAAGCAGGAGAATTTGGGAGAGTAATGATTTAAAAGTATTTGGACATATGGCTTTGAGGGAGCCTAAGGTAGAGGTCAGCAAGTATCTTGATTTGTGCTTGGGAGAAGTTGTTATGGTCATTCTTAAGCTTCTTTTGAGGACTTTTAATATCAGAAAGCTAGACTTATTTTATTCCAGTAACTCGGTAAAATCTCTGATTATTAATGAATTTTAAATAAGTCTACATTCTTCAACATAAAGGGACCTCTTTTCAACTGCCCCTCAATCTACAAACTCTATCTGTACACTGCATAAAATGTTCTACTGAATCTATTTAAGGAATATAGAATATATTTTCTCAAAACATTCTTATAGAAATGGCCTTTTCCAAAAACGTCTCTGTATATTCATAAGAAATGTGTTAAGCTGATACAGTTTACCTGGAGCAGTTGGCAAAATTGTGATTGTCTCCTTGTTCAGAAGGTCCTTAAAGTCTAATATAGTTTTAAGGTTCTCAATCAATGTATTGAAGGTCAGGAGGTTGGATTATCCACTAAACCAATTATTTCAGTTATCTAAACTATTACAGTCAGTTATTTTAGTTATCTGAGTAAATCTGAATAAATTGATCTGAAAGTGTTCATTTCAACAATTCTGAAATGTAATTTAAATACTACTTTATTTCACCAAAATGAAAATTTTAGAAAGTCTAGCTGAGTATTTTCTCAGTGCAGTAAAAGTCTGAGAACTCTGTATTTAGAATGTACATGGCCTCACTTTCTGTAGTTTTTGGTTTGGTTGTGTTTTATGTCCTTGAACAAAAATATCTTTAGTTATTTACAGTTCCTTTTTGGTCCCTGCAGATACTTGAGTTTTCTATACCTGTTATAATACCTGTTTGCATTCAGGTAGGATTTAACTTATGCCAATAAGTTGATAACAAGCAAATCAATTAATCACAAATTACATTTTTAATTTCAATCATATTTTTCACACTGGACTAAATATCATATAAGATAAATTAGAAGTGTGATGCAAAGTACCTGAATTCAAGGAGCTAACAACCAGGGTAATGCTTATCAACAATGAGGTGAAAATACAAGTTATATTAAAGTTTCAAATCATATATTTCTGAGTATAGGTAGAATAGATGGCATATATTACTTTAGGCTTGAATATTCAGAGGTGGCTTAATGAGAGAGACAGGATGGAAGAGCAGCCATCTAACTTTTGCTTAGAGGGGGAAAAACAACCCATCGTGAATAGACACATTGATACACTAAGATTTATTTTTTTATTTTATTTACTTAGCTTGCTCATTGTTGAAATATTTGTAAGGGAAATTACAGAGCAAGGCATTTAGCTAAGTCATACATCTGTTATTTTTAGGATTATATGTGTCACTTCCAGCCATATACTCCTTAAGCAGAGAGGAGAAGTTCAGTATATGTAAAAGTAAAACATTTGAACAGACCTTGGGTGAAAAAAACAATAGCAAAAAATATATGTGAATATTCATTTTGTCATTTTACATTAAATGATAGGGTTAAAGTATATGCTATAATGAGGTTTCCTACCAAAATGATTAAATACGAGCTTATATGTCTTAAATTGTGAAGCATTGGTTTAAAGAGTGAAAACTTTCATTAGCTGACAAAACATTTCTTCTTACATCTTTATTGGAATATAATTGCTTTACAATGTTGTGTTAGTTTCTGCTGTATAACAAAGCAAATCAGCTATATGTATACGTATATCCCCATATCCCCTCCCTCTTGAGCCTCCCGACAAAACATTTTCGTAACTAATTTTTCCAACTCAAGCTGATACACACTGAATGTTTTCCTCTGGTGATAATAAGGTTAACCATCTTTACTTTAGGCATTATTTGAAGCCCTGCTTACCGAAAATTGGAAAAAAAAAGTATGCCTAGAGTTACATTAAAAAAGATACACTTTTTAGTGGTTTCAGATTATTTATAACTCAGTGTGGATTTTAAAGTACAATGCAATGAATTGTGTCCTTCACTCAAACACATTTGTACATTGTCCATCATTTGAAATATAAAAGTCAATTTTATGTACTTAAGTGGTGAATATGGCTGGAAAATAATTCAGCTTGAAGGACAGAAAATATGCAGGTAGCTATGGCCTCTAAATGAAAATAATATATTTCCATGTGACTATTAAAAGCCGGGGACTAAGGAAGAGAGTAGAATAGCCCATTAAAGTAGTCAACAAAGTAGATCATGCCAGGTGTCAGGGGTTTACAAGGCACAAAAGCCAGACTCCTGTGGACTTTGGAGAATAAATATTTATCTCGGTATTTTTTATCAAGTGCATTTTTAAGTTTATTTCAATTTTCCTCTATTTTCTACTCTCCCAATCAACACCATTAATTCGAAATGAAATCATGGGTAATTAATGGAAAATATTTTAATGTTAAAATTGAGTATCTTAAAGTACTTCACATGTTTCCCATTTTGTTTCTTAATAGGAATAACCTTATCAGTCTAAAATCCTCATGTGATTTGATTTCAGAGGATAAAATAAGATCCCCCAAGTAACTCTTTTATACCTCTACATGGTATTTTATGCAGTTCCTATAGTAGAAGACATATTTTAGTTATTTTTTTAATTAATGAGAGACAGATTTGGATAATAATGACAAGCTAATACATATATTACCTACTATGTGCCAGGCATTATTCTAAGCACTTCATATATATTATCTCATTTAATTCTCAAAATAACTCTTTGAGATAGGCACTACTTAACAAATGATAAAATGAGGCACAAACTGGCTAAGCGGTTTGTCAAGTGACAAGTGCTAAAGAGAGGCAGAAAGAACAGAGATTCAAATTCCAAGGGTCTGGCCCCAAAGCCTTCCCTCTTTATTATGTTATATTGCACTGCTTCTTCTGACAAGTACACACTGGCCCAAGAGAAACAAAGGAGCTTAAACTCACAGATTCAGTCACTGGGTAACAGTTGCTGATATTGAAGGTTTTACTGGGGAGGAGAAGATTGGAGAGAGAGAAGAGATTTTGATAGATAAATGGGGAGAGAGCATAGGGGCTTCTCCAGATGTCTGCAGGTGGAAGCAAAAGTTTTCGATTTAGTGGTAGGGGTAGAGAGGAGGGAATTAGAAAAAGAAGCAGCAACAAAAATGGACAAGCATAGGTCTTCCTAACTTTGCCTGAAGATGGTCTTATACTTTTACTTCCTCTTATTTTTGTTCAAACTAGATAGTATTCACTATATTCACAGTGTCAAAGAGGATGTACTGACTTTATGGCAAGGGTCAAAAGTGTCAGTGTAGAAATCAAGGTGACATATTGGAAAAAGATCAAGACTTCGGATTCTGAAAGACTAAACTTCAAATTTTGCCTCTGACATGGATTTCCTATGTGGCATTGGGGGTAACATTTCTCACATATGAAATTGGAATAATAATATGTACTTCATAGGTTTATTAAGAGGGTTAAGCAAGATAATGTTTGCAAAGCATCAGATAATATCGTTTTACATGTGAAAAAAGTAAATAAATGGCAACTCTTGTTATTATAAGCTTATCTTTGCTTATTAATGTCCATAGATCCCATGGTTCACCTAATGCAAGTGTGAGCAAGCTAATCTTAACGAAGCTAACAATCAATCCAGTTTTAAAAAACTGGCACTTCAATATTTTTATAATTGGTAATCATATCTATAAGACTTATTTCATCTGTAGAACCGATTTGCTCTTTGAAACGGGAAAAAAGTAGAATATCTCAGTAAAAGAATCACAGTGATATTTACTTATCTCCCCCGTTTTTCACTGTGTATATTACAAGGGCTTGGCTAATGGATTACTCTAAATGTCAACTCAGAATTTAAAGGAAAGTGCCATAAAACCTTTGAGTTTTGTTAGAGTAGTATGGAACATGTTCATGTGTCAAAGACCCAGTCCAAAAGCCCAAAAGAATAACAAAATTATCAAAGCCCTGGGTTATCATCAAGAAAATAAGAAATGTTAAAAGTGCATGTTGTTTTTGAAAGCAGTGTCTTAAGTGTGGAAAAGAAGTTGCTTAGCTATGCCAACTTTCCACTTATGATCTTCTATGTAAGCATTCCTCATGACTTTATACATCTGAAGATGATACAAGGAATAGCATTCAAAAATCTTGACCTCAAACAACATGCTTTATTAAGCTTCCCATCCCCATTTGCAAGGATATTATTTTGAAAGTCTTCCAAAAATTTATTTTTTCTGCCAAGGGAGAGAACTCGAGAATTGTCAGTGTGGAAAGCATCTTAGAAAATATTGCACAATGAGTAACTGCACAAATTATGCATTGAAATTGCAAAAGGATGAAAATTATTATTCTATACTCTTTAAATAATAAATGGGAGGATCTTCTGAAGAGACTATGGAATAGATATCTATGAGCTCCTACCTACAATGGTGAAGGATTCATTACTCAGTTCATGATGTATGGGGTTTGAATGAGTATCTCCCCTAGTTTTCTCTGTGATATTAGAACAGAAAAATAAATAAATATATCAATGAAGTTTTTCTAACAAAAAGACTTGTCAAATCATCATCATTGAGAATCTCTTCATTAAGTATATTTTTTTTCCTGTACTTAAAACATTTATTAGTAGTTCTTTAATTAAAATTGTATGTAAATGTAATCAAATCAGAGGAAATGAGTCTCTGGCAGACTTTACAAGAAGAGTAAGCAGAAAAGTAGGTTTTTTATTCTTATTGTATTAGAATTTTACCACTGTAAAATACTGGAAAAAGTTGTGTATTTTTTTTTTCATAGAGCTGCTGTAGCAGGGTACCAAGAACTGGGTGGGTTAAACAACAGAAATTTTTTGTTATCTCACAGTTTTGGAGACTGGAAATTTGAAATCAATCAAAGCAGAGTCATGCTTCCTCTGAAACCTGTAGGGGAATCCTTCCTTGCCTCTTTCTAGCATCTGGTTGTTTGCAGGTGATCTTTGGTATTCCAGGGCTTGTAGATGCATCACTCCAATCCTCAGCCTTCCCATGGCTTTCTTGCTGTGTGTCTTCACATTGTCTTCCCTCTTTGTGTGTATGTCTTCGTGTCCAAATGTCTTCTTTTTATTAGGGCAACAATCAGATTAGAGCCCACACTAATGACCTCATTTTAACTTGACCATCTGCATAAAGGTTACATTCTGAGGTACTGAGGGTTATTTTTTGTTGGGGGACACAGCTCAACCATTAACAACTTATGATAGAGAAGATCTTGTAATTCTGTATCGTATATTATTTCATTTTGTTGGGTTTGTTTTTTCTTTGCACATAAATATCAAATTATCAAAATCTCAAAGAAAAAAAGTTTGTAGTATTCTTGTTATAGGTTGGTGACAGTATAATAGTGACATTTGGACTTAAAAACCTTTGGCTATCTCTGCTTTGGAGGGTCCACAAGACACAGAACCCATAAAACCAAGATATTGGCATTGTTTGATTTCATTTTAAGATAACTATACAAGAAAATTTACATTTCTTCAAAAGTTATATCAAGAATTATTTCTATCTTTAGAAAGATTCATTGCTTTACCAAATCTTAGCCCTAGTTTCCATTAAATCAAACCCAGTCCTAAAGTAATGAAAATACAAATACAGAAACACTACCAAAACTAGACTCATACAAAATCTTTTAGGAACCAAGCTGTTACATAAATCGAGTTTTTTCTGTGAATCTTACGGAGAATTCAGCTTTGTTTTTGTTTTTAAAGGACAAAGAAAATAGTTTGGGTCAAAGGTCTAATGTGGTAGTATGGTTTGGCCTTAGAGTTTAGTCCTGCCATTTAAAATTTACTATACACACAGATCTTATCTCTTTATCTAATTAAGATTTTTTAAAATCAACTTTTTTTTTTAGAGCAGCTTTAGGTTCACAGCAAAACTGAGAGAAATGTATCCACCATAGTATAGTTTCACTACCCTAAAAATCCTCTGTGTTCTGTCTATTCATCTCTCCCTACCCTTTAACCCTGGCAACCACTGATCTTTTTAGGGTCTCCATAGTTTTGCCTTTTCCAGAATGTTACAAAATATATAGTTGGAATCATACAGTAGTTAGCCTTTTGAGATTGACTTCTCTCACTTAGTAATATGCATTTAAGATTCCTTCATGTCATTTCATGGCTTGATAGCTCATTTCTTTTTAGTGCTGAATAATATTGCATTGTTTGGATGTACTACAGTTTAATTATCTATTCACCTATGAGGGACATCTTGGTTGCTTCCAAGTTTGGGCAGTTACGAATAAAGCTGTTATAAACATCCGTGTGCAGGTTTTTGTGTGGATGTTAAGTTTTCAACTCCTTTTCGGTAAAAGATTGCTGGATTATATGGTAAGAGTGTGTTTAGTTTTGTAAGAAACTGCTGAACTGTCTTCCAAAGTGGCTTCACCATTTTACATCCCCGTCAGCAGTGAATGATTGTTCCTATTGCTGTACAGCCTTGGCAGAGTCTGGTGTTGCCAATGGATTTTGGCCATTCTGATAGGTGTGTAGTGGTATCTCGTTCATTTAATTTGCATTCCCCTGATGACATATGATGTGGAACATCTTTTTACATGCTTATTTGCCATTTGTATATCTTTTTTGGTGAAGTGTCTATTAAGGTCTTTGGCCTCTTTAAATCTTGTTGTGTTCTTATTGTTGACTTTTAAGAGTTCTTTGTTTATTTTGGGTAACAGTGCTTTATCCGATATGTCTTTTGCAAATATTTTCTTTTGCTCTGGGCTTTTCTCTTTATTCTCTTGACAGTGTCTTTTGCAGAGCAGAAATTTTTAATTTTAGACTTTTTTCCCAAGAAATGTATACAAAATCTGGAACCTTTACCAAACCCTTTACTCCAAGGAAAAAAAAAAAATCACAATACATGCTGTTGTTAGATATAACAACATATAAATTATTAAAACCAACTAACACTTATAATAGGTAACTTTTTATATTGAAACTGATATCTGAAAAACTTGACTTAGAAAAATTGGGTTTGATAGAAATGTTAACAACAATTACAACAAAAATCTCACAATTCCAGATATAATAATAATTAAAATTTTTGATGTGGACAAAACTAATTAGTGACTTAAATTTTTATAACAGTAAAATTTACATAGAAAATAATTGATCATGATAATCATAGTTAAAGAATAGGAGAAATTTAAAAATTGGAAGTGAACCTTTGCTGTGTAGAAAATTAAGCAATTTATTAATTTAGTTTAATGGAAGTCACTCAAGAAAATTCTCTATAAATTCTGATGGTATGTTTGCATACATTACAAAAGTCAAAATATCTTTGAAGCCAATACAAGCAGTGGATCAAAGTAAAATGGTTAAAATGACAAGATTAAAACAGTCTGTATTCCTGCTCAGGAGTCAGAGTCATAAAATAGTGACTTGACTTTTTGTATAGTTATGATTGTTCAACATTCACTTCTGTCCTTTATTTCCATAAATTACATACACAGCATCTTTTAAATGTAAGTAAATTTAAATAAAAAATTAAATTCTCATGCATGTGAGTGTTCGTGTGTGTGTGTGTGGACATATGTGTGCGTGTATGAATTTGAGGATATCTTGAAGTGTCACAAAATTAGAGATTAATTCCAACAAGTATTTCCTAAACTAATATTATTCTCTGAACACATCCTCCCAGCTCACTTCAGATTTCAGGTGGCTTTGCTGGAATATTCTCACACACTCTCCCTCCTTCTGCTTTTTGGCTCAGTCTACCCCTTCCCCTCCTCCCCCCAAAAATGCAGGTGTTTCTTCAGGTCAATGTGCCTTTCAACTTTGCCATTATTATAGGAATAAAATTGTTGCCTTAACTGACAAAGGATTAATCTCCAAGATTTATAAGCAGCTCATGCAGCTCAATAACAAAAAAACGAACAACCCAATCCAAAAATGGGCAGAAGACCTAAATAGACATTTCTCCAAAGAAGACATACAGATTGCCAACAGACACATGAAAGAATGCTCAACATCATTAATCATTAGAGAAATGCAAATCAAAACTACAATGAGATATCATCTCACACCAGTCAGAATGGCCATCATCAAAAAATCTAGAAACAATAAATGCTGGAGAGGGTGTGGAGGAAAGGGAACACTCTTGCACTTTTGGTGGGAATGTAAATTGATACAGCCACTATGGAGAACAGTATGGAGGTTAGTTAAACAACTACAAATAGAACTACCATACGACCCAGCAATCCCACTACTGGGCATATACCCTGAGAAAACCATAATTCAAAAAGAGTCATGTACCAAAATGTTCATTGCAGCTCTATTTACAATAGCCAGGACATGGAAGCAACCTAAGTGTCCATCATCGGATGAATGGATAAAGAAGATGTGGCACATATATACAATGGAATATTACTCAGCCATAAAAAGAAATGGAGGTATTTGTAATGAGGTGGATGGAGTTAGAGTCTGTCATACAAAGTGAAGTAAGTCAGAAAGAGAAAAACAAATACAGTATGCTAACACATATATATGGAATCTAAGGAAAAAACAAAAAAACAAAAAAAAAGAAAAAGGCCATGAAGAACCTAGTGGCAAGACGGGAATAAAGATACAGACCTACTTGAGAATGGACTTGAGGATATGGGGAGGGGGAGGGGTGAGATGTGACAGGGTGAGAGAGTGTCATGGACATATATACACTATATATATATATATATATATATATATATATATATATATATATATATATATATACACACCAAATGTAGAATGGATAGCTAGTGGGAAGCAGCCGCATAGCACAGGGAGATCAGCTCGGTGCTTTGTGGCCACCTAGAGGGTGGGATGGGGAGGGTGGGAGGGAGGGAGATGCAGGAGGGAGGAGGTATGGGAACATATGTATATGTGTAACTGATTCACTTTGTTATAAAGCAGAAACTAACACACCATTGTAAAGCAATTATACTTCAATAAAGATGTTTAAAAAAAAAATTGTTGCCTTTCCTTCAAATATAGCCTCAAAAATTGCTTCTTCGAGGAATCCAAACATAGCACAAGATTTTGGTGAAACTTAATATGTTTCTTGAAACAAAGTACAAAAGTAACTCATTTATTTATCAAATAAACTTATTTTTAGTATCATCTCACTGCATATATAAATGAACAGAGGAAATTCATCTATATTAATTTTTTCAAGCCCCACAAGAGAAAAAGTTACTGGGATGGATAGTTAGATAGATAGATAGATAGAATGGTTCCAAGGTGTTTAGATACATTATACCAATAAAGAAGTAAAAATATCAAATTCTCAGCAATTGCTGCTAACCACTAAAGTGTCATTGTAGAAAATGCTTCTCAAATTATTTTATCAAGATCTTCTAATCTTTTGATATTACAGGTTAAAATTTGAATTTGTTTCATACCTAAAAATTCTTTTTAATTGCTTTGTAACCTATTATTCAAAAGAGAGCTCATCTAGACTTGTAATTTTATAGCATTTGAGACACAGAATTAGCTTTGGGGTAGTATCTGATATGGCCTAACCAATTTGTACAGAAATGCCAGTCAGTACATGGCTCCCATGGACTTTATTTTGTGGGGAAAATGATGTCCTTGTTTAGCTTTCCCTCCTAAGTGTTCCAGTTTTCTTGGTGAAGATAGAATGTACAGTGTTAACTGGCTGAGTCAGAGAGTTTCAGCAGTCCATGGAAAATGGTGGGTGGTTCAGAAACTAAGCTCTGGGTCAGAGAGACACATATAAAGTCATCACTCCTTTTTCATGTGGTGCTGAAACTCAGTTGCTTGTATGAAGTATTGGTACATCCTCTAAGACTTGAAAAAAAGCAGATTTAAGAAGCAGTCCCTGGTTAAGAAAAGAAGTGTATTCCATTTATGCAAAGTAGTTTTCAAACAATATATGCACTTTTGACTTATTATTGAGGAAAATATTTGTTTGGAATTTTAATGATCAAAATTATCCAAGTCAAAACATCAAAGCTCATGAATATTTTTACTGCTATCGGAGTCTTCTAAGAGGTTAAATATAGTTTATTTTTTTCCCCAAATTCTTTTTATTACTCCTTTTCTCTAAGTCAACTGTTTATTGGGTACTTCCCAATCAACTTGGGTTTGCTTTATTGCTCCAGGTAAATATTTAATGGAATAACAGGATATATCTATTTTTAATGCACAATTTCGTCCAGCCCCCCTAAAGTAAATAACAAATACCAAGGAAATACTTAAATAGTTGAATTCTCATATGGGCAGAGGAACGTGATTACTTAGGTATTTATATGTAACAAAACTGTTCTGTTAGTTTACACTGGGAATTTCTGTACATTTTCATAGAGGAAGTATATCTTAGATTGATCACTTTCTCTGCCAAAATCTTATAGCCAAGATATATTTGAACTAATGGAAGTTAGCATTCATGTAGTACCTGTGATGTACCAGGGCTCTGATGTACCCTCGGCATTATTTACATTTAGAGCTGGTTAATTCTTTGCTGAGTGGGCTGCTGTGTGCTTTTAAAATGTTTAACAGCATGCCTGGCCTCTGTGTGCTAGATACACAGTCAATGTGTTGTCAGACGTTTTCAGATGTCTCCTGGGGGACAGAATCTCCCCTGGTTGAGAACCACTGTCTAACTAAACTCAGAATTTGTTGTAAGTGCCATTACTGCATTTCTAATATTATGTCCATGATTTAGAAATACAAAAAAATCTGTAGCCTGAGCTTCCATGTACCAATAAATCAAATTATGAACCAATCAAGAAAAAAAAAAGAAACTAAAAAACCCACAAACACATGGATTTACGACATGGTTATAAATAAAGAAGGAAAATAGAAAATCTGATTTTTAAATGTGAAGTAATTATGACATTGGGCCTTTAGATCTGATCAGCAACTTTTTTTTTTTATTGGAGTATAGTTGATTTATAATGTGTTAGTTTCAGGTGTAACAGCAAAGTGAATCAGTTATACATATACATATATCCACTCTTTTTTAGATTCTTTTCCCATATAGGCCATTACAGAGCATTGAGTAGAGTCCCCTGTGCTCTACAGTAGGTCCTTATTAGTTACCTATTTTAAATATAAATGCTGACACCTTCACAGAAATTCCTTAACACTCAAAGGGTTCCTCTGTTACTTCATTTGTGTGGAAGCACCTGGGGAAAACCAAACTTTTTAACAGCTATTGAAAATGTGTGAAGTTTTCCTATAGCCCTGAGAGAACTGATCGTCTATTAGCCATCTAGATCTTAGAGGGAGCTAGGGAGGGAGGGGCAGAGAAAGGGAGGGGGAGAGGCGAGGGGCAGGTAAGAACACCAGGGAAACTTGGATTAACCTGGTGTTCTATTTTTTTATGACACCTACATCATCTGTGTGACCAGAAGGTCTTCGTTCCAAAATTGCTTTTGTTCTGTACCGAGTGACACAGCAAGTGTGACAGAATAGTTAAAAATTTTCTCATTTATGAATTAGAGCAAACCAGGCTATTAAAGAAGCATAAAAATTAACTTTAGGAGGTTTTCTTTTTTCTATCAACAGTGGCCATTTTAGGAATGTTTAAACTTGCTTAAAACAGTTTCTGAAATCCCTGTTAGAGATAGTCCTGCAGACAGCCTCACAACAGACCAAGTTCATTTAACCTTTCTCCCATACAGTTCCCCCATCAATGGGATAATATCAGCAGCCCCTGAGGAACGTAAAGCAGCATTGTGCTTTAGAGCTGATATCCTCCAGACTTGGCTGGTGGCTTTGGTTGTAGTGTTAGTTAGATATCTTTTGAACTTTGGGTCATTGACTGAGAGAATACTGCTTTGCAGACTCTGACTCACTATAATATTGTGCTAACCATTTTTATTGTGGACAGATTGTGAGCCAGTCATTCTAGCATACATTGTCATGAACAAGGGACAATGTATATAATAAACAATATAAAAATATAATTAGGGTCATACATCATAGGCATACACAAACACTATAATTTACTAAGTAATGTACCAAGGAGTAGAAAGGTGCATCTTAAAAGTGAGTATATAAGTATTGAGTGGTTGCATATGGAGGAGAGATTTATGTCAAGTCAGGTGAATCAGGGATGGTTTCATGGCAAAGGTGAGCTTTGAATGTGGAGTTGAAAAGAAGATGTGGTACATATATACCATGTAATATTACTCAGCCATTGAGAAGAATGATATAATACCATTTACAGCAACATGGATGGACCTAGAGATTGTCATACTGAGTGAAATAAGGCAGACAGAGAAAAGAGAAATATTGTATGATATAGCTTATATGCAGAATATTAAAAAAATGATACAAATGAACTTATTTACAAAACAGAAACAGATTCACAGAGAATGAACTTATGGTTACCAGGGGGGAAGGGTGGAGGGAAGGGATAGTTAGGGAGTTTGGGATTGACATGTACATCAAGGAGGAGCTGGGTAGTAGAGATCTTGAAGAGACAGCTGGCAGTGGAAGTCTTCCCAAGAGGAAGAAATCTTTCCCCAAAGAGGAACCAGTTAGTGACCCTGAAGAATCAGGAAACAAGAGAGTCCCCAAGAAAAAGAGGAAATTCTCTTCCAAGGAGGAGCCACTCAGCAGTGGACCTGAAGAGGCTGCTGCCAGCAAAAGCAGCAACTCCAAGAAAAAGAAAAAGCTCCGAAAGCTCTCCCAGGAAAATTAGAATGTACATTTCCCTAGTAGGGCATAACTTGCAGAGATATTTCCCAACCCATCCCCTATAACCCAATAAAAATAAAAACAAATTAAAAAAAAATAAAATGGGTAACCAACAAGGACCTACTTTATAGAACAGAGAACTCTGCTCAATACTATGTAACAACCTAATTGGGAAAAGAATTTGAAAAAGAATAGATACATATATGTGTATAACTGAATCACTTTATTGTACAACTGAAACTAACACAACATCGTTAATCAACTATACTCCAATATAAAATAAAAAGTTAAAAAAATAAGAGATCAGAGTTATAGAATGGTATAAGAAACAACATAAGCAAAGACATAAAATCTGACAAGAAAGAGAAGGAGGAGGAAAAGAAGGAGCTGGAGGAGGAGGAAGAAGAAGAAGAGGAAGGAAGGAATTGGGGGAAAGGAGGGAAGAAGGAAGGGAGGGAGGGAGGGAGAGAGAAGGAAGGAAGGGGAGGGAGGGAGGGAGGAAGGAAGGAAGGAAAGAGAGGGAGAGAGGATTAATCTTAGTTTCCTAGTGAGGAAAGAGACTGATAGCATAAAAATAAAAGAAAAACAAACTAATGCTTCTGACAGAGTGGGGAAGAGTGCATATGGATTACTGCATAATGATGAAAATTGTCTTTTTAAAAGTGTGGTCCCGGGCTTCCCTGGTGGCGCAGTGGTTGGGAGTCTGCCTGCTAGTGCAGGGGACACGGGTTCGAGCCCTGGTCTGGGAGGATCCCGCGTGCTGCGGAGCGGCTGGGCCCGTGAGCCACAACTACTGAGCCTGCGCGTCTGGAGCCTGTGCTCCGCAACAAGAGAGGCCACGATGGTGAGAGGCCCGCGCACCGTGATGAAGAGTGGCCCCCGCTTGCCGCAACTAGAGAAAGCCCTCGCACAGAAATGAAGACCCAACACAGCCAAAAATAAATAAATAAATAATTTAAAAGTGTGGTCCCTAGACCTGTAGCATCAGCATCACTGGAGACCTTGTTAGAACTGCATATTTTGAGATCCCCACACCTACTAAAACAAGACATCCAAGTGATCTGATGCTGCTCAAGTTTGGGAACCAGTGGTCCGCAGTGTAGGATGAATTTGAGTGAAAAGACTGGAGAGCCCAGCTGGAAGGACACTGAGTTAGTCTCCTAAACTAACAACTCCAAACTAAGCAAGTAGTTAATAAAATTATTTGAGGATTATAATGAGAAGAGATAGGTATGGAAATGTAAAGAAGGAGGGATTTGTGAGGCTTGGAAGAAATTGCTTTTTAGGGTTTATTTGACACCTAAATGGGTCATTCATAAAACTGATGTGATGAAGTTGATGAACAAATTGTTGCCTAATTATATTTTTACTGTAAGAGTCTGAGAAAGGTTTTCAGGCATAATATTAGATTTTTTTTTAAAGTTTAAAAAAAATTCTAGGTTTCTGCTATTAAACCATATTACCACATCCATAAAGTTGAGGTAGATGGTGCATTTTATATATATATATATATATACATATATATATATATATATATATTACACATTTGGTGGTGTTTCCTTTGCATTTCTTTTAAAAATATGCATACTTTATTTAAATACACTGACAGAGATGAGATCTTTCCTCACATTTTCATGCTGCTGTTCTGGGAAAGTAGATTATGCTGTGATAAAAAGTAAGTAATTACTTACTGTGTTTAACTGAGTTTTTTATAGAAATTACAATGCAGATTTGATTAAAGGAAGATTGTGCATTACCTATGGTTGGTTCACAAGGCACATAATGGTATGAAAGAGTGCTACCCAGCACAGATATTATACCATCATTTTGCTTGAATGTGTTGAGTGGGAGATATTTAGAATTCTTTATGACTTATAAACAATGCAGAATGTTTCTTTTCCCATCTAAAGCAGGATGATAGGGACATCTATTTCACAGCCATAACATGTCCTGACTGTTAAAGTGTAGAAGGCTTTTGGGAGAGAAATAGCTAATGGTAGATTTTAAATAAGAAAGAGGATTGTGAATTTGATGCTGACAAATGATGCACTTTGTAACAAGTTCACTGCTGAAGTTTGCTAGTTAGGCTCTGTTTGAGTCAGATGTATCAAAGAAATCTGAAAAGATCCTGTAAAAAAGGATTTGATTCTAGTTCCTGCTGTACTCCAAGGTTTCCCAACCTTGGGAGTATTTGGGGTTAGTTAATTATTTGTTGTAGGGACTGTCCTGTGCATTGTAGGATGTGTAGCAACATCCCTGTGTCAATCTACTAGATACTAGAAGCACTTTCATACCTGCCCCACCCCCAAGTTGTGACAACCAAAAATGTCTACAGACATTGTCAAATGTCTCCAGGGTCTCAAAATTGTCCCTAGATGGGCATTGCTCTATATCACTGAAATATAAGCTGCAAAATTTTGCTGATTAAAAAAAACACACACACACACACACACAAAACTATTGCATGTAAATCATCTTGGATAATTCTGCTGCTCAGGCTCAGGGCCTTTTGGGGGTTCTGATTCTTTTATGCATTCTTTCTATCTTGCCCAGAAGTCTCAGCAATTTAGGGTATTTTCCTCTTACTCAATGGCTATGCTCATCCAATAGGTCCCTCTCAGGTTTTTGTTTGTTTGTTTGTTTTTTTATATCTTCTATTTGCCTCCCAAGCCTAGTTTGAAGCAGGAAAGTCTCTTCAGCTGCCTCTTCCTTTATATCAATATATTTGAAAGAACAGAATCTTTGTATTTGAGGGATTTTCTACTAATTCCCATGATAATAAAATCAAGGAATGACAAGGGGACATTATAAAGGTTTGCATAATTCTTTGGGGGTTTTAGGGTAGCAGTTCTTGATGAATGAAAGTCCTGCTAACTTAAACCTCTACTTTCATACTGAAGGGTTAGCTCATAAAACTCAGCTCCCTTCCTTACCTTTGGTGAAGGCTGAGTGGAACCTAACATCAAAGGTGGCTCTGCTGTCCCCCACTAAACATGAAGATGCCAAAACAGAGGAATAGTAGTATTAACTCAGTGAGCATTACTGTATCATCAGTGATCACACAACTGAGAGATTCTGTAAGCCTTCTGTCTTATCCAGGCATAATTTCTTTCTCTAGAAATTCCATACCATTGATGATCATGCACTTTTACTCATGCCATTAACTATTATGAGCT
Organism: Balaenoptera borealis; assembly: GCF_965194805.1. Taxonomy (NCBI): domain Eukaryota; kingdom Metazoa; phylum Chordata; class Mammalia; order Artiodactyla; family Balaenopteridae; genus Balaenoptera; species Balaenoptera borealis. The sequence goes on from NC_138871.1 coordinate 49,486,071, forward strand.
TTCATCAGGCATTAATTTTAAGGAGCTTATTTTTGTTGGTTTTTACATAATTCCTTTATTATAAGTAGATGTTAGACCTCTAAAAAACCTTGATTTTCCTTCAGGATAAAAATTATATCAACCTCTCAAAATGTATTTTTATCGTACATTATTTACACTTGTTGGAGGGAAACATCTCTTATTAATTGCTGTTAATATTCACTTTGCCTTCCTACCCAAGGAGTGCTCAGTTCAACATCTGGTATTTGGTAGACTTTCAATTAATATGAGACGGGTACTGGAAAGAGGGCTGACATTAAAACCATTGGTAGCAGAGCTCAAATCCCAGTTTTCCTGCTTATAGCTTATGTTACTTTAAATAAGTCACTTAACTTTCTTATGTTTTAATTTCTTTTTGTTTAAAATGGGTATAGTATCTATAACACAGAATTGTTGAGAATTTAAATAAATTAACTTTTGTAATCCATGTTCATTAAATGGAATATCATATATATAACACATATATATATAACACATATATGTAAGAATATATATAGGTTCTTCTTCATATTCTTTTCCATTATGGGTTATTACAGGGTACTGAATATAGTTCCCTGTGCTATACAGTAGGACCTTGTTGTTTATTTTATATATAGTAGTGTATATCTGCTAATCCCAAATTCCTGATTTATTGCTCCCCCAAATGGAATATCTTTTGTATACGATATGACATTATTTCATTTGATCTTAACTAACCATTGACCCTTTCCTTGTGATATAAGTCTTCACTCTCAGTATAATGGAAGAGTTTATATCTCTTTTTCCCATTAATAGTATTTCAAGAAATTTATTTCTTATGCAAGACTTAATCTTCTCCTTTATATAGTCAACCATTACCACTGTCATCCCTTTCCATTTTTATGTTACAGAGGATACAAATGCATCTACTATATTAACAAAGAACGGAAAGCTAAGGCCATCATGGTAAAACAGTACCAGATAATACAGTTAAAACTCATTTAGTCTTTCCTCCAATGCATAATCTGCACTGTACTAGTCACAGGTGATAAAATGGTGATCTAGATAGATATGATTCCTGCCTCATGGACTTAGAATCTTGTGGAAAAGATAGAAAATTAAACAAAGATCAAAAATATGGTCTTTATTATTTTTCTTCTATTACTCAATTAATGATCATATATTCAAGATTTATGTTCAACTTCTTTACTCTTCAATTGTTTGCCATCGTTTTCAACTTCAGTTTTCTCACACATACTTCTAATTTTACGTAAATCTCCAGAGAGATGATGTCTTGCCCAAAGTCACTCAGCTAATCAGCTATACAGACCCTCACTAATGTTCTTCCAAAATACTACTTTTCAAATGGGATGGAACTTCATATATTCTTTAAGAAATTCTTCTGCTTCTTTAATCAGTACTGCTTTCTGCACTCTCACTTAATTATTCATAATGCCCACCCACATCTCAGTTGTGACAGCACTGTGCTTTCAGAGCACATTTTAAACCTATATGGAACAAAAACAACAAAAATGTTTGCTTCTAGAGGTTTCTTTGTGGTTCTGAACAATAAATGAGACCCAGACCCTTCTGTTTCAATTAATACAAGCAGATAAAGACACATGGAGATCGCAATTTGGTATAAAGAGTATAATTCTAATTTTTAAGCTTTAAGCAATAGTATTTATTAACAAAGTTCTTAATTTTGAAATAACTTCTAAATTACCACAGTCTGAGGTATATAATTGGAGCTGTGCAAGTTGAATATGCTGCAGAGACTTCTTTTTTAAGGAAACCTTCCTAATAGATAAGAATTCAATTCATTACTAAGCTGTTTTTCAGCAAAAAGTCTTCAGTGGCCTCCAGTGTGCATTTGGCAAACTTAGTGCATCCAAGGACCAAACGGAAGGGAAAAGCCCCAAAAGGAGAGGGGAATCTGGGCGAGAAGGTGAGTCCATATGCGTCTTTTAGAAGCCAGATGAGCAAATGGTGCTGTTGACTTTCTGTTATGAGAGTTGAGAAAGCTAACCATTATTCTCCCTGGGATGGAAGACCACATCTCCCCTGCACGGAGAAGAGGCATAGGTCTACTTATAGCCAAAGCTAGGATTTTTTTGTAACAAGCAGTTTGGAATCTGCTGTAGTATTTTGACTGTTTCTGTCCCACAAAGGAATTTCTCCAATTTCACTGTTAGTAAGGCATTTACAGTCACATTTAGCTATAAACTGCAGTCTGGCTCTCCAAAGCTTTTGCTCATGCTTCACTTTTGAGAGTTTTTTTGTTCTGTTTTAACCCATTTTGGTTGCATTTACTGCTGAAAGAAATACCAGCATAAACTTAGACTCAGTTACTGTTTTTCTCTTTTATCTGTTAAGATTTTGTGTTTTTTAGAAAAATGACCCCCAAAAAGAAAAGCTCAAAAATCAAGTAACAGTTATCTATACCGTGAGTTTGTTCCCAAAGGACAAGCAAGTGAGTTTTCTTAGTGGATAATATAATACCTTCTAGAAATAGCATTTCTCTTGTGTTTTTGGCTTTATTTTTATTTATGTAAAGGTGAATGAGTGATTGAATTGGGATGTTTGGGGAATCCAAAATCTACATAGGAAACATCTAAGGAAAAGGAAACTTCAAGTGATAGAAGAGATGATTATCTCTACTGAGTTATTAAAACAGTGCCAATTCCAAATGTTACTAGTTTTCTTTGGGTTAAGATTGGATTCCCAAGAGAGGATGATTAAGATTGGATTCCCAAGAGAGGATGAACAGAGTAGTAAAGGGAAGGAGTTGCATGAACTAAATGGGGGCATGCTTCATAATTAGAAAGACATGGGATGGGTAGACCTGGTTTCTTTCTGGAAATGATGAGGGGTGAATAAAGTTAAGAGCAGATATCCAACTCTTTGGTGGAGCCTTTTGGGCCGTCACTGCAGGAAAAATCAAAGGGCCAGGTTTACAGAAATATGAGAGGCCAATGTGTCATCATCAGTAGCACAGACACAGATAACAATGGGCTGAAAAGGAGCTGATCTTGCCTTGGCTTGCAAAACTACCCATTCTCTTTAAGGGACACAGTTTGGAAATTCTAGGATCCCCATCCATCCAGACTAGGAGCAGGGAGAACTTAATGTTCTAAAATCATCCTTCTCCATCTCACCATATGTGGTAAGGCCCGCGTTTTGTTAACTTTTCTGTAATTGGGCATCTCTGGTAAATGGCAACTTTCTTCCATACTGTCCCACTGTACCAATGCTTTCAGGAAATAAATTCTTCTTTTTACCTAAATTGGTTACTTGTGGCTTCGGATTCTGAACTATCTGCTGTCCATAGTTTAATTGAAATCTTCTTGCTGTATTCCTTCCAAATACAGTGTGTGTTTATTCTATTTGTATGCAAAGCTTCCACTCATTTACATTGCCGCCCACTGTCTCAGAAAGACAGTGCTGTTATTTTCAGTTTTTTTTCAACTTCGGGATTATTTATTTTAGAGTGTTCTTTCCTACTGTAGCATGAAGCAGTATTTTAATTTCATTGTCAAAAGATGAAAGACGTGGGAGTTAGTTACAGTAATGATTGCCCTGTAGCTGAGACTGAATGGAGCTGGAATCTATTTAAACTTGCATTGTGCTTGAAAGATGAGACTTCAGTGAATCTTTGTTAAACCCTATCATTTCATGGTTGCATTTAATAGAAAGGAGCCTTTTTGGATGTCACAGCTATGTGGTATTTGCCCTTTTTCTTGTTGCCTATATGTGGAGGAGTTGGCAGCCATGAATCAGGTTTTGGGTCCCAGCAGTATGTATATAAAAATGTAGTGGTCTGCATTTATGTAGGAAAATATGAAAATGTATAAAAGATGTAAAATTGTAATTTAAACCTTTAGCCATTCTGGAATGTATGAAATTACTTAGAAAAAAATTTTTTAACCTGCAGGCCTGTAATGTTCTCCATTTTTTCCTCCAATCCATCCCCACCCTTGCATTCTTACTTTTCCACTCCCACATATCTCCATCACCCTATTATCCATCAAGGAGTTACCTTACGTAGCATTTTACTGAGAAGTTTTTCATGACCACTCAAGCCCTTATCATGGTGCTTATGTGGTAATTGCTGTTTACTTGTCTGTTTTACACTTCTACACTGTAATCTCCTTGTAGCTAGGACACATTTTAGGCACACAATGGATGGCAACCATACTTACCATCACTGTTAGGGTTAAATGTTTATCTTATTCTCAGAAGTAATCTTATCTCTGATTTGAGGAGGCCTTCTCAGGAGTGTGCATTTGCTTGAGCATGTGCTCTCTCCCTCTCTCTTTCTCTCTCTCTCTCATATCACACACACACACACACACACATTTTGCCAGTAGTAGATATCTTGAAAACAAGAACATATGATGTTATAAAAGTTACCCCAAACTGATGACCTTGTCTTTATCCACTAGCATCAGACTAATATAATCAAGTTTTGTGTGGAATTGCTATATGACATTGATGTGCTCTAAAAAGAAAGCTCTTGGCAAATAGTGCTTAAAAAGAGTGGGGAAGGCAATGATACAGATAAGATAAGATACTCGAATGAAAAAGCAATATTTACTTCATATTTTGGAGCACAGAACATCTTGGGATCTTTATCTCTACAAACTCACAGTAAATCAGCATACAGAAATGTTCAAGGCACTTTCATCTACATTACATCATTTAATCCTATAACATACCTGGGAAGTGGTAAGATCTCCATTTTTAGATAGAACTGAGAATCATGGACTCAAAAAGCTTCAGGGCAGGTCACCAGTGCCAAAAGCAGCCCTCACCCCTCTGCTTCAAAAATGCCCTTACTCAGGAAAAATGACTAAATGGTGGTGTGGTCAGGGATAAAAATATTTTATTAAACTACTTGGTGAATTAGGTGAGAGGTTTTTCCGTTTTCTTACTTTGTGTTTTCCTAAAGAAGTGTGCCAGAGAGCCATAGAGGAAATACTTGGATATGCTGGGAGATTTTTCAGAGTATTTTTGGACTCTCTGGTCAAAACAACTGGAGTACACAGTGTTGTGGCCCTCTTCACGAAGCTCTCTAAAGATGGAGACGGGCAAGAGCTTTCTTTCGACATCTCTTTTCAGCTTTATTAAGATAACTCCCTTCTCTTCTTATTTTCCACAGATGTTTCCCCAACAGTGAGAGTAGTAGTGTTGAAAACAGCAATGCTACCTGCAGCTGTAAATGCATTCATCTTTGCACATCACACTTGCTGAACTGGTAGTGAAGGGTGGTTCTGTCACCTTTAATTAAAAGCACACAAACAAAAACAAATGAAGACATTTTCATCTCTTAAATGATTTTAGCCTGGTGTCCTATTTCACTGTTCTGCCTTTCAGCAGATTGACTTACTTAATTTGAGGGAAGGTTGGTTTATCATTTGTAATTCTTTTGCAGAGATTAATCAGTATAATTAAAATATGGTAGCATCTGGATGTTAAAAGCACAGGTGAAAAGCATGACTGTGGAAGACAAAAGGAGGAACACTGCCACACAAACTCTGCCACCTCCCCGCCACACACACACACACATGCACATAGATGTGCCTTAGATCAAAGTTGAAACTATTTTTAAGCAGGCAGAAGAATAATCTACTTGCCAATTCCTCCACAAAGACTGTGTAAATCCTATAATCTTACTTGTCTTCAACTCAGTGGGGCTATAATGGCATAGAGGTAAAGGAAGGATCGTTTTTCTTCATTTGTTCCATTTAGGAAATTCTGTCCAAAAACCTAGGAGCCATGTTGGCAGGTGCTGAAGAAAAGTGCACTCAGAGCTTTCCTCCGTTTCTCTTCACACAGTCGGTCGGTATTGAGAGCGTGGAGGAAACCTTTTATAGCCTGGCATTTAAACTGAGCCAATTTGTTATAGAGGTGAATAAAAACAGATTTTATGGTGTTATTTTTAAAGAGCCCCTCTTCATTTAGAGACAGCACCACGCCACCCTTTCTTTCTTACATAGACGGCTCTCATTCCATGCACAGGAGGTTTCTTGATGTTATAAATTGGGTTGATAACATAAATAGTTTATATTTTTTACAAAATCTTCTTGGATTACTCACATCACATCCCAAGATTTCTTGAGTCTGTCTGTAGTCACTATTTCTATTCTGCTCATCCTGACACCTCCTCTTCCTCCCACTCTGCTTGTTTGGCAGTTTCCGAGTGCAAGAGAAAAGGCCTGTTCTAACTGATACAGGAGGAGGGAGGGGGCACGGCTGTCACACAGCACTGGGAGGCGAGGCAAACAAGGGACAGACTTGGCTATGACACAGCCTCCAGGAATGAAGTAGATTTCAGTGTGCAATAGTAGTTGGACAACAGTTTGGCTGATCCAATCCCAACTCTAGAATAGTCTCCTCAGAAACAAATGTCCATCGCTCCTTATTCTAGAACTCCCTGGTCCAAGGAACTCACACATGTACCGTTTCATCCTCCGAAGCTATCAACTGAAAGCTCTCTCTACTTGCCTCTCTACCTCACAGTTTCTGCTTATTCAGGACTTTATGTTACTGCTTTTTCTGTCTTCTCTGTGCATGTTTTCCAGATTTCACGTCTTTCAACTAAATCCTCTGCTCAGGCTGCCATAACAAAATACCACAGATTGGGTGCTTTAAACAACAGAATTGATTTTCTCACAGTTCTGGAGGCTGGAAGTCTAAGGTCAAGGCAGCAGCTATCACGGTTGGTTTCTGTTGAGGCCCCTCTTCCTGGCTTAAGGACAGCTGCTTTCTCTCCATGTCCTCATCCCGCCTTTCCTCTTTGTGTTCAGGGCGAGAGAGGGTGAGAGAGAGAATGAGAGTGGCTCCAGGGCTCTGGTTGTTGTCTCTCCCTCTTATAGGGACACCAGTCCTATCTGATGAGGGCCCCACCCTTATGAGCTCATTTAACCTTAATTATCTCCTTAAAATCCCTATGTCCAAATACAGACACATTGGAGGTTAGGGCTTCGACGTATGAATTTGGGGCGGGGGGACACAATTCAGTACTTAATACCCTCTGATGGGGGCCCCCTTTCATGTGTCCCAGGAGAAAGGATCTCCATTTGTATACAGTGTCCCTCACGGACCTTCCTGTCTTCACTATTACCATCTCCTTTTCCAAAGTGACCCTCATCATATATTTTTGGACCCTGTTTCATCAGCCCCCTGATACGTTCTCTGCCTATGATCTTAACCCCATCCCATCCTTCACAAGCCCACCTAAAAGGTAAATATGATTTTGTCACACTCAACTCTAAAGACTTTTGACGATTCCTTATTACCCACAGGTTAAATTTCAAGCTTTGTATCAATAGTATGCATATGCAGTCTTCTATGGTCTCTTCATCAAATCATTTTTCACCCTATCTCCTAACACTTCTTGTCCCAAGCTTTAAGTCTTAATGACTATGAATTGCTGTGCTTTTTCACACGCATTGTGCTTTTCCATGCCTCTGTTTCCTCTACCTAGAACACCCTCCACATTCTTCTTTTCCAGAATCACTCCTGTGCATCCATTGTTTCCAATACCACCTCCTTCAAGAAGACTTATCCCTAGAAACTGAGTGAGCTTCCTCTCTGTCCCATGGGACCCTGTGCACATTTATATCCTAGATAGTACTTGTGATGGTATAGTAAAAGCACATATTTCTGCACCTGACTCTTTGACTAAAATGTAACAAAGAGTTAATTTCTTCAAAGTCAGGGTCTATTTGTGGTTCATTTTATATCCCTGGTGCCTAGTGCAATACCTGATAAATGGTGCACACCCAGCAGTACATTTGCTGGAGAGATCTTAAATCAATTAATCTCTCTTCTCTGTCCCTCTCCCCCCAGCCCTGCCACACACACACACTCTCTCTCTCTCTCTCTCATATACACACTCACAGGTACATACAAACTCTTGACTAATAAAACCTCTACTGGATTACCTACATGTTATTTTCCAGAATTTTGCCAGGTTTGAGATCTCAGCAGGAGATGTGCTTGACCTGATTCTATAAAGCTTTGCATATTTGTTACTTGTGCCTTCAAGAGAAGTGGAAGGTATTCTTTAAATATGGAGCAGGGCAAAGGGTAGATGCAGGCTTAAGAATAAGGAACAGACCAAGTTTACTACTAGCTTTCTTGCCTGAGTGAGTAGGTGAGATGGTAACAAATACATTGACTGCAAAGAGTAGCTACTTTAGTTCTATAATTTCTATCAAAGGATAAGCCAAGTGAAGGGATATGAATATGTCTGTGGGAGACTGGTGGTTCAGCATGAGTTATTGCTACTCTTGGAGAAGAAGCCCCATGGTTATGTGTGAAGAACAATAAACTCCTTTGTATATTACCAAGTGATTTACGTAGCTAGCCTATTAGAGAGAAAAATGTTCTAAACAGTTCACTGTGAATAGTGGTTACAATGTGGGAAAGAAGGTAGAGAATGCTATTCAAATGGAACTTATGCCATCACTTTTCCCCATAGATTTGTTGCTGTACCTGTGATTTATCTGGAGGATTCAGAGAATGAGAATATCCAGGACAAAATAAAAAGAACAGCCTGATCTATGATTTTGTTTTATTCCCTAAGGATACGGGCTTAGCCAGGAGTGCAGCTGAATAGTTTAGAGAGTCACAGACTGAGAGTCTAAGAAAACCCCAATAGGTGCCAAAATTAACAGAGGGATCCCCATGCAACCAAGAGCGTCAGCTACACCCCCCAATTTAACAAAACCCTTCTGCTGGCTGAGAACCAGGAGATGAGGCTAGTCTTTATTTGATAGTTGGGTCGGCTGAAAATTATTTAAGTCATTTGTGATGTAGGTTTTGGGGGAATAAGCGCTTGGCTGAAATTCAGGGTCAGCAGAAGCAATATAATATAATGAAAATTGACTTTTTAATACCGGGATTCAAGTCCTGGATTCACTGTTTTCTACCTGCATGATCTTGAACAAATCACATAATTTCTCCAAAATTCTATTTCCCCTTCTGTAAAATGGGCACAACGATAATAATAGAATGGGATGGTGGTGAAAGGAAACAAAGCTTTCGTTCTCCATCCGCAAAGTACTAGTCTCAGGAACATAATAGAAATTTCAAAAATGTATAGGTTGGGACTTCCCTGGTGGCACAGTGGTTGAGAATCCACCTGCCAGTGCAGGGGACATGGGTTCGAGCCCCGGTCCAGGAAGATCCCACATGCCGCGGAGCAACTAAGCCCAAGCGCCACAACTACTGAGCCTGCGCTCTAGAGCCCGTGCTCCGCAACAAGAGAAGCCACCGCAATGAGAAACCCGTGCACCACAACAAAGAGTAGCCTCTGCTCACTGTAACTAGAGAAAGCCTGCGCAGCCAAAAAAAAAAAAAAAGTATAGGTTAATTTGTACAAAGTGCTTTCTTTTCCCCCAATTATTGTTCAGTGGCTTTGTCTTTGTAATAGCCACTCTTCGTTAGTTGGCCTCCCTCTTTGTTCACGACCTTTTCTTCAACTATGACCTTTTCCCTCTTGTTTAGAATTTCTGGGAAAGGACCAGAGTCACTACTGTCAGGTTTAAAAGAACCAGTTGTAACCCAGGGAGAAATAATGATTAAATACTGGAGAGGAAGACCATGCAGCCCCCTGTCCCCCACGAATATTTTAGTACTCTATCTTTGTGCTTCAGAGGTTGTTACGCATAAATAAATAGTATGTTACTGAGCTTTGTAAACTATACATTATTTTTTTGTGGTCCTCTCTTATATGTAAAATTGTAGAAATGAAAGAAGTTATCATAGATGATGCAACTCAACGTTAGGAATTCATCAACCCTTTCTTAATAATTTTTCTTTTTCTGATTTTAGAAATAACCTATAATTTGAATAAAATGATAATCCATTTCTTATTGGAGTTAGATTTGAAAGGCTTCTTTCATTTAGCCTCTATCCTCTAAGTCAAGAAAAGAAGATATTTTATATTTTATTGTACACAGAGAGAAAAAGAGCAAAGAGAATACGTCTCCTTAATGACTATATTTTAGGTGGTAGAAATAAAGGTACATCCCATGTATCAGGCACTGTCGAAAGCACTATATGTCTCTTAATTCAGTCAAACCTTTCACCAGCTCTATGAGAATGGAGTTAATTCCATCAGTATTCCCATTTTACAGCAGAAGGAACTTAACCAACTAAGTTAACCAAGCACACTGAGCCAGATTTGAACAGAGGCAGTTTGGTCCTGGGCACACCCTCTTAACTAATATGCTTTAAAAAAAAAAGTATAAAAAAATTTTTAGATTAATTTATTTTCTAATCATATTGGGAAAACTTGATATTTAAAGAATTCTATAGAGAATTGTTTTATAAAGTGAAAAATCACTGTCTACTGAACCTTTTTTGAAAGTATAGTTTTCAGAAATCTGTTTAACCAGGACCTACCTTTCATTTATTTTCTTTAGGCTGATATGTTTTTGTAATGAGGGTACACAGTTAGGGCTGAGTCAGAAATCAAGCTTGGATGCTGAATGCCCTTGATTCACTCTCCTTCCTTCCATTGCAAAATCTTTTATTCTCTTTCTGCCCGTTCAGGAATAAGTGTTTGAAGACTATTTTCCATGAGTCATTTGCGCTGCTGCATCTCTTGCATAGCAAGACACTGACCTTTTTTTTCCAGTCTATCATGTCAAGCAAGTTCTATCATGAATGTCCTTGGAACATAGATTATATTTATGGTTTTTCCTCCATGTACATACATTGTCCAATGTAATAAAGAGCAAAGGCCAGGAATGTTTACTCCCCTTGTAAAATACTGGGGCTCTCTATGCTCAGAATTCCTCTGTGTTAACACAACCCACTGTGTGTACATGTTCCCACCCCCCCCCCCAGCTCTCTTTGTATTACCCTGTGGAAAATGGGGTTCACAGAACAGCACAAAAAAAATGCTGATACTCTGACTACTGCTTTTGCTGCAAGTAATGAACCGTCCTTAATCTTTGACCTAAGAATCAGCATTCATGAAACTGCAGTGGGTTAACTTGTTAACTTTCAAGTCAGGTAAAATCTCAGAGCCTTTATAGTCCTTGAGACTAATTATGCACAAAATCCTAAATTCAAGAATGTCTCCTTGGATAGTATGAACCAGATATTACAAGTAGTGAAGAGGAAGAAACCCAGAGGATGGTTACAGGAAAAACAAACATGAAAAAATACCCAAAGTGGACTTGTTACATTTTAATGGGAGATTAGTAATATCACATGCACAAAAAGTAAGTAATAAATTTTAAAACATCCAACTTAATTAGTATTCAAAGAAAAACAAAATTGAAGAAAGTAAATCAAATGTTATTTTCATATAGTAAATAGGAAACAATGATTAAAACTTAAATACCCAACATTGAAGAGAACATGGATAGAGTAAGGCTAATCTGTTGATGATGGAATGAAAATTAGAATAACTCTCTTGGAAGCCAGTTTCAAACAACCCAGTAATCATAATTCTCGAATTTGTTAAGTAAATAATCAGAGGTTTACATAATTATCTAAAAAGATGATCGTGGCATTGTTATTTACACAAGAAAATAAAAGTAACCTGGATATGTGATAATAGAAACAGATAAAATAAACTGATGGACAGTCTGCATAATAGTATACCAGGGAGCCATTAAAAATTATGTTGTAGAGTATTTAATGCTGTTTAAAGTTATTCAGCTATACTGGTAAGTGAAAAAAAACACATTACAAAGCAATATGTATAAAATGTTCATTTTTTATTATAAATGCATATTTTATATATATGCACAGAAATAGTTCTTTTCATTTTAAAATTAATTTTGTTATTGAGATATAATTGACATATAATATTGTATAAGTTTAAATTGTACAATGTGTTGTTTTGATACATTTACACATTGCAGTATGATTACCACTGTAGCAGTAGCTAACACATCTATCACATCACATAATTATCTTTTTTTTTTTGTGGTGAGAACAATTAAGATCTAGAATCTTGGCAACTTTGAAGTTAATAATACAGTATTGTTGACTATAATCACTATGCTGTGCATTTGATACCCAGATATAGTCTTGAAGGACATACATCAAAATGTTAACAGCTCTGGGGTGGGGGAATTATATGTGATCTTCATTTTGTGTATTTGTGCTTTTAAAACTTTCTAAAAACATGTATTACATGTATAGTAAAATGTTTCATTTTTAATCAGTAGGGACTCTACTGTACAATTTGCCAGTTTAAAATAAAAATTTTTAAATGTAGGTTGTCTATGTCACCTGTTGTAATGAATCAACATTAGCACTTTGCATAAATATATGCAGGTGTAGAAGGATAGGGAAACTCTAGCAGGATATTCCTGAAACAATTTTGACTTCACAATGTTGAACATATCCACCTTTCAAGTCTCTGTCTTTATTAATGTTTCTCCTACCAAGATCCTAGGAATCATTCAAAATTATCTCACATGCCATCTCCTTTATCATTTTCATTAAAACCTTTTTAATATCTTTCTACCTTCAAAGAAAAATTCCAGTAGCCTTTGGTGTTTATCTCTTTGTCTCACCAAGGTTCTACCTGAAAATAGAATTAGTTGTATGCTATTACTATGCCCCATATTGTTATTATTAAACAATGTGTTTCTTAAAGTCAGGCAGCTCTCTTTTTTTTTTTTAGAAATTCACATTCTTTTATTTATTTATTTATTTATTTATGACTGTGTTGAGTCCTCGTTTCTGTGCGAGGGCTTTCTCCAGTTGCGGCAAGCGGGGACCACTCCTCATCGCGGTGCGCGGGCCTCTCACCATCGCGGCCTCTCTTGTTGCGGAGCACAGGCTCCAGACGCGCAGGCTCAGCAATTGTGGCTCACGGGCCCAGTTGCTCCGTGGCATGTGGGATCTTCCCAGACCAGGGCTCGAACCCGTGTCCCCTGCATTGGCAGGCAGACTCTCAACCACTGCGCCACCAGGGAAGCCCCACAGGCAGCTCTCTTAATTTATAATCTGGGACAATACCTAGCACAGTAGCAGACTATTAAAAAACAATGACTAACTTATCAATATAAGTGAATTCTGCTCTTACAAATTAGAGGGAGAAGTCTTTCCTCCTTGATCTCTTTTCTTTCTGTTTTAAAAACATTGGGCTTGGTGAATTTCATCTTTTCATTTCATCCTTTGAATGAAGAGAGGCAGGCGCACCTGTAATGACTCAGTGTTTTTACACCCACAGTCCCCGTGGAATCAGACATGATTGTCAGCGGCAGCTGCTTCTGATGCCGCTAAATGTATCTGAGGAGTTTGGTGACTGACTGTATCTCAGAAGCTCATCAAGTGTGCTGAAGAAAAAAAAAAAAAAGAGCTATCTAAAATCCTACCTTCTCCTTCCCAGTTGTGTTACTAAAAACACAGTACATAGGTCCTGCTCAGAGCCCTGCTATAGGATTGTAGGGAAAATGAAAATGATAGTATTATCTAATATTTGTATAGATTGTCTACGTTTTAAAGCATTTTCACATTCAGGCTTTTATCCTTATAGTGACCCAAAGAGATCAGTAGAGACAGCATTATTATCACCTTTTAACAGCTAGAGAAATTAGACTCAGAATGTATTTGACTTGCCCCAGACCTAATCCTCACTCCAGCATTATTTCATCACCCTGCTTTTCTGACCCTTGTAAGTGTATATGGGTTAGAGCTCACCCTTTGAAGATATTTAGATACTATAAAATATTTTATTTTATATTGTTCTTAATAGGAATGTCAAATATTTGATGTTTTACCTTTGAAACGCTCTTCTTTTTTTTTTTTTTTTTTTTAATTATTTATTTATTTATTTTTGGCTGTGTTGGGTCTTCATTTCTGTGTGAGGGCTTTCTCTAGTTGCGGCAAGCGGGGGCAACTCTTCATCGCGGTGCGCGGGCCTCTCACTATCGCGGCCTCTCTTGTTGAGGAGCACAAGCTCCAGATGCGCAGGCTCAGTAGTTGTGGTCAGTAGTTGTGGCTCACGGGCCTAGTTGCTTTGCGGCATGTGGGATCTTCCCAGACCAGGGCTCGAACCCGTGTCCCCTGCATTGGCAGGCAGATTCTCAACCACTGCGCCACCAGGGAAGCCCTGAAACGCTCTTCTGATGCTCATGTAACGCCAGACAGTTGGCTACAGAATGGAAGGAAAGCTTTCGTTCTATAGTATTTGGTTTCCAAAATGGTTATAAAAGCTTTGCAGAAGCTAAGTAGCCAGTACTAGCCAACATGGTCTGAGCCCCATAGGTCTGCTTGTTAAAAGTTATCAGGAACTTTTTGTTGCCACCTGTAAGCCAGGGCTTCCCAACCCACAGGCCGCGGACTGCTACCAGTCTGAGTCCTGTTAGGAACCGGGCCGCACAGCAGGAGGTGAGCGGCAGCCCAGAGAGCAAAGCTTCGTCGTCTGCTGCTCTGCATCTCTCCCCATCGCTCGCATCACCTCCTGAACCATCCTCCCCCTCCCCCCTCCCCTGTTTGTGGAAAAAGTGTCTTCCATGAAGCCGGTCCCTGGTGACAAAAAGGTTGGGGACCGCTGCTGTAAGCCATCCTAAAAATCAACTCTGTCTTGCAAAAGGCTCTCCTACTATCCTACATTCATAGTAAACTAACTGCAAAATATTTGTGTTTTAGGCATTTCACAATGGAAAATCGTATTCCATAAATATTGTTACTTGATTTTCTTTAACTCACTTAAACCTCGTATCCCATTTGCTAAAAGAAATTAAAGGTAATATTACATAAAGGCAATTTATTTCTTGGAGGCTTTTCTTGGCAGTTAATTTAAGCATTATATAAAATCCAATAAATAATAACTGGATCTCTATTCTCTGTACTTAAAAAGCAAATATTCACCATCAGAGAATATACATCATTTGAAATTGTCACCTTTGTCTGCAAGCATGCAAATATTCTTATTCTAAGGGGAGAAAATTGGCTGGTAAAGAATTTCCTCAGGCAGACAAGATGAAATAAACGGTCATTTAAACCTTTGATTACAGCCTGTAGTTATGTGCTTTCAGACCTGGCATTAGACTGTACTCCATTTCCTTGAATGAGACTAGAATTGGTGGGCACTGGCCGGTCGGCTGCAGAATAGTGGATTCTGACTCTGTAATGTGGCAGGAGTACAAGCTCAACAGAAAATTTCTCCCAATGCCATAACTATTGACACAAATGAACTGGGAACTTGTGGGCGTGGCTTCATAAAAATGAAACATAGGCTTTACTTGGATTTTCATATTATTTTAAATGAAATGTCTGTTTGCACAAGTACTGCCTGTGTGTGGTGGGCAGGTGAAGGGTTGGTAAAAAGTGTTTCTGTCCAGTTGTTGATATGTAGGGATATGCAGGGATGTTTAGTAAAATGGAAAAGTTGCTACTAGTGGCTCAAAAGTTTGATACAGCATTTGAAAAATCATGACTATTCCAAAATAATGGATCAGGGATTAACATAAAAGATTCCTGTAGTGTAAAGAAGGATATCCCTTTGTATGTTCTCGGCATTCCTAACAAATCCTGAACCCATATCAATTTTACTTATAAATGATAACATATTTAAATCAACTTTAATCCAGCAGAAAAATATATTATTTGAAATGTGCGGACCAAATCATTTTGTAAAGTAAGTCATTCTCTAAAATGTGTTTGTAAGTCTGGATATTTTACATCCAACTTTTATTTCAAAATTTTGTTTATAAGTTTTTCTTGGAATTGTTCGAACTTGTGCCTAATGATCCAGCAGAAGTTGAAATGTGAAGGGACATATGTTGTTCTCAGTACTGTCAAAATGACAGTCGATTTGTTCATGGGATTATTTTAAATGGCCCATTATGCTTTGAGTCCACAGTAATATTTTGGAATATTTACTTCATCTTAGATTTTAAGCATCTAGAGGTCAGAGACTGTGAAGTTTTCCTATTACAGTGCCAACAACCATACCACACCCAATTAAGCAACACATAAATGAATGTTTAGAAATAATGATTCCTATTTCAGCAGAAAAGAATCACCCTGAGTGAACTTGGGGATGTTTATGTGGAAGAGTTGACTTTTAAACAAGAGATTATAAAGACACCAAAATGTTTGAGTTGAGACAAAAGTACAAACATATAAATACTGTGGCAAAGAATTTTTGGTGGATGAAAAACATTTTCCTCTTCTTTTCAATTTATTCATTAATTTTTTACTTGGAAAGACTTCTGTCTATAATTGGTAGCAAAGGCTTGGACAGAATCCTGAGAGGCTCTACTAATATATTAGCCCTTATATCTTTAAAGGCAAAGCTCAATAAATAGTCTTTATACTTTTTTTTTTTTTTTTAATTTTATTTATTTATTTATGGCTGTGTTAGGTCTTCATTTCTGTGCGAGGGCTTTCTCTAGTTGTGGCAAGTGGGGGCCACTCTTCATCGCGGTGCGCGGGCCTCTCACTATCGCGGCCTCTCTTGTTGCGGAGCACAGGCTCCAGTCGCGCAGGCTCAGTAATTGCAGCTCACGGGCCAGCTGCTCCGTGGCATGTGGGATCTTCCCAGACCAGGGCTCGAACCCGTGTCCCCTGCATTGGCAGGCAGATTCTCAACCACTGCGCCACCAGGGAAGCCCAGTCTTT
The DNA here is from genome assembly GCF_965194805.1 of Balaenoptera borealis. Classification (NCBI taxonomy): domain Eukaryota; kingdom Metazoa; phylum Chordata; class Mammalia; order Artiodactyla; family Balaenopteridae; genus Balaenoptera; species Balaenoptera borealis. The sequence goes on from NC_138871.1 coordinate 49,502,679, forward strand.
ATACTTTTGTTAGTTATCTGCAAGGTCATAAATATGGAAATTTAGAAATTCTCAAAGCACGTGCTAATGGAACACAAGAACTCCAACATTTGATTACTAACAAGAAAGTAGTTATTTTTCAGATCATAATAGAACCTAGGAGTACAAGGAAATCTCTGTAGAATCTAAATTCATCAGGTGGTTGAGAAACACAAATCTAAAGGAAAGATGAGATTATCTCGGGGAAGAAATTGTTAGAATGTTATAGAAGCAAAGAAAATACAGTGTTGCTGAGATTTTGACTGTCCTCTGGGGCCTCACACAATAAGGGAAAAACCGTTCTCTCTGTCATTGTTTGAGAATCATATTCATCTGGGAAGGCTGTGTATTAACTGATAGACTATATTATTAGATGGCCTGGATAGAGATTGAAATGCAGGAAAGGAAACATTCTTACCACACAGGAAATCAGACCATCAAGGAGCTATGATGAGGCAAATTATATTGTCTGTTTACGTTCTATTTAATTTATGCTTAAGGCAGGGGATGGGGTAGAGGAGAGGGGAGGCAACATTCTTGCACTTAGGACTTTAAAAGACAAGGCAATGGGAAAAAAAATGTTATTGATAGGAATAGTTAACACGTATAAAGTTGTGTTTGTTTGTCATTTTGTCTTTGCTTTTGTTTGCTTGTTTTAGTTTAGACAACCGAAAGGTTGTTTAGAAATTTCATTGGTGATTCAGAATGGGGAGAAAAATTATCTATGATGTATAATAATTTACACCATAACAAGGATTTATAAATGGCGAGAAACTATTTATAGATGAGATGCAAGCGGTACATCCAAATTGTCCATACACTTTCATAACGAACTAGGACTTGAGTCATGAGAGCTCCAATGCAGTTTAATGGTCTGCTTTTCCAAGCCAGGGTGCTTATAAAAGCTGGAATTCTGTTGTAAAATACATATTAAATGCATGAGTTTAATCAGCTGATTATTTATATACCAGTTTGAAGTAATTTATAAATTTCCTTCATGATATTTAATTTTTTTATAACATATGCCATGCATTTGGTAGAAATTGCGTGAACATTATGTTATAAAAAAATACTTTCAAGGGGAATTCACAATCAGCTAAAATACAGCTTCAAAAATAAATATGTACATTTTTAATGTGTCATACATACACAACTATATTTAGTGCTATTTCAGAGAATTCTATAAAGTTAAAGAACTCGAAATAAGATGACAGGTATATTATTCAAATGTACTAAATGTCCTCAAATCAACCTATCTAAAATGTGTTTAATTTTATGCTTCAATCTATTCACTTGAGTTGCTCCAGTACAGATTTTTGGAGGTCTTTTTGTAAGTTTAATCTCAGTTTTTTTAAGGGTGCTTCTTTAGTGATGGTGATGAAATTTTAATATGCAAATGAGTGTTTTTCTCTAAGGCAACAGTATCATTAAAGAGAACAAACATGTTGTGATTTTTAAATCCTCTAGTACAAATACAGATACTGAGCCTCGTATCACTAACATTCATTTTGGTCTTTATTCTATTTTAATTGAATATTTTAATCAAGTAGTCATAGGGAAAAAGGTATAAACTGAGATGAAGGCTAATTTAGCAGCCAGGTTGTATGAGGGTTACCTTACTAGGTAGCCTAGATAATGGAAATGGCCAGTGGCAATTGGTCTGTTCTTTGGCAGTGTTCTTTCACAGTCTTTGTGTTGCTTGTGGTGAGTGAAAGACATTTGTGTTGAGCAAAGTGTGACTCCAGCTGTGTGACCCAGCTCAGGGCCATGGAAACTCAACTTTGTCCGTCCCTCTGCCAGAGTATCTCAGTTTAGAACAAATGGCCTGGAAATCTTCCCTTTAGTTTCTTCTGCCACCCCCAACCCTGTCCCACCTGGATTTTGAGGTCAAAAAACAGGCCAATTCATATAGTGAGCCCATCCTCTGAAAGGTGAAGGAATTTGCACTTATAGCTTCTGAGAACACAGGATTATCTTGGGAGCTCACTGAGTTTAGCTACTACACTGCACCAGTGTTTCAGATTCAGCTTTTATTGATTCTCTCTTATGAAACATTCTGGAAGAGGTGGAATTCAGCTATGGGTGGTGCAGGTCATTTATTTCAGGCCTTCTATCTGGCACTTTTTTTTTTTTTTTCCTATTAATTTCCCTCCCCTGCAAAGGGAGAGGAATATAGGTTTGCTTGTGAAAACATTTAACTCCTTATACCCTTTCTGTGTTTCATTGGAAGATAATAATGAATGTCAAGAGCTATGAATGAAGAAACAAAACAAAATATAAGATCTAAAAAGAGACCCTTTGGACTAAGGTTGAGGGAGTTGAAGAAAAACTCACGGGAGCCCCTGAACTCCTTTGTAAATTTTTCATAAAACCAAGTTCATTCTTATATCATTACTCTCCTGATCTTTCTTCTGACTTTTGAGTTTAATGTTCTTTAATAAGAAAGTCAATATCATGAGCATCATTTATTATTTTAGTCTTTAAAGCACGTGGCATCATAGTAGGCACATTACTTGACAAATATTTAACATATGTTTCTTGCTCATTATCAGCAGCTTGCCCTAAGTGATGTGGGAAGAATGCTGATAATTCTACAGTACAGCCCACTTTGTATGCTCGTGCAGCCTATTCCAGAAATCCTCATCTTTTAGGTTAAGCTGGGTTGGACCCAGGCTTTCGTGTGTTAGGCATGAACAGCAGGGAATGCTGATTCATTTCCTGTAGATCTGATTTGGAGAAGTTTTGTATCTCGGTGAGCCCAAGATTCTTAGTGACCTGGCATTACCCCAGTCAGCTATATTTCTTTATCATCTATTATATGCTTATATCTATGCTAGATATTTTGGGGGATAGTAACATTTTAATATTTTAAAATACAGCCTCTGCCCCGCCCCCATTCTCTGATATCCTTACCCTGCTTTAGCAGTTATCACTAGCTGACCTTTGATTATCTACTTACTTGTCTATTTTGTTATCATCTGTGCCCTCACCCCCACCCATACAAATTTTATCAGGGCAGGGATTCTCTCTGTTTACTGCTTTATCTCCATTGGGTAGGACATAATAGGTGTTCAAAAAATACTTAATGAATGAATGCCCTAGGTTCACCCCAACTGCTGCCTATTCCACAAATAGCCCTTTACTGAGCAATCTTGGCAACTCATAGCATCCTTTTTAATACTTTCTTAATGGGAAGAAATACTTCATACAATCCAAGGTTCTAACCAAAACTCTTACTCTTATCAATAATCTACCTCCCAATGTATCTTTGTATCTTTCCTAATGTGCTATTCAAATTCTTATCTCTATGTTTTGGTTATGTTTCTTGCCTAACTGGGAATAGCTTAACTTTGCACCTTTATTCATTCAGATGAATAGACCTGGTTCACATCCCTTGGCAACTTCTGCTGACAGTTGAGCTCACACTGAACTTTTCTTTCAAGTCATATTTTCTTGAAAACATCATGTGTTATTTCCATCTAGGTAACCAAACTGTAAGTTTCTTGTGGACAATGGTCATTATATTCATTCGTTTATTCATTCATTATATTCTTAAGCAGCTGAGTAGTATTAGGATTTTGTGTTTTTGGAGAGTCATTCTGACAATACCATATAGTGTGAATGGCATGGGAAGTAGAGGTGGAAACTAAAGATCGTCAGAAAGTTTCTTGTGGTGATTTTCTTCGTTTTCCCATGTAATCTCCCACCATTACCCTTCCAGGAAAATGGAATATCATCCTTACATCTCTTTAGAGCAATCTATAGCCTCTTTTTCTTTTCACGTCTATCTCAGTCAGCTCTAAAATTGCATTGTCAGTTACTTTGATGATGCTGGTGCCTGGTTCAGCTCTGCAGAGATTTCATGAGTGTCCACTGTGTGCTAGGGCTGAGATAAGTATCAAGGGTTCACATGAAATTAAGACGTGTCCCTGAAGGCTAGGTTCTAGAGGGCTTACACTTTAGCCTGGAGCTATATTTAAGAGTGCTGTGGATGTGCATGAAATATCTGAAGGATTGAGAAATAGTCCTTTCAAAGTAAAAATTGTTTACTTTCATTAGCACTATAGCTAAATTTAAGCTAGGAACTTCACTCTCCACAAATCTCTGTTGCTCTCAAGTATTGAGCATTTACCTACAGTTAACGAAGGAACTGAATTCATTTCCTACAATTGAGATAACATAATTTAATTCAAAACAATGCTAGTTGAGTTTCGCTGAAACATGCATCCCGATAGCCCAACCAGAGTGTAATAGATGTGTCTAGAAATTAATTCTGGATTCAAGCAATGGCAAAGCCCATATTAAGATGGGTCCCAGGCCACATCTGAGCTGTCCTGTGAGATGCACCCTAGTCTAATGTAACTTTGAGTGGATCAATAGCAAGAAAAATCTTTTAGTGAAGCCAGGATTGCCTGGTGCATCCTTATAAATCCTGCTATGCTTGACAGAAAAAAAAAAACATTTATTTATATATTTAGATGTCTATCTATAAATATACACACACCACACACACACATACACACACACACACACACACACACACACACAGTCATGTAACTAAAAAATTATTCCAGTAAAGTAAAAGATAGGTCCTATTTTCTGAGACCGATCATTAATGATTTTAAAACATTGTATAGACATTCTTAGATTTTGCTAAACTTCTGCAATGTTTTTATAATGTTATTGCCCTGACAACTCTTGTCCACCTGTCAGGCATGACAGAACCAACTGGTATATGTTTCAAAGCAGCTGTTAATGGCAGCATCTGATTGAAAGTTCTGCAGTAGATGTACAAGGAAGTACAAGTTAAGCAGCACTGCTGCAGAATACAAATACCCTTTATTAGTGACTTCTGGCTGCCTTGGCTTCTAACCCCCATGGCAGACAGTACAATTCCCAGACATTATTTGCTCAGCATTGGATTTGGACTTTTGATTTCTGAATTCTGTGCATGGTGCTGAACTAATTTTTCTTTATTTTGTCTAGGCTGTCAAATTTTGACACTGGATGGTCATGTTAATTTCCCATTTCTTCCCCAAAGCAGATGCCCAGATTTTTCAGAGTTTCATGGCAATAATTTTTGAAGGCTTTACAAAAGTATAAATTTTCTTTATCATTATAATAAGGCTTGACAAATGGTCCTAAAGGATCAGGTAGAATTTCCTCGTAGCTGAGTGAGTTGGTTGTAATCAGGCTGTTTCCAGGCAATGTGTCCCTTGGTTACTGGTTTCTTAATGTCTCTAAAGCTGGAATATCATTCTGCAAAGGGGTGAGAAACCTTGGGAAAATAAATACAGAGAAAGTGATTTCTCACTTCACCTCTTTTAAACACACCACTCTGTGAATTGTTTTTGACTACATTTGCGTTTACAAAAATGTATAATATTTCTATGAATAAGACACCCAGAGAAACCAGACTTTGTCCCAGGAGGCTGATGTTAGTGCATTAGAGAGACAGCAGGTTTCCTTGCTGGAGATTAGAGGAATGTCTGTGATTGAGTGGCATGACCCATCTGTGATCCTATAGGCTTCCTTTGGCCTGTTGCTTAACTGCAGATTTTAAGGGCTGCTTTCTAGAATTGGAAGAGATACCTTTGGTGCTCTCTAAAGCATAGATACCTGAGTGGTGGTGTGGAAAAGGGGCGCCTCTAAAGCAGAACCCAGAAACCATAGCTTTATCCCCCAGCATTGCCAAAGCCTCATAAGTTGATGTGAAAGAACAATTTACATTTTTTTCTCTACCTGTTTTTAGGAAAACATGAGTTGTTAACACTTGCCACATGCTTTATTTTACAGGAAGCTGGATAGCTGAGACCATGTCCTGAAAATTCCAACAGAAGTTCTGGTCTTCAGAATAGATCAGAAGTAGTTCAGGCTACTTGTGGTTGTGTGTTGTTGTTGTTTGTGGTGGTTGTTGCTTTGCCAGCTGAGATTCCTGAATCCACATGCATTGTGGGAATTGGATGAGGGTGTAGCTGAAGGGTGTGAAGCTGAGGGAGCTGTGAACTCTCAATATGTGAGTCTCACTAGATTGTCAGTGACCCAGCTGCAGCCAGCCATCTCTCCCACGTAAACTCTCTGAGTGATCCTACTCACCACTGAATCCTAGAGACTTAGAGCTAGAAGTGACATTAGAGACCTCCTAGTCAAAGGCTTTTCTGTTATAAGAAAAGGAGCAGAAGCCTAAATAAAATTGACTCCTTGTCTGAATTCATCTATTAGTTATTTTTTCTATTAGTTACTATTTTCGACCGAGATTTGTACCTCCTTACCTCTGAGCTCAATGCCCTTTTCATTAGAACATTTCACATACTTCTTACACTTGGTAAGAAATATACTGCAGAGAATTCCAAACAATGGTCTCAGCACTTCTTCTTTTGCATCAGGGAAAGAACCACATCAGATTCATGAGAAAAGGAGTTGGGTGCACATTTCTGAAAATACACAATCCCCAGGCTTGGGCAGAAATTCAGGGCAGAAATCCTGTTTAGAATTAACACAGTTAGTGTTTTTTATGATTTGTCTTTATATCAACAAATGAAAGTATGATAAATTATAAACCAGAATTACACCTGATGTAATTTAACACAATTACAAATTATAAATCTGAATTCTTCCAGTGTTTCTTTAGTGTGCAGCTATATATTTGGGCATATTTAAATTAAAACAAATGTTAATTACATTCCCCTATTTGTATTACATGTATGGCCCAAAGTTAGAATGCATTAATAATGTAAATTACATTGCATAGGTAAATTCAAACAAACAACATATGAAAATCTGAATGCATTATTCAAGGAACTATTCATTTTAAGGGAATATTTGTTGTTTAGCAAAGACATTTATCATAGCATTGTAATACATTCAGAGATTTCCTGCTCTACTGTACTATGACCTTCTCAAGAGCAGGAGCTATTTTCTATTCATATTTTTGTCCCCAGTGCCTTAGCATAGTGCCAGAAATCTAGTAGTCATTACATTAATGTTCACTGAATTGTCTGATACAAATCCTCTCTGCCAAATAAACACTTAGAAGGACAAATTGATTTGGTAAGCATTTTTGGAAAATGTGTGCTACAACGTTACCCAAAATACTAGGTACTTTAGATTTTAAAATTCATTCATTCATTCTGCAGTCAAGTTTACAATTTAGTTGGGGGAGAAGATGTAAAAATCATTGATTACAGTACAAGATGCTAAGTGGGATAATAAAGATGTATTATTGTATGAAACCAATTAAACCAGTACATTAAAAAAATATATATATAAATAAATAAATAAATAAATATATATATATATATATATAAATAAATACAAATACAAATATATATAAATACAATATAAAAAAATATAAAAATATATATATAAATATATATATAAATATATATATAAATACAACTGAACAACCTAGGGCATTTGTAAACTTAGTATTTAAGGTAGATACTATTAAAATGCCCATGCATTTTCCCCCATGGCTGTGAGGGCTGTGCCATCTCTCAAGTTTGACTGGGTAGGGCCTAAACAAATTCCCTGGACTACTGCCTTTAGCATGTGGGGCTCCTTGAAATTAACTGATGTAGTTGCCCAAATTCTCAGGATAGTCAAAATCAGAAGGGTTTCATCTAGTCGTATTTGAGGTATTTCATTAACTTCACTTTTACTTAAATGTTTTTCAGTGGATTTCCCATCTTTGAAATGGCTTTGTATAGATAAAGGTGTTGGTTCATTCCTTTGGACAAATCTCCAAGTACGGTTTGTTTCATTCAGTTATGACTTTCACTTATTAGTATATTGCTAAGCGTTTAGTAATGCTGTACTTTCTGCCCTGCCTAGTATGAGAGCCCTTATAATCTGCATATCTACACTGGAGAAACAATGCAGTCCCAATAATTGACCCTATTTGGTGACCACAGTGACCAGTTTTTGTGGAGTTTATCTACCTGTGGGAGTTTATCCAAAAGAAATGCCCTTAAAATGTTCATAGGTGGGGTTAGGCAGCAACAAACCATGTTATACTGATGTCATTTCATTCCGTGTGAAATTAATTCCAACATACTCCATTATTAACACTACAAGTATTGTGGAACTTCATTAAACCCTGAAGCCTCGTTTGGTTTCTTAGGACACCTGTGACCCTGTTTTGCCAACTCCCCCCACCTACCCATGTGAATTTTTCTGCCCTCTGTAGTTGCTTCACTGAAGGATGCTGCCAATCCCTGGGGAGGGAGCTTTTTAAAAATGAAAATTTGGGGGGCTTTCTTTTGAGATTCAGTATTTTAGGATTGGCCAGGATATGCATTTTTTTTCTATTATTTTTAAAATTTAATTTATTTTTTTTATACAGCAGGTTCTTACTAGTCATCCATTTTATACACATCAGTGTATACATGTCAATCCCAATCTCCCAATTCATCACACCCCCACCCCCGCGGTTTTCCCCCCTTGGTGTCCATATATTTGTTCTCTACATCTGTGTCTCAATTTCTGCTCTGCAAACCGGCTCATCTGTACCATTTTCTAGGTTCCACATATATGCGTTAACATACGATATTTGTTTTTCTCTTTCTGACTTACTTCATTCTATATGACAGTCTCTAGATGCATCCACGTCTCTACAAATGACCCAATTTCGTTCCTTTTTATGGCTGAGTAATATTCCGTTGTATATATGTACCACATCTTCTTTATCCATTCATCTGTCGATGGACATTTAGGTTGCTTCCATGACCTGGCTATTGTAAATAGTGCTGCAGTGAACATTGGGGTGCATGTGTCTTTTTGAATTATGGTTTTCTCTGGATATATGCCCAGTAGTGGGATTGCTGGATCATATGGTAATTCAATTTTTAGTTTTTTAGGGAACCTCCATACTGTTCTCCATAGTGGCTGTATCAATTTACATTCCCACCAACAGTGCAAGAGGGTTCCCTTTTCTCCACACCCTCTCCAGCATTTGTTGTTTGTAGATTTTCTGATGATACCCATTCTAACCGGTGTGAGGTGATAGATACCTCATTGTAGTTTTGATTTGCATTTCTCTAACAATTAGTGATGTTGAGCAGCTTTTCATGTGCCTCTTGGCCATCTGTATGTCTTCTTTGGAGAAATGTCTATTTAGGTCTTCTGCCCATTTTTGGATTGGGTTGTTTGTTTTTTTAATATTGAGCTGCATGAGCTATTTATATATTTTTAAGATTAATCCTTTGTCCGTTGATTCGTTTGCAAATATTTTCTCCCATTCTGAGGGTTGTCTTCTAGTCTTATTTATGGTTTCCTTTGCTGTGCAAAAGCTTTGAAGTTTCATTAGGTCCCATTTGTTTATTTTTGTTTTTATTTCCATTACTCTAGGAGATGGATCAAAAAATATCTTGCTGTGATTTATGTCAAAGAGTGTTCTTCCTATGTTTTCCTCTAAGAGTTTTATAGTGTCCGGTCTTACATTTAGGTCTCGAATCCATTTTGAGTTTATTTTTGTGTATGGTGTTGGGAGTGTTCAATTTCATTCTTTTAAATGTAGCTGTCCAGTTTTCCCAGCACCACTTATTGAAGAGAATGCCTTTTCTCCATTGTATATCCTTGCCTCCTTTGTCATAGATTAGTTGACCATAGGTGCGTGGGTTTATCTCTGGGCTTTCTATCCTGTTCCATTGATCTATATTTCTGTTTTTGTGCCAGTACCATATTGTCTTGATTACTGTAGCTTTGTAGTATAGTCTGAAGTCAGGGAGTCTGATTCCTCCAGCTCCGTTTTTTTCCCTCAAGACTGCTTTGGCTATTCGGGCTCTTTTGTGTCTCCATACAAATTTTAAGATTTTCTGTTCTAGTTCTGTAAAAAATGCCATTGGTAATTTGATAGGGATTGCATTGAATCTGTAGATTGCCTTGGGTAGTATAGTCATTTTCACAATATTGATTCTTCCAGTCCAAGAACATAGTATATCTCTCCATCTGTTTGTATTATCTTTAATTTCTTTCATCAGTGTCTTATAGTTTTCTGCATACAGGTCTTTTGTCTCCTTAGGTAGGTTTATTCCTAGGTATTTTATTCTTTTTGTTGCAGTGGTAAATGGGAGTGTTTCCTTAATTCCTCTTTCAGATTTTTCATCATTAGTGTATAGGAATGCAAGAGATTTCTCTGCATTAATTTTGTATGCTGCAACTTTACCAAATTCATTGATTAGCTCTAGTAGTTTTCTGGTGGCAGTTTTAGGATTCTCTGTGTAGAGTATCATGTCATCTGCAAACAGTGACAGTTTTACTTCTTCTTTTCCAATTTGTATTCCTTTTATTTCTTTTTCTTCTCTGATTGCCATGGCTAGGACTTCCAAAACTATGTTGAATAATAGTGGTGAGAGTGGACATCCTTGTCTCGTTCCTGATCTTAGAGGAAATGGTTTCAGTTTTCCACCATTGAGAATGATGTTTGCTGTGGGTTTGTCATATATGGCCTTTATTATGTTGAGGTAGGTTCCCTCTGTTCCCACTTTCTGGAGAGTTTTTATCATAAATCAGTGTTGAATTTTGTCAAAATCTTTTTCTGCATCTATTGAGATGATCATATGGTTTTTATTCTTCAATTTGTTAATATGGTGTATCACATTGATTGATTTGCATATATTGAAGAATCCTTGCATCCCTGGGATAAATCCCACTTGATCATGGTGTATGATCCTTTTAATGTGTTGTTGGATTCTGTTGGCTAGTATTTTGTTGAGGATTTTTGCATCTATATTCATCAGTGATATTGGTCTGTAATTTTCTTTTTTTGTAGTATCTTTGTCTGGTTTTGGTATCAGGGTGATGGTGGCCTCATAGAATGAGTTTGGGAGTGTTCCTTCCTCTGCAATGTTTTGGAAGAGTTTGAGAAGGATGGGTGTTAGCTCTTCTCTAAATGTTTGATAGAATTCACCTGTGAAGCCATCTGGTCCTGGACTTTTGTTTGTTGGAAGATTTTTAATCACAGTTTCAATTTCATTGCTTGTGATTGGTCTGTTCATATTTTCTGTTTCTTCCTGGTTCAGTCTTGGAAGGTTATACCTTTCTAAGAATTTGTCCAGGTTGTCCGTTTTATTGGCATAGAGTTGCTTGTAGTAGTGTCTTAGGATGCTTTGTATTTCTGCGGTGTCTGTTGTAACTTCTCCTTTTTCATTTATGATTTTATTGATTTGAGTCCTCTCCCTCTTTTTCTTGATGAGTCTGGCTAATGGTTTATCAATTTTGTTTATCTTCTCAAAGAACCAGCTTTTAGATTTATTGATCTTTGCTATGTTTTCTTTGTTTCTATTTCATGTATTTCTGCTCTGATCTTTATGATTTCTTTCCTTCTGCTAACTTTGGGTTTTGTTTGTTCTTCTTTCTCTAGTTCCTTTAGATGTAAGGTTAGGTTGTTTATTTGAGATTTTTCTTGTTTCTTGAGGTAGGCTTGTATAGGTATAAACTTCCCTCTTAGAACTACTTTTGCTGCATCCCATAGGTTTTGGATTGTCGTGTTTTCATTGTCATTTTTCTCTAGGTATTGTTTGATTTCCTCTTTGATTTCTTCAGTGATCTCTTGGTTATTTAGTAACGTATTGTTTAGCCTCCATGTGTTTGTGTTTTTTACGTTTTTTTCCCTGTAATTCATTTCTAATCTCATAGCATTGTGCTCAGAAAAGATGCTTGATATGATTTCAATTTTCTTAAATTTACTGTGGCTTGATTTGTGACCCAAGATGTGATCTATACTGGAGAATGTTCCGTGTGCACTTGAGAAGAAAGTGTAATCTGCTGTTTCTGGATGGAATGTCCTATAAATATCAATTAAATGTATCTGGTCTTTTGTGTCATTTAAAGCTTGTGTTTCCTTATTAATTTACTGTTTGGATGATCTGTCCATTGGTGTAAGTGAGGTGTTAAAATCCCCCACTATTACTGTGTTACTGTCAATTTCCTCTTTTATTGCTGTTAGCAGTTGCCTTATGTATTGAGTTGCTCCTATGTTGGGTGCATATATATTTATAATTGTTATATCTTCTTCTTGGATTGATCCCTTGATCATTATGTAGTGTCCTTCCTTGTCTCTTGTAACATTCTTTATTTTAAAGTCTATTTTATCTGATATGAGTATTGCTACTCCAGCTTTCTTTTGATTTCCATTTGCATGGAATATCTTTTTCCATCCCCTCACTTTCAGTCTGTATGTGTCCCTAGGTCTGAAGTGGGTCTCTTGTAGACAGCATATAGATGGGTCTTGTTTTTGTATCCATTCAGCAAGCCTGTGTCTTTTGGTTGGAGCATTTAATCCATTCACGTTTAAGGTAATTATTGATATGTATGTTCCTATGACCATTTTCTTAATTGTTTTGGGTTTGTTTTTGTAGGTTGTTTTCTTCTCTTGTGTTTTCCACTTAGAGAAGTTCCTTTAGCATTTGTTTTAGAGCTGGTTTGGTGGCGCTGAATTCTCTTAGCTTTTGCTTGTCTGTGAAGCTTTTGATTTCTCCATCGAATCTGAATAAGATCCTTGCTGGGTAGAGTAATCTTGGTTGTAGGTTCTTCCCTTTCATCACTTTAAGTATATCATGCCACTCCCTTCTGGCTTGTAGAGTTTCTGCTGAGAAATCAGCGGTTAACCTTATGGGAGGTCCCTTGTATATTATTTGTCATTTTTCCCTTGCTGCTTTCCATAATTTTTCTTTGTCTTTAATTTTTTCCTATTTGACTTCTATGTGTCTTGGTTTGTTTCTCCTTAGGTTTATCCTGTATGGGACTCTGTGCGCTTCCTGGACTTGGGTGGCTATTTCCTTTCCCATTTTAGGGAATTTTTCGACTATAATCTCTTCAAATATTTTCTCAGGTCCTTTCTCTCTCTCTTCTCCTTCTGGGACCCCTATACGCAAATTTTGTTGCATTTAATGTTGTCCCAGAGGTCCCTTAGGCTGTCTTCATTTCTTTTCATTCTTTTTTCTTTATTCTGTTCCACAGCAGTGAATTTCACCATTCTGTCTTCCAGGTCACTTATCCGTTCTTCTGCCTCAGTTATTCTGCTATTGATTCCTTCTAGTGTATTTTTCATTTCAGTTATTGTAATGTTCATCTCTGTTTGTTTGTTCTTTAATTCTTCTAGATCTTGGTTAAACATTTCTTGCATCTTCTCGATCTTTGCCTCCATTCTTTTTCCGAGGTCCTGGATCACCTTCACTATCATTATTCTGAATTCTCTTTCTGGAAGATTGCCTATCTCCGTTTCATTTAGTTGTTTTTCTGGGGTTTTATCTTGTTCCTTCTTCTGTTACATAGCCCTCTGCCTTTTCATCTTGTCTATCTTTCTGTGAATGTGGTTTTTGTTGCACAGGCTGCAGGATTGTAGTTCTTCTTTCTTCTAGGATATGCATTTTTTGTAAGCAATTCCGTTGCTTCTGATATAGGTGCTTCTCAGATCATGATTTCAGTTCCCTCACCCCAACCCCATCCCATCCATGTAAGCAATACCTCAGCACATAAATCATGGGGAAGATGCTTAGACAAGCATGTCAAAGCCCATTTCTGTTCTTTCTGATGGATAGAAACCTCTCTTCCCTGGTTCTCCCTAATTTCTATGGTTCTTGGAAGAAACATGAAAGCAATATATTCTTTAAAAAGCAGCTCACTCTTATGAATCTTCTTTTAAAATGAGCATGACTGTGATTCATGATAGTCGAGAGCTTCTTTGTAGCACATGACGAGCTCTAATTGTCTAATTATCTGCCCAGATACAAAACACCAGGTCATTCAAAATTTCCTTCCTCCCCCTGGGTATAAAGACCCATGAGACTGTTAACTTTGATTTCTCATGTGATCAATGGCAAGGAATTAATTTAGGATATTGCTGGTATACGTCAATTTATCTGTCAGTACCTTTCCATTCCTATCTCACAATAGCTTCTGCTCTGTTGAGCTTCTGAAAGCTTAAAACATTCTGGCTCACTGTTTTTATTATTGTTTTCACCTGCTTCCCTCCTCCTAACCCCTCCACTCTGATACTCAGATTTTTATGAGATTCTTACAAGAAACATGACTGAAATACTGTGCAAGTGCCTTGCTATTCTGGATATGCGGATCTTCCAGTTGGTTCTGTCGATGTATGTAGAAGCATCATCATTCAGTGTCCTATATGCATTCTCCTCAGTCCTCCCCTCCCTCGAACTGGCATATAGGACACAGAATGCAGTTACAATCACCATCCTTCAGTTGGTACTAAAGCATTGTTTGGCTGGAAATCCTCTACTCCCCCCTTCCCTGGAATGGTGATGACAAGGAAACAAGGAGAAATGAGAAAAGATAGACATGTACCTAGGAGGTGATACTTTTCCTTTCCTGGTGACAACTTGTTCTTGTCTTCATTATGTCTGAGAGGAGTTCCCTTACCTTCTCTCTCTCCTTCTAAGGCTACATTTCCTCATGGCTAACCTAGGACAGTTATGTTACATTCCAGAAAGTTTAGGTTGTCTCTGTTTTAAAGTGAACAATTAGTGTGATGGACACAGGAAAACCTGGTAAAGTCTACTAGAATGGGAGAAGGAAAGAAAGCAATTTTTCCCCCTCAAATTAAGTATTGTGCTTCAGATGTCCTACAGGATAGTTAAATTGCTTTCACGGAAAGAACCTATCTCTTGGTTGGTCAGAGTAGTTTTCATAGGAGCTGGTCTGATACCTGTTTTTTTCCCCACGAATCTCAACTTGAGATAAGATGAAACAGGAAGTACCAGATGTCTTCTTTGTTTAAACAACAACAATAGCACCTTATAGACAATTGAACTTTGAGGGAAATTTCTCTGCAAATTTATAAATACATGATTAATATCTTCAGCAGGAAGTGTTACAGGTATGCTACTCTTGGGAGATGAGGGACTTATTTCCATCATATAGTGAAAAGTTATGAATACAACAAATCAAGCTCTTGAACATTTTGGCAATTTAGTGATCCTGAGTGGTGTTGATGTGGTTTGATTTTCAGATTCATGACACTCATTTATTCACTCCTTTAATGTTTTTCTGAAGCACCTTTGCAGACAATGTGTCATAGACTCTATCTGTGCACACATGCTCTACAGCCTGGATGCCTGTAGGCTCAAGGCCATCTACTAACAGTATGACTTTGGGCTTAGTGTTCACTGCTCTGAATCTGTTTCCTCATCTGTAAAATGTTTATAATGATAAGCATACTACCACATAGGCATTTTTGTGTATGTGTGACAGTCACGTGAGGATACCTGAAAAGGGCATAGCAGAGTTTCTGGTACATAATAAATGTTCAATGCGTGTTGATAATTTTCACCTTTTCTGTAGCTAGAGCTAAGTTGCTAAAGGATTGCCAGCCTCCAAAGACAATGTTGTTTTTAAAACTCAGCTGTAGAGATCATGTTTTATTGGCGCATTTAAAGTATGCTTTGGTTGTCATTTGTTCAACTTGGAATTCTTTAGGAACACATTTGCTTTATGTCATGTTCTCCCATAATTCTGTAGGGGCAGGTTTTGTTTGTTGCTCAGTGGCTGGCACATAATAGATATTGTATATATATATGAAAGGGAGGGAAGGCGGGAGCAGGGAGGGAGATAGTTGGTATCTCTGCTGCTTTGCATGGGCTTTTGCCTGTAAATCACTTCTTGGGCAGTGGAATAACAGAATCCTTAGAACAGAGAGAGGCAGACTGATGTGATGATGGGGAGTGATGTTTCTTCTTAAAGCAAAAGGAAGTGCTGATGGATGTGGCCCAGTCTTAACCTTCTCTTTGGTTCTGATGCTTCCCTGGGATGTGTCACATGTCATCTCAGTGGGAGTGTCATCGGAGGGGAAAGTAGGACAGTCCTAAGTTCCAAAAGGAATAAGTCATTGAAAATTTGTCATAATTCAATAAAAGGAGATGTCCCCTTTATTTTTTATGGCAAAATTATTCTGTGGAGGGAACAGCAGGGAAGGCAGGTCACTAGCTGTTGTAGGCTTTTTCATTACTCTGTATAGGAAATCTCATAACCAACTTCATAGGATGAAATATCACCTTCAATGGCAGAGTTACAAGACAAAAGTGGAGAACTCTGACATGTGCTGGAGGAAAACTAATCTTTCTGTGCTGTACTCCTTCCTTTTCTCCCTCCACATCATCTTGGCTGGGAAGCAAAATTAGAAATTTGGTTCCTAGATATTAAAAGTTTTAAACTGATTAATTTTAATGCATCAAGTATTATTTAGGCACCCGCTGTAATAATAATAATAATTTGAAGAGGAAGAGGAATCATTAATTAAGCTCTTATTAGTGTTAGGCATTAATTAAGCTATATATCTTATATGTATTATCCCACTTAGTAGCCATAAAAAACAATAGGGTAGTCATCGTTATTTCACAGATGGAAAAATTGAGGCCTAGAGAAATTAAATAAGAAGTGATTATTTGTAAAATAACGGATAGACCTGATCCCAGCTCTCTCTGGCCCTGCAGTTGAAAATCCATGGTCCAGAGAGTGTTTTGGGCAGTCAGGAAATGAAGTAACCAGTTGAGACTAATTAATAGTAACATCATATAGCTTTTAATGACAGAAACTAGTCTATTCTCACAGAAATTTTGAGAAGTAGATAGAGAATGATATTAATAATCTTTTTTTTTTAAATGTATTTATTTTAGTTATTTATTTTTGGCTGCGCTGGGTCCTCGCTGGTGCGTGCATGGGCTTTCTCCAGCTGCGGAGAGTTGGGGGTGGGGAGGTGGGGGGCGGCCACTCCCGGATGCGGTGGGCGGGCTTCTCACCGCGGTGGCCCCTCCCGTTGCAGAGCATGGGCTCCGTGGAGGGCTCCAGAGCGCAGGCTCAGTAGTTGTGGCACACAAGCCCAGTTGCTCCTTGGCATGTGGGATCCTCCCAGACCAGGTCTCGAACCCGTGTCCCCCTCGTTGGCAGGCGGACTCCCAACCACTGCGCCACCAGGGAAGCCCGATATTAATAATCTTATTATAAAACTGGATAAGCTGGCCTTAAAGTAGTTTGATTTGTGGAGATTCAAAAAACTGATGAGTGTGAGTTTCATAATCATTCCATTATACTGTACAGACTCATTTTACTTTTTCATGGCTTTTTGAAATGTCTTCTCATTTATCCAGTCATTCCTTAGTGCCAAACACAATGCCAGACACTGAGCATATGAAAAAAAAAAAAAAAAAAGAAAGAAAAAAACCAATAAGACACCTGCCTTGGCTTAAAGAGCTGATAGTCCAGTGTGATGTGAGATGGTGACAGAAGCTAAACAGGTAATTAGCGTGTGATACATTGTGATAAGGACCCTGGTAATTTAATGCTAAAGCAAAAGGAAGGGGGGCTCCTAAAAGCCCTGCAAAGGTCAAAGGAGGCCACTGGGAGGAAGTGATAAGGAAGAGGGTCTTAAAGAGAAGAAAGAAGGGAAGGGTCTTAAAGAGAAGCTAAGTAGCCTATTTAGTCAGGCAAGGTAGAGCAAGGGTCAGCCAGGAAGAACAGCTTGTGCAAAAGCTCTAAGAAATGACTGGTGCTATTTAGAGAAGTGCACATAATGCTGCAGGACAAGAGCTGGGCTAGGAAAGGAGGAAGGGGTCAGAGGATGGGGAGAGAAGGGGCTAGAAAGCTAGGAAAGGTCAGAACAGAAGTGGTAGCAAGGTAGAGAACTATCTTGCTGAGAAGTTTGGACTTTACCGGAAAGTGGATGGAGGGACACTGAAGGACTTAACAAGGGCATATGACAGAATCGGGCTTGCATTTTCGAAGATCACTCAGCAAGCAAGGTAGAGAATTGGTTGGTTGAGGTCATGGTTAGTAGAATAGGACCAGAGGTGGGAATATCAGTTGAGAGGATGTTGAGTGAGATAGAAGTTTCAGAGACTGGGACAATGTGAATAAATAGAGGTACTGGCTCTGAGCAGAGAATCTCAGCTCCAGGTAAGGCAGCCATGGAAGGACATGTCATATCACACATGCCCCACACACCCAGCCTACCCACCCTGCCTTAGAGATTTGATGTGCCCATCAGTCCCCCCACATATGCACACACAATTGAAACTTACTGCTACAATGGGTTACAGGATTTTTTTTTTGAAGTGTGGGATCTGAGATACGTATTTAGGGATTCTCAGAGATGTTTTTTAAAGACAGGATGTAGGGGTGAGGGTGGGTATGATAAGAGGGCATGGTGGCTTAACAAGATAGGAGCTGCAGAAAAAGTGGTGATTTGAGTGGGGAGAGCTGCCTCACAGTCCAGCAGAGGAGAGACTTCCCCTCATTAGAGGAGTCTTCATAAAGGAGATGGGACTCTGTCCAGGTCCGGGGAATAGGTAAAATTTGACTGGTAGGGTGAAGGGAAACAGAGAAGAGAGGGGCCTGAGCAGAGGCCTATAGTTGAAATAAACAATGTGTGACTAACACCCTTTCCGTATGCCGAAAAATACAAGATCCCTTCTCTGAATTTACAGAGGCTGGGTTCTCTTGTCTCTCTCATGCTGATGAAAAGATGTATTGAAACTTGCCTAATAACTCAATGAAGGGACAGATCCATTTTCCAAGCTCCCAGTGGAATATTGAACATCAGCTTGAGGCCTTTGAAGAATATTGAATCATAACAATTGACGTGTTTGAGTAGTACAGGATCAGGCTGTGTGCGGGGAGATTTTTTAAAATGACCTATGTGCAGTCACCACTAAATAGAGTTTCCTGAAGCGTAAACTGAGTCTATGATCTGCTTGTGCCAAAGCTGTAATTCTCCTAGAGGCAGCTTCCTGAGACTTGATAAGTGGAGAATACCTTTCCTTCAATTAACTGGTGGTGCTGGATATGCTATGTGAGTGATCTTCACTCTGATGACCTTTATCAGTTGCTCACTAAATAAATGAAAACACAGGTCATTTAGATTGATAGTGCTCAACACTGGTCAGGGAAGGTTCCAGATTAATTAACTAAACTCTTGGCCATGTTGGCCCCATCTTTGCTATCCACAGAATGAAATTGCATAAGCATATTTACCCTCATCTCCTTAACTGCAGCAAAAATAGACCATAAGGGATTATTCTGAAGCTTATGATGTTCCTGACATATTAGCCCTTTCATAACTGTCTTGCACTTTCACAACATGTATTATTTTCAATGAACTTTCTTGTGCAGTCTCACTGAATTCTTCCCAACTGTTTGCTTATCTTATCTGATAGATTCAGTAGCTGAGATGCAGACTGATTGGTATTTCCTGAATCATATGCCAAGATGGTGGCAGAATTGGTGACTGGCTCCTCATCCAGTGCCTCTTGTTTTTTGCCAGTGTTCTTGACATATGTAAGTTACCTAGACGCCCAGGCTGAGAAGACATACTCCACATGTAGAACACATCCCAAAACGTGGAACCTCAGAGCTCAGGAAGTCTCTGAGCTCCAGGCCCCCATCAGCTCCCCTTCTGACTAGTCAGCAAGACATTGCATGCAATGCACCGTAAGATTTACAAATTCTACTCTTAATTAAACAGGCAAACAAAGAAGGATTTGTATGAGTGGTATTCATTCTTATCTTGAAATATACATACATGGGCAATGTGTGATTTAACCCCAATATTTCACTAATAATAGTGACTTGTTTATAATGAGGTTTATTTATTTATTTATCTATTTATCTATTTTTACTGAAGTATAGTTTATTTACAATATTGGGCTAGTTTCAGGGGTACAGCATAGTGATTCAGGTTTTTTTTTCAGATTATATTTCATTATAGGTTAATATAAAATATTGAATATAATTCCCTGTGCTATACAGTAAATCCTTGTTGCTTATCTATCTTATATATAGTAGTTTGTGTCTGTTAATCCCACACTCCTAATTTGTCCCTCCTCCCCTAATGAGAATTATTGAAAAGTGTTTTCTGGTTTAGAAGTAGCCTGTGTACACCATTGCTCTCATATTTATGCTGTTGCCAAGAATTAATGATTGCTTTTTATTTTTGGTTTGAAGATAATCCTCATGCTAATTAATAACTTAGGAACCCTTGTGCATTGTTTTCTCATATGTTCCCTTGGGCCATAATCATTTTATGGGATGAAAACCTGACTCACCAGTCGCCCTAGTAAATTAGTTCCAAACTGCCTTGGAAAGAATCCTCGTGCTGGAATAGACCACACTCATATTACCTGATGGTCTTGGAAGCATAGCTTTGTGATTAGTTTGGTGAAAATAGATGTGTGAGAGCTCTCAAAAGTGATTTTTCTTTTAGTTTTTATTTTCTGACATGAAGTTGATCTGCACGACCAGTGTGGACAAAAGGGGGGAAAAAAAAGACCATATTACTCTGGAAGGTGAAACAGAGAAGCAGCAAAGAATCCACCAACCTAATTCGTTTCTGGGGGGGGGGGGGGGAAGCCAGAATAATGGTTATTTAAAAATAGCTCATAAGAAGGAAGATATAATCAACCTTTGTTTCTTGCTCTTTAATGAATAATATTCCAGTGCATTAACTGTTAGATAAGTCCTTTAGGTTTCGTTAGCATCTAGATTTGGTCTTTTAGCTAATTAATCTTGGTAACTAGAGAGTCAGCCATTAAGTAAACATTGGCAGTTCTAAGCATCAAAGTTGCAACTTTGCCATGAAATGACATGAAGCATAAGGAAAAGAGAATGCAACATACTTGAATCTAGTCCCATCAAAGACTGTCAATGCTTGGGCACCATTTTAGTGATGAGATAATTGGTAGGTTTGACTGGTATTACTGTACCATATTCGGGTATTACTCATATTACTAAACAATATTTAATTAAGTGCTTTAATGAGAACTTTTTAAATAGGGATATATTGTGTGTAATTAGAGAGATGAGACTTATTCTCTATTTCTTTAGTTTTATTTGCTCATGCCACAGTCTGTCTGGTTACAAAATCATTATCAATTTGCTCTCCTTTTCTTCCTGCACTATTTCTTGCCCATACTCTTTTTCTTTTCTCTTCCCCTTTTTTTACTGATTCTATAA
Source organism: Balaenoptera borealis (assembly GCF_965194805.1). Taxonomy (NCBI): domain Eukaryota; kingdom Metazoa; phylum Chordata; class Mammalia; order Artiodactyla; family Balaenopteridae; genus Balaenoptera; species Balaenoptera borealis. The sequence goes on from NC_138871.1 coordinate 49,523,661, forward strand.
CTGTTCCTGCTTAACTCACGTACTTGAACCTGAAAGGAGGGTTCCATAATTTTTGTGGAATCCTGTAGTTGGTTACTCAAGATGCTTCTCTGCACATTTGAGAGGCACTATTTGTCTCCACATACTAACACTTTAATACAGAAATCCTGTCATTCAGGAGGAAAAAGATTGACTTCAATGTCTCCGCGAGAAAACCATCCCATTTAAAGACAAGCAGGCTTTCTCATATTAGTATGCTGTGCTTTTTCTCTTTAAAGCATTCTTTCGCCACAGAAACACAGCCATTTTTCAGACTTCCAGCTAAAGATTAGGCTTTCAGTTTTAACACATAAATACCCAACAGGTATGGATTATTTTTACAATGACATAATATTTATAGATTTTATTAGGAACAAACCAAAAAATGCTCTAAGGAGGAAAGTAAAAAAGTAGCTATAATTCCGACACTGCTAAATCTTGATTTGATGTCCTAATCTTTTTATGTGTATAATATAAACCAAAAAAATTTGAGATCATGTTGAGCTTAACATATCAGAATAGTTTTCTATTCCACTAACTTTAAAAAAATTAACTGCCTATTCTTTATTAATAGACTTACTATTTTACTACTGTTGGATATTTAGGTTTTCTCCAAAGCTTTGCCTTTCTAAATAATCCTGCAATGAACACCTTTGTGCAGAAAACACTGTTTCTTTAGGTTGATTTCCTGATGTGAACTAATAGGACAAAGGGTATGAACATTTTCACGGTCTTGATAAATATCTCTTAATAGAATGTCGAAAGTGACTATTTATTTGTCTAGTAGAGTCAGTGTTTTTCTTGTCATTCTGTTTGAGCTCTTTCTAAATAAATGCGGTTTAAATGCGGTGCTTAAATGATCATAATTTCTATACTGGCATCCAGAATGCACTCTGCTTTACTTTGAGCTTCCCTGTCACCCCTGTATTTGTGAGATGGGAAGTTATATGCTTATAATTTTATTTTAGATGAAGCCATACCTAGAGAATAGGGGTGACAGACTCATGATGGATGATTTGGCCAGCCTCCACCATTCCCTCATTGCTAAGGAGATAGACAGTACTAGAGAAAGATCCCCACGGGAAAGAAAGAGTTTGTAGCAAAAGGAAGTGCAAAGAAAAGCCTTGCGGGTTTTATACAGATACCCAGCTCACAATTCTGCTCACAATTCAGTCTCTTCATAACATTTAGCAAGGCAAATTAAGTAGGCCTGTTCTTTCTTATCTCACCCCCATTCTGTTCCTTGCTGTCCCTCTCGATACATTTTTGTCACTTCTTTCACATCAAAAGTGACCTTGATTTCCATTTTATCCTGATTTTACTGCATATAAATGTAGTATATTAGAATAAAGCCAGCCTCAATGCATGATTCAGCTCCCCTCCAGAGCTTAGGAAAGCCCCAGAAATCTTCACAGACTGATTTGGCCTAGGATTTAAGAACAATTGAATTATTTCTATCGTTGTTATTGTTTGCTTAAATATATAATGTGGCCCAGTTTGAGTATATCTGATTTTCCTCAGGGGATTAAAAACATTCTTTTTCCTCAGAGGAAGCAGGAATATCTTTCTTTTCTCCTGGTTTAAAGCCCAACATTTTATGAGTCTTCATTGGATCTAGAATCAAATGCTAAACCTAGTTACAATAGGTAATGAAGATTAATCCTATCATTTCTGGATCACAGACTCTTAACGGCCAGTGGGTTTTACCGTCTGAAGAGAAAGAGAAACAGTTCCTTAGGAAAGAGCTTGGTGCTTCAAAATGAAGCTCTCTGGTTTTGTGTTTGGTTTGTGGTAAATGAGATACAGAATGTCTGAACATGCCTTACCAAATTTTGTGCTCACAAACTGGATCCAAAAGGAAGGGCAGGGAGTAGTCATCCGTTTTATAGATGAGGAAATGAAGACTCCAAAGATTAAGTGACTTTATTAAGGGTCACATAACTAGAAGTTGTGGAGGTGAGATTTCTTGGTTAGTTTTATTTGGACTGTATCATACTATATAAAGTGAACAGGCTATAATGAAGTTTATAGTCACCTAAAATATGACTGCATTGGGACGTTATCAGGAAGGCTGTGGCTGGGAGACAGAAAAATAAGCAAATTGGTCAAGGAGAGGATGAATATGAGTGTGAAGAAGCAGGGAAGAGATTTTCCACTGATCTGAGACTAGGTCGATTCCAGAAAGGTTAGGGTTGATCTGCATCAATGGGAGATACTAGTGAAAGTTAAATGGTGCAAGACAGAAAATGCTTCAGATAATCATTATGTGGCCTGAACCTTCACAATCAAGATAGAGACTGACAATTTTGAAGTGACTTGTGAAATGAGGTCAATATTTTAAAAATGTCTTGTGTTCAATAAATATCTGACTTTTCAGTAGAAAATAAATTCCAGTTTCTATATAAAAACAACTTGACATTTTTCAGTAATACTTTTTAATGAACATTGCTCTGAGCTATAATATAATGAAATTTGCTTAAAAGTAGAACAGGCTGGTAATACTTGGCAGAACAAAGAGGCATATGGTAAAACAGTTGTGATTTGTTGGCGAAAGCTTTCAATTTCTGGAAAGCTAGAGGCTTTTGGCATAGTGGACTGCATCCTGATATTCAGTCCCAAAAAGGAACCACAGCAAAACAATATGCTTAGATTACAGTAGCCTGATATATATTTAAAGCATTTTTTCTCTTTGAATTTATGGTTATAAATGCAGGCTGTGTTCATATTGCAAAGTGAAATAGACAATTGAGGAAATTTTCCAGATAATTCATATTCCATACCATTTTATATGACATATAGAAAACTGTGGCATTTCAAGGGCAAGGAATTGATTGGGGGAAAAAAGCAGTCGATTCTCCTTCTCACTTTGTGTTAGTAAGTGTAGTATATTGAATTTAGTCTCCTTCAAATTTAACTTTTTTTTCAGTATTATTTTACTATGATAAGAATACTTACATGAGATTTATCCTTTTAACAGGTGTTTAAGTGTACAAGATAATAACATTAGCTATAAACTTATTTTTAATAAATAATAAGAGAATGTGTATGTATGTAAGGTGAACTAGGAGCATACTCTGATAGTAAAATCACTTAGAAGTGAGATCAATATCTAATCAGAAGATCAGTGATCCCACAAGTAGGCCTGATTATCAAAACACCAAATGGCATTGCCTTTGTCTTTTTATAGGGAACAGGCTATTTTTGTTTTGATAATTTAAGAAATCTCAAATGAACAGTGAATGAATCACCTATCCATTTTCCTTTTATGGTACACGAATTCAATATGTTTATCAAAGCCAGTTATTTTCCTGTAGTATTATTTTATTCTTCAACTAAACCAGTACATTAATGCCTTTAGGAATTCCCCCTAACCCTCAACTTGTCATCATGAATTTATTGAAATGTAGCAAATGGTAAAATAACGAGCAGCCAAATGGCTTCCTTTCGGTTTCACTAATTTATGTTTGTGGCTTGTCAGTCATACTCTACACACAGCTAGAAATTTGCGGCTGAGAAAAAAATTCTCCCACTTCGGGATTACCTTGTCAGACTGCATGGAACATGATATAATCGTTTTATTCTTTTTATTCCCCTACCTCATCAGTCTTACAAAGTTTTCTGAAAACATGCAGTTTTTCTTCCTTTAACCTTTTTGGGTACTTATTTCCTTCCCTTTTCAGGTAATCTGTTCTTGTAACAGCCTCAGGAGAGCGATAAGAAGAGAAAAGATAACTGGAAATGGTCATAGTAATGCTGCTAATAATAATAGTCTATCATGTGAAGCTGGCTTGTAAGTGGGTAACGGAGAGCCCGAGGTTTTGCTGCCAGGCTGGACTGCAAATCAAGATGTACATGAGAGGGATTAGTTATTTGTAGACTCTTGTGACACTGTCGTCTTCTTTTCTCCTTTTGTGTTAGCCATAATGTAGAGGCATCTCGGCATCTTATTTGTTTTTGCCGGGAGCCTTCTCTGTTCAACATGCTTAACGCGTCTAACTCCCATTGTGATTTCCTCAAAACCTGTTCCTCTCCTGTATAGATATATAAAATCATGGGACTTATACCATCTCAGGCTTATTTTATTCTCTTCTCTTATTTTTGTTCCACAATCTTAGCCATCTTGCAAACCCTAACAGAATCATTTTCCCCCAAAATATTAAAGACAGAGGCAAGAAACTTTACATATGTTTCACCAAGTTCAAATAATACTAAACCTCTAGACTTTTGAAGCATATGAGTAAATTAACACCAAGATTAAATAACGATGCTTTTTGGGTATGTACTTTTTTCCTCAGATGAAGTGTAATAAATAAACCATGTCAGTTATAATAGGATTCAGCTGAATAGTATTTCTATGAAGAGCATACCAAGTAAAGATGGTTTTTAAATTGGAATTAAATGCATCTAATTAGCAACTATTAAATTGCTTAAGTTGTGGGCAGTTTTAAGGAACACGGACTCATTTGTCTCACATGTTTAAACAAATCGTAGAGGATTAGAAATCACTAAATTATTACCGATTCTTTCTAGTCTTCAAAAGATTCTAAGTGTTGCAGCAATCTCTGAATTGTCAATGCCTCTGGATCCTGGAATAAAATAAAATGGATGCCTTGGAAAAACCTGCTATTTGTTCACTCTTATCGTGGTGTTGTATTTAATAGGCTTTTAATTGAATACACATAATGGGGAGAAATCTGTTCTGAAATTTAAATTAATGAAAGCTTTTCAAAGTGGCTTCCAAATAAAAAATTTAGGCTTCTTTTCAGAGGATGGATAAGGATGGGAATTCTAATTACCCACACAATGTAGATTGCTTCATGATTCATCTCTGCAAATCAGCAGTTTGAAATCCTATAGTTAGCATTGGGTGCTCTCCAGTAAGATTTTATGAACATCAGCTTGGTATTTGGCAGAAATACAATGTCAGTTGTCCAGACATCATTTTTCTCAATGAGCACATGTTTATATGTTAAATAATCACAGAACCAAATCAATTACAGTTTTATTTCCATTGACAGAGGTTAATACCCTGTGAGATATATTTACATCATCAGAAGGCTAAGCATTGTGAACCTTGGAGGAAAGGAATAATTTTACGAATGGAGACGATAGGCAGGCCAAAGAATTGTTGTTTCTTGAGGATTTGTATGCTCTTTTCCCTATTTTTAATTTACCTGAGTTTATGTTTTTGGCTTACTTTGTAAAATAATTCAGTTGGATTAAGACTAACAGTGCTGACAAAGTGAGAGAGTGGCATGGACTTATAAATACTACCAAATGTAAAACAGATAGCTAGTGGGAAGCAGCCGCATAGCACAGGGAGATCAGCTCAGTGCTTTGTGACCACCTAGAGAGGTGGGATAGGGAGGGTGGGAGGGAGACGCAGGAGGGAGGAGATATGGGGATGTATGTATATGTATAGCTGATTCACTTTGTTATAAAGCAGAAATGAACACACCATTGTAAAGCAATTATACTCCAATAAAGATGTTAAAAAAAAAAAAAAAAAGACTAACAGTGCTAAAAGGGGCTGTTTGAGTCTGAATCAATACTTGTAACGACCTCTGTATAAACCAGTGCTTAAGAGCTTCTGTGCTCAGGATAACTGTTCTGAACTGGGCAGGCTGTGTATAATTTCATTAGTAACTATGTCCTCGTGCTTACTATTTGCCAGGCACCATGCTGGGTGATACAGATTGTGCGTTGCTTTAGCACTCAGAACAGGTTTGATGGGCCCTTCTCTTAAGCATCCTTGAGAAGTGACACCTGCAGAAAGTTTTGCTTAAGTGAGTCATCTTTCATTTGGAAAATGGCTCATTGAATTGTATGATTATTTTTTTCCTCTTCTTCCTGGCTAAGAGTAAGTAGGCTGTTAGAAAGCTGAGGGGAGATTCTTCCACTCTCTAATACTGGAGCCATCATTAAAACTGGGGATCATGCGTGCCTTTCCACACCTTTGTACACTCAAGGAGCACTGACCACATGCTGTTTCAAGTCCTGTACTTACAAAAGGTGGTATGTAGGGTGGAGCCCGTTTCTGCTCTGAGAATTGCAGCTCTTGCATGTTTGCTGGCAAGCTTTTGTTAATTCCCATGCAAGGCAGTGTGACTTGCACAAACAACTGGGTTTTGCTGCTATCACTTGGAAGTTTATTTCCCCCAGTGTGTATATAAGCCCTACTTTGGGAGAAGATGAAATCAGGTCCTAGAGAATTCTTTCTTTGAGAGTACACTTTGCTAACTCAGACCCACATTCAACAGAAAACACAAATTTATCTGTTCACAATTGTAAATGTATACAATAGTGCTCAATGGACTAAATATTCAAGTAGTAAGCTCTTATTTATTCAAAGCTATAAAAACAGTTCTATAGATGTGATTAAACCGTGCATGGGAAACATTAAATTCAGGTTAAGGCTTTCACAGGCATAGCTTTGCACAAGTGACCCATCTCTTAGAACCTTCAGGTAGACCTTAGATGCCACCTGTGCCACTGCCACCTCTCCCCTTCACTTTCTTCTTAAATCAGAATGTCTTCTTTTGTCTTATTTTCTCAAAGTGTGTTCTTATTGGGTAGCAAGAAAAAGTAAATATAACAAAGAAAGGGCCAATCCCATAAGCATTATTCATGAGGGAATATGTATCCTCGATGATGCAGTCTATATATTTTGCTTTAAGAAGCATAGTTATTGAGTATGACATTCTGAAGATTTATTTCTTATTCCCTTTGAAGTTAGAAGGCTGAAAACTGCTTTTTTTTGGTTATGTTACTTATTTATTAAAGACAATCATTTATAGTTTATAAAAAATATTATACATAAAAATGTCCTGATAACGGTGATTAAAAGCAGCTACTCCCACACTCCTTGTGTCCACACCAATATTCAATCTAGATTGGCTTAATGTTGAAGTGTAATTCAGTAAGACCAAAGACCAAACACTTCAGGTCCTGGAGAAGATAATAAAATACTCGTAAGCCTTCTGGATCCTTGGAATGATTGACATCAATAAGGGAATCAATTTTTGATATCATGAAGGAAATGTGTTCATCTCCAATGATGATTTCAAGCTCCTGCCGGTGCCCTTAGTCGGGAGGAGGCCACAAAGCATTATCCTCTTTGGGAATTTCAGTGTCATCGATTATTCTCTTCAGTTCCTCCATCACGCTTTTATATACATAAACCTCTTTTCTGATCATACCAGTTTTGTAATTGTTGTTATTGGCATATCTTGATCCCATTGGGTCAGAGCTCAGACTCCAGGAGTTCGAAGCCGAACTTGTTCTTGTGACCCCTGCAGTAATGCAGATAGAAGTCACTCTCCGTGGCTCTGAAAACTGCTTTTAATTTTAAGGAAATCTACATTCACTTAGGCTAGCTAATTAGTACTTGTATAGGTACTTTGGTGGTGGTTAGAAGAACCACTTGTGTAGGAATTTTGATGGTGATGCTAGAATAAGGAAACATTAAAGCAGAGTCAGGAACTCAAATACTGCTCAGCCAAACAGGAAAGGAATGTTTTGGTTTTCCTTTCCTTCCCTTCCCTTTCCCCTTTTTGTTCTGTTTTTCAACATCTAGTGAGCTATGTATAAGAAAAGAGCACCCAGGTTTTAAGTGAAATTTTATAATTTTTAACTAATGGTAAATAATTGAAATCAAAAAATTAAAGTAAAACTCTAGGGAAACCACCAAAAAAAATAAATTAAAAAAATGATGGCTGGTCAGATAAGGACTCTGAATGCTATGTATGAAATTTGGCCTTAAAACAGTATAGGCTTCTGTCATTATCATCTATCATCATCATCATCGTCATCATTATTATTATTATCATTACTTTAATTTGTATAAAACTTGCTGACGGTAGAATATGAACTGCAGTATCTGGTAAGATCTCCCGTCCTAACATATGGCAGTATAGGTCACACTCCCAATGTCTACTCAAATCTTAATTCTGCATATTGACAAGATGGAGGATCCATGTTAACAATGACTGTCAGTGATGTTAGGATGGACTCTTTCATTTTAAAACCATAAATCTAAGATTGTACCTATTATCATTCCTTCTTATAAACTTTTAAAATTGAACTAGTCATTTAGTTTGAGAGTGGTGGCAGATGGTGTGATTAAGATGTCTCTGTTCCAGTCCTATTTCAACCATTGATTTACTGGGTAACCTTGGACAAGTTTCTTACCCTTTCTGAATCTCAGCTCCCTTATTTGTAAAATGGAAAGTTGGCTTCAGATGACCTTTAAGGTTATTTCCAGATCTTAAATATTATAATTTTACAAACTAATTCTTCTAAATTGCCAGTTAGATTGCTTTCTCCACTGACAATTATTTATCTGAAGGAACCAATTTATATTCAGTCTAAAATTATCATTTTATTCCTCTTTTTGAATCCTTTAAAGATAACCATGTTCTCTGTTATATTTGATGCAATGATGCTTTGATAGATATTTTATTTATTCTGAGCCTCTGTTTCCTCCTCCCAAATTGTTTCTGAGGCCAGACACCTGCTGAGGGTTATGTACTATCTCCTGGGAAATCATCCAGAACAAGAATGGAATCAGCGAAGGGCATGGGATGCCAACGGGAATCGAGTTCTGACCCTTTTCCTTTCTGGCAAAAAGAACAGGATTCTTTGACTTCTAGACTAACATAGATCAGGGCTTCGGAAACCAACTAGTCTAGTTTTCAGTGATGCAGGATGGATTGTCATGCCACATCTTCTTGCAATGGACTACTTCTGAGACAGCTTGTAGCATCTCTGGACAACTATAGCTGTAGCTGTCTCAGTAAAATATATAAATATAACCATTTTAGAAATCTAATGTATATCAACATATGTTTGATAAAATATGAGGAAAATCTGAGGATGGATTGGGAGATTTTGAAAAACATAAAATTCAGAGACCAGTTTTTCATAAAGCATCAATTCCTAGCATCACTGTCAGTATGCCTGTTTATCTTGTCTATCTGTGAGATTGAGCCATCAGGAAGTTTTCTTGGTGGGGCTTTCAGTATTAGACATACTTGCTGCATTCAACTTCTGCAAAACTGAAACCAGACACTCACTGACAATAGGTGTTATCTGAAGCAATATATTGCTCAGAGAATCGAAATGTCGTATATCTGATTTGGGGGTCTCTTGACTCAACCAGTTAATTATTTTTATTGCCCTATAGGAATTTATACTTGTTGGTGGCAGATGGGACTCCAATTTTAAGCATTTGCCTAATTAGGCATATTACTGAAATAGGTGATTCCAGGTGAGGAGCTTTCAATTACTACAGACTCTTCCAGCTCCCACACTAAATGTGTCCTAACCAAGGAAACTGAAGGAGCCTTGAAAACTGTTTGAAGGATTTGGGAATTATTTGTAATTTACCATGGTGCCTTTGTTGTATGGATTATAACTTTCTGGGCTTACGGGGATTAATTAATAAGACTAAATATGAAAGGCTGCACACTAATGTCATTAACAGGAGCCATAATTACAGAACATAATTGGCAATAATTCTTCAATGGTTATTTGGTAATCAGATTCTTTTGGAGTTAAATGAAAATCAAATAGACATTTTATTCATAGAGATATTAGCAATACAATAATTCATAATCACACTTGTCATTTAACCTTATCGATGCTGCACACTGTGTCAAAGGAGGCCTGTGGTGTGTCCAGGAATAGTTGGGTAGAGTCTTTTTTGCAGGGCCAGGATGGGATGCTGAGTGAAAGTATAGCCTTTGGAGTTAGAGAAACATGGATTCTAGTCTTGGTTGTGTAACTTACTAGTTGTGTGACCTCTGACAACCCACCAACCCCTACCAAGCCTCTGTTTCTTCATCTGTCAGTAAGGGCAATGCCTAGCTGATGATGTTGTTTTTGAAATGAAGTGAAATAATGCTTGTGAAATCTTTACTATCATGTATGGTACATTATAGGTGCAGTTCAAAATAGGAGGTTGCTTGTGGTCATAGCAGAGGGAATGGTGCCCAGCAGAAGCCAGGATACTGTGAATGATACGGAGGAGACAGACTCTTGGGGCTCATAACCCATATGCACCTTCTCCTGGCTGTGAGCCTTGGGAAAATACCTCAACTGCCGTGTGCTTCAGTTTTCTCTTCTGTAAAATGGTGCTAGTGATTTGTCTACCTGATAGGGTTGTTCATAGGATTAAATGAAAGAATATGTGTAAAGGGATTAGTAGGTTAGCACATAGAAGCATTGGTATTATTACTGTTACTATTACCCATGTGGAAAAGCTAATTCATGACTGATGAAGTAGAGAAAATTACCAAAGAAAATAGAATCTTGACCTGCCTCAAGAAGAGTTATTGAAGTCTGTTAGAATGAGAAGACCAGATGTATTAAGTGTGGTCTCACTGACTTTGAAGTCGGAATCATACTTGGAATTCCACCATCTAGATTGTCTTGGGAAGAGATGAAATAGACTTGAAAGAGGACCAAGGAAGGGGGTGGAACCCTCAAAAATCCAGCAGACATAATTGATTATCTATGATGTGCCAAAAACAAGAAAAAATAAACAAAAAGGGAGACATCTGTTTCCATCATACATCCACAAAGAAATCTGTAGGAATTGGAGGAACATCCCCCCAAATGTGAACATTCTTGGCTCCCTTCCTGTCCTCCCATTTGCCTGATTCTCCCCCACTCCTATCCCAACTGCCAAGAATATATGAAGTAAACTCTAAATGCCAGGAAAGAAATTTTTCAGAAAGACAAAGCTAGAGGTCAAGGACCTGAGTACAAAGTTACTTCTGAGTTGTGGTCATCTTTTTCTGATCCCTGTGCAACCTAGATGACCTATTGTATACCCTCTAGTGCCAGCCTCTGTCTTGCTTAATCTAATAATCTACTCTGAACACAGAGCATGTGAGAGAAGTCTGTGGGTGGGGTTCATTTGTATACTTTAATACACTTCCTGGAATTCGCTCTCCTTGCTTTGAACAGAAGCGTGAGCATTCTCCAGTCACCCTGAATGGGTTAAGGAAGCTAACTAGAGGATTCAGCTGTTCCCCATATCCCCCTCCCTTTTTTTAAAATTCTGCTTTCAACCCACTGCCTTCATCTATCTTCCCGAACAGGATATTGATCAGCTCTTGAAATGGTCTTTCTCATTTCTGGACACTCTCTCTGCAGATACTGTAGGAGTGGAGGAGAATATGGTCCTGCCCTTGAAATGTAGTTATTTCAGAACTGAGCTTTAAGAGCCTCTGATGAGGCAGATGATGCATAAGCAACCCTCTAGTGGCCAGGGAGGCCCCAGTCAACAACAACAAAAAAGGAAAGTCAGCCCCCAGTCTCTGAGTGGACTGTTTCAAAAGTGCCTTTGTGAACTAGTTGCTTGAAACTCAGACATCATTTGTTCATTGATACAATGAGCTCACGGAAGTCTCCTTAACCCTTAATGTCCCTGAGGCAGATAGTATTGTACAACAGCCATTGTTAGAACATTGTCACCTGGCATATCAATATATCTATAGCAAAGTCTAATTATAACTTTGGATGCCGAGAAAACATGATGTGGTCGGAAATTGAATGGGACTCCTTTAGGTTCCAGTCACTGCTGGTTACTCTCGTGATCTGAGCAGGGAGGAGGCCGAGCTAGAGGGTCCCATTGGCAGTGAGAGGAGAGGATCCTGTATTCTTGCCTGGGTGTTTCTTAATTATCATCATATTTCCCACCACCATCTGTTAACCTTTTGGTGAATCAAGACACGATGGGCTATGCCAAGACAGAGAGAGGAAGGCCATGTTCAAGTTAGGTTTGAATTCCTTAATGGAAAGAAAAAAATGAAGGAAAAGGAATGGAAGGCATTCAGTAGCAATGGCATCTGTAGAGGAAAAAGTTAAGGCAGTTCTTTTCGACTCCCAGAAGGGCAGCTATAAATGTAAAAATATCTATGATTTACTGAGTGCTTACCATGGACCACATACTGTGCTGGCCCTTCACTTGCATTATCTCATTTAATCCTAGCAATAACAGTTTCATGTAGATACCACTATCAACTTCATTTTATGGATGAGTGATTAACATAAAATCAACAGCGATTTAAAGGGATTAAGTAACAGCGATTTAAAGGGATTAAGTATCTTGCCCAAAGTTGCAGAGATTGCAAGTGATGGAGCTAGGATGCCATCATGCTGGTTGGATTCTGAAGCCTGTCTAATTAACCATGTTGCTGCCTGCCTTCCAGCCAGATACTAAAGTGAGGAGTGCCTGCTCATAGATAGATGGCTTTCATTGAGAGGACAGGATGTGATGCAAAAAGCAGTGAATAGAGAAATGTCAAATGATTCAGTCAGAAAATTATGATTTATTTAAAACCCTTTGATTTGAGAAAAACTCCTTTGTATGCTTTTATTGCAATAATTTTGATAGCAAATTAATTTTGTCCTGCACTGTGCCATGCTGTCTTTAACATTCTATGCTAAGCATGTATTTATTTTACAAGAAAAGAACAGCATTTTTTCAGTTTCATAACTATAATCATACCATTATGAATATGTATTCATAATCTAAAGCTCTGTGAAAGGCAATTAATTAAAGAGGTAACACCTCTCTACTTAGATTTTGCTCTAGGGAAGTCATTTAACTAATCTGCACCTCAATTTGTTCACCTATAAAAGTGGGGAAAACAGGTTTACAACGGTCAATAGGAATGTTTAGAAAGTGCTAAGCATAGTGCTTTAGCTTTAATAGATTCTGAAGAAATAATAGCTGTGATTATTAATAATGTTGTCTTCTAGTATTATTATTATGGTTGTTATTACTGTTACTATAAATAAAATATTTCCTGATATAACATACCAGTTAGTCCTATTTGGGGAGACGAGCACCTGTGAGAAAGCTCTCCAAGGCCCCTTCTCCTCTTATATGCTCTTTATACGGTTTTCTTTCCAGATGGGAGATTTCCTGTTCTTATAAATATTATCCTCCTAGATTCATTATTAAAATGTTATTCTGTTTTAATCAAAACACTGGAAACTAACTATGATAGCATTTATATTATTCTCTTTTCATAAAAAAATAATTTTGTTGCTATTACATAGTCTTCTGACTATAAAGACATAGCTTGTAAGTACTACTTTTTAAATTGTGTGTCTCAGGTCTTGACTGATATTGTACATAAATGTTCTCAAAAGATGTGAAAACAGAAATAACATGTGGAAGAAAAGGCTCAGTGTGGGTGAGAATTCCAACCCCTCATAGTTATGGGTCTATAAAGACTCCAGTTTTGTGTTGATTCTGATTTCAGGGCAATCTTGAGCTAAAATTAGGTCCAAGACTAGTGAGTATATGGTGATTCTGTGAGGGGGAGAAAATTATTTGTTTTTTTCCATTTATCCACAATGTCTCACAGAGGTGTAATTCTCTGAAAATTTGCTATTAAATTCTTTGCTATTGAATAAAATTCAGTATAAAATAGTTATTTCTCACTCTTGTCCTAGGTAGATTCGTATTTAACACCAAAGGGAATTTTAGGGTTTCCTTATCAATAAAGACAAAAGATGCAAAAGATGGAACTGTAGTGAGCTTTTTAAAGATCATGTGACAGTTGAATCAGACAGGGTTCATTTTTTAAATATGTCTTTGTTATTTGTCGAATTAACTGATATGCAATTTTTTTTTTCTTTTTTCATCTGCAAATTGCCTTTTTTCATTGGGTTTCTGGAAAAAACAATTGATGTGGAAAGTACTTAGCATTAAGTCTGCTATGTATTTAATGCTCATTACATGCTCCCCTCTTTCTTCAAACATTCCCCCAACTTTTCTTTCCCATTTCTCAACTAACATAAACTACCAGACCAAGAAAGTATCTCATTTGAAATATTTTCTGACAAAAAATGCTGACCAGTTCCCTAGATTCAGTTTGCCTTCCATTAGCAACTCCTTATTAATTCTGTTCATAGAGTATGCACATTTTTAAATTTCAGTGACCTCAAGCACATAGCTCACTAGTTCCTGGAAGGAAACCAGGGCATTTATATTTAAAGTGTATAAATAGCAACAATAGCATGAGGTAGAGACTGACCTAAACTCAAGTTCAAATAGCAAATCACCTCACTAATGCAAAAATAAAAACAAAAAAAAGTTCTGTCATAGAAGACAAAACACACCCTTTTCAAGGGTACTTAAGTGTTCGAACTGTCTATGCCATGTCTTTCTATAATGGAAAAATCGATATTACTTTGGAAATCACCATTGTCCCATATCCCTTTTTTTTCCTGCTACATTTTGAAATGCGCTACAGCAGACTCTAGTGACCTTGAACAAGACCTCGCCACTTGTCCAGTTTAGGCCAACAGCTTATTGGAAGGACCTTGGGTCTGTCTACTGACCTCAGAAAATTAAATTTTCTCACCTTGAGTAAAAAGGTGGAAATAAGTAATGTTTTGGAGAATATTTCCTGAAATTGTTGTCTGCATGACTGTGAGTCTAAGACTCTGCCAATGTTATTATTTACTAATAGTAGCAATTGCCATTTATTAAGCACTTATTTAATCTTCTCAAGGGACATATTAGACAAGTACTATTATTATGCCCCTTTATAGGTTAGAGCACTGAGAATTGGAGATTAAGTAATTTGCCCATGATTACATAGACTTAGGTTTCTAACCCAAACCAAACTACTCAGACTTGCAAAGCCCATGTACTCTTATGTGTGAGTGACAACTTGAGGACAAAAATATATTACATATTATAATATATACACATATATTTTAAATCTCAAACTTAGATTTCTTTCCTTCTGGAACATTTAGCAAAAGGAGGTTAATTATACTTCATTTTCCTATACTCTGGGCAAAAATTGTTAAAATGGGACCAGATAAGTGATAAAATTACCTAAAATTAAAGATGATGGATCGTCTTTATAGATCACTTATATTTCTTCTCTTTCTCTCTCCCTTTGGCTTTTTGTTTGTGGGTGGTTTATAGTTAGTTGTGATATTTATTTGCATGCAAACACCAACTTGTTAAAACTAAAATCATTTGAATGAGTTTTGATGTTGATAAAATATCTCACATCACTTAGGGTCCCAGGTCTCAGAGGTGGCCTCAAGGCATAACTGGGACCAGAACCAGGAAAGGACAGAGGAGACTCCAACCCTGTGTTTCCTGTTCCTGATGGTCAGTGTGTTTGACATGATTAGGGTGAGGGTTGCAGAGTAACTAATCTCAGTGCTGGTAACATTTTCTGGGATTGTTACCACTCTCTTCATTGAGAGTGCCCTGAGGAAAGACAGATAGCATGGAGAAAATGGAGACAGAGTGGCAAGAAAAAGAGGTATCCTGAGGCTTCACAAACTGAGGCACACATTTGCAAAGCCGCCAGGTAAACATAGTGTGTCATTACTTTTACATTAAAATAAATGCAATAACATAATGAAATTAAAAATATGTGAATTTTTAAGATAAAATAGAAGATGTAAAATACGTGCCTTTTATACTTTCTATAGGGCACAATGATTCTGGAATTCTGAGATACATTTTTATTTTTTTCTCATATTAGAAGTGTTTGTGGGGAGAAGTGGGGAGGAGAATAGAGAATACAGATGTGTTGAACAGAAAATAAATTTTTAAGTATGGCAGTATCTTAGTCAAGATGAACTTTATAGTCAGACACCAGGTCCTTTTTCGAGGTTGCACCATAAATAACTCTGTTTGTAGGGAAACAGTTACTTGGACACAACCAATAAATGAACATTTATTATTTGGCAGCAGAATTGGTTAAGTCCAGAATGCGGTGTGTTTCTGTCATAAATGGTAACCTGGTTTTGGAGAGACAGCTAAATAAGATAATGAGGATAGTTTTGATCTTTTTTAATTAATATTGATTTTTATGTGTCAGTTTTGTGTAGGCAGGAGATACAATTATGCCCTAAGTGCAGTAAGTCATACCCTTCACAGATTGTGACAGAGAGAAGGAGTATTTTTAGTGGTAGGAGTTAATTTGTGCTGGCATTAATGCATGAAAACGTTGATGATGATGTCTAATTGTTTCCTATGTTACTAGTTCAACTAAAAATAGGGTTCATGAACCAAGCTGTGGGAAGTTATCGATTATGACAGTTTCTTCAAAAGTGAATTGCTTAAAATTATTCTTCTTACTAATCAGTTTTTGATTCCAAAATGAACTTTTATTCCATTTTCCTCCTCTTCTTTCTCCCTCACTCATCTGAGCCTCCTACACTAAGTATTGAAATAGGCATAAAAAGTGAGGAAATTTATAACCTACTTTACTTATGCTAGGAAAGAAATACTGGGGGAAAACTCATTTCAAAAATTCAGTATTAACCATCTTATTGACTGTTTTATATAAATATAAACAGATACAGTCACATAGTCAAACACAAAGAATATCTGTCATTTTCATTAGGTTGATACTCTGCCTATATAATTTCTTTGGAAGTGTGCTGATTTAGTAATGGTTTGGCTTCATCATATTGAGATAGCCTTAAAAAATGTGCAGTTTGTTCCCATTTATGTACTCAGAGACAATTTCCTGAATGCTTACTGTGCCCTCTGCAATATACTGCTCTTTACTAGAGTCTTGAAAAATAAGATTGGCAGGAAGATGTTAAGACTTAGTTTTTATCTGTGTCAGAATACTTCCTCTTCAAGGAAAACAATCACAAATTTATTATGTCACATAACCAGAAATCCAGAAGTCAGACAGTTTGACATCTCTAGATTCTCTTGACCCTGGCCATTATCTCTCTGCCATCTTCAGCATATTGATTGGCTTTCGTCCTTATGTTTGTCTAGTTGTGATTACAAGATGAGTGCAGTAGCTTTACATATGCTCGTACATGCTTCATATATGCTCATATAACTACATCCTAAAATAGACTAGGACTGTGTGTGTGTGTGTGTGTGTGTGTGTGTGTGTGTGTGTGTGTGCCTTTCCCACAAGTTCCTAAGCATTTTCCCTCCGGTCTCATTGACTCTTTCCTAAACCAGTCACAGGCATTAGAAGAGAATTACCAAGAATCTCTAGGCTAATCAAGACTCTTGCCCCCAGAGCTAGGCAAAGTTAAGTTTTCCTAGAAGCACTGATCACTTGAATGCCTAACAAAAGTAGAGCAGGAAAATAGGTAGAAAAAGGGTACAGTTTTAAGAGCTACTTAGAGGTAAACACAAATAAATAAGCAAAATTCCAAAACCTTGACTGAGAAATATACACAGCTTCATGAATCATATGTACAGATAAAAAGTGATATGGTAAATGCTGAGGGGCTTGGAGAAATCATCCTATACTGACAACTGTGCTTGCATTGCCATTTGACTTTTAGAATCACTGACAATTTTTCAGTATTTGAAGTAACAGTAAAACTAACCAAATTCTACTATGTCTCAAAGACAATAAAAGACACAAGCCTGAATCACCCCACATATTTCCCTGTGAATGTACTAACAAGTTTTTAAGCCCGAGAATACTTTAGCCCCCTTTTCAAATCATAGCCCATTAAACAAGAAACTCACTTAACTTCTGATATTTCACTGTTAAATAATGAAGATGTTAAAATTCCCTCCTGCTGTGTGTATTTACAAAAATGATCATATAAATAAACATTGATTAAAACTTTTCTTATGGAATAGGGAAAGACCAATGAGCTAGAGTAGCCCATAAAAGCTTACTTCATTTAGTAAGGTTTCTGAATAATATAGGTAACCATATTGATTATTGAATTTATCTAACATTTTAATTAGTGTTATGCACACACACACACATACACACACACGTGTGTATATATACATATATATATATATATATGTATATATACAAACATATGTACAAATTAGTACAGGTTACACCATATAGAATTACTGGTTTGTTTAGGTCAAAAGAGATGAATATCAGAAATTTCATATGGTTCAACTGAAGATTTTTAAGCAAGTGGGGTACAAAGAAAGCATTTGGAGACACTAAAGCTTTGTTGCACTTTGTGACTAATACGCTGTGTTTTCAGCCCCAACAAGGGTATCTTGAGAACAATACTAACTTGTACTTTTTAATTATACAAGAAAGTCTCCTTGATAAAATATCTTCCGTGAACCTAGTGTCCTTGGTCTATTTCTACTGTGCTACCAGAAAATCTTTAATAGCAAGCATTTGTAAGAATTTTTGCCATCCACAGATTTACAACATGCAGTGTTATAGGAAATATGAATGCTTGTCATGAATTAGAACTCAGAAATTCAGAGTCCAGGTCTAGCTTCCTTTGCAGGTAGTATTCTACAGACAGTTAGGAATTTTAAATCTAAAATTTAATCTAGTATTTTAAATCTAAATCAAGTCTTAGCACTGATTCAAACCAACTCTTCTAAAGATAAAGACACTGAAGCCTGGTGACCAAGACAGACCTGGTTATCTGAGGCAGTTCTAACCACCGCCCTCCCCATGCCCTCTTCTCACCATACATCTAGTTGCCTGATATGCAGTCAGGATGCCACCCTTTAACCTCGGGGGCCCTGCTTGTCTTCCCCCATAATGGTTGTGAAGCTTTTGTTTCAAGTTTTAATTAGATTTTGTTATTCGTTCCAGGTATAAACATGCTCCTTATTTAATATATCTGAGAGCTTTAGGGCCTTCCTTTAGTGAGTTATGTTTAATACTTGATTATTGAGACATTTCCTTTTTCCCTCCCCAAATTTAAAGCTTTTATCAGATTGACAATAATAAAAAAAAAATTCTGTGAGATTTCAGAAGAGTTCCCAATATCTGCCAGTTTCCACAAAAGAACTTCTGCCTTCTCTGTATACTCTAATGGCTGAGAGTATTGCCATACTTTTCTATTATTGCTTAGAAATCTGAAGTTTCTATACCTTTATTGTACATGGAAAGTAGAGCATTTTGTGTGATA
Source organism: Balaenoptera borealis (assembly GCF_965194805.1). Lineage (NCBI taxonomy): Eukaryota > Metazoa > Chordata > Mammalia > Artiodactyla > Balaenopteridae > Balaenoptera > Balaenoptera borealis. Next base: position 49,542,570 of record NC_138871.1, read on the forward strand.
TTCTTTCAATTCTGAATAGATTAGGTGTTAAACGGCTACGTATTGTTTAAAGGCAGGCAGAGAGCTGACATTTGAACCAGAGAATTGCTTTTTTAAATTTGGAATACACACAAAACTCCTAATTCCATCAACCTATGGAGGTCAGTGGCAAATGGGTCAGAGTCACTGTAGAGATGTGATACCATTAATATGAAAATTTGCCCAGTGCATAACCAATATTGAATTTTTAAAAAATTTGGCCCCAAATAGGTTCTTCCTAAAGCCAGCAATTTCACTGAATTAAGCAAGATTTATTCACCTTTTTAAAGTGGACATGATCTAAAACACTGTTCTTGGAAAGGTCGTGCTTACTCTCTGGTTGATATTCTGCAAGCCAAATGCAGCTCTATTTTGTGTTTTTTCATCTGTGCCATTTCAAGCCAGAAGTAGTCCTCAGAAATAGTATTTAGTGTAAAAAGTAATTCTGTAATAAATGTTTTCCAGCACCCACGGTTTCCAAGCTAATTATAATGTCTATCTTCAGGTACGGTTCACCCATGCCCCTTCCTTTTAGAATTTGCATGCTTGGAGAAAATTTGCCTCCCAAAACCTTCCTTAATAACCCTTGTGACTCTGATATTTTGATATTCCTTAGTGTTTCCTTATAAAATTCTTGTACTCTTGATTTTTTATTTTTTAAGATCTTTAAGAGAAAGACTACCTTCCACATGGGATCCTTGTTATAATGTCATTGGGCTATTGTCAACAGGCTTTTCTATAATGAAATCTTTTGACCATTTTAGAACTGACTTTCATTGAATAACTACATCTTATAGTCAATAGTGTGACCAAAAAAAAAAAACAAAACAAAACCCAAAAATAAGAAAGTATTACCCTTGTATATTGACATGGAAGATAGAACAAGGCCATTCCATAGAGGGCGATCCTCCAAAATTATAAAATAGGTGAGAGTTACTAACATTATAAAAAGGGGTTCATGACTATTTATGAAAATAAACAGTAATCTGAATTAAATGTTACTAAGTTTACATAAGCAGACAATTTAAAGTCATGGACTTTAGAATGAATGCAGCCTGGGTTCAAATCCCAGCTCTACCATTTACATTTTATTAGACCCTAGGCAAGTTACTTAACCTTTTAAAATTTTCTCATATTTAAAATCGGAACAATACCATCGGTCTCATAGAGCAATTGAGATAATTAAATAAAATAACGTGTCTAAAAGAAGGACACTACATAATGATCAAGGGATCAGTCCAAGAAGAAGATATAACAATTGTAAAAATTTATGCACCCAACATAGGAGCACCTCAACACAGAAGGCAAATGCTAACAGCCATAAAGCGGAAATCGACAATGACACAATCAGAGTAGGGGACTTTAACACCCCACTTTCACCAATGGACAGGTCATCCAAAATGAAAATAAATAAGGAAACACAAGCTTTAAATGATACATTAAACAAGATGGACTTAATTGATATTTATAGGACATTCCATCCAAAAACAACAGGATACACTTTCTTCTCGAGGGCTCATGGAACATTCTCCAGGGTAGATCATATCTTGGGTCACAAATCAAGCCTTGGTAAATTTAAGAAAATTGAAATCATATCAAGTATCTTTTCCAGCCACAACACTATGAAAGATATCAATTACAGGAAAAAAAACTGTAAAAAGTACAAACACATGGAGGCTAAACAGTACACTACTAAATAACCAAGAGCTCACTGAAGAAATCAAAGAGGAAATCAAAAAATACCTAGAAACAAATGACAATGAAAACACGATAACCCAAAACCTATGGGATGCAGCAAAAGCAGTTCTAAGAGGGAAGTTTATAGCAATACAATCCTACCTCAAGAAACAAGAAACATCTCAAATAAACAACCTAACCTTACACCTAAAGCAATTACAGAAAGGAGAACAAAAAAACCCCCAAAATTAGCAGAAGGAAAGATATCATAAAGATCAATCACAAGTAAATGAAAAAGAAATGAATGAAATAACAGCAAAGATCAATAAAACTAAAAGCTGGTTCTTTGAGAAGATAAACAAAATAAATAAACCATTAGCCAGACTCATCAAGAAAAAAAGGGAGATGACTCAAATCAATAGAATTAGAAATGAAAAAGGAGAAGTAACAACTGACACTGCAGAAATACAAAGGATCATGGGAGATTACTACAGGCAACTATATGCCAATAAAATGGACAACCTGAAAGAAATGGACAAATTCTTAGAAAAGCACAACCTTCTGAGACTGAACCAGGAAGAAATAGAAAATATAAACAGACCAATCACAAGCACTGAAATTGAAACAGTGATTTAAAAATCTTCCAACAAACAAAAGCCCAGGACCAGATGGCCTCACAGTCAAATTCTATCAAATATTTAGAGAAGAACTAACACCTATCCTTCTCAAACTCTTCCAGAACATAGCAGAGGGAGGAACACTCCCAAACTCATACTACGAGGCCACCATCACCCTGATACCAAAACCAGACAAAGATGTCACAAAAAAAGAAAACTACAGGCCAATATCTGTTTTTGCAATAGATGCAAAAATCCTTGACAAAATACCAGCAAACAGAATCCAGCAGCACATTAAAAGGATCATACACCATGAGCAAGTGGGGTTTTCCTAGGAATGCAAGGATTCTTCAATATATGCAATTCAATCAATCTGATAAACCATGTTAACAAATTGAAGGAGAAAAACCATATGATCGTCTCAATAGATGCAGAAAAAGCTTTTGACAAAATTCAACACCCATTTATGATAAAAACCCTGCAGAAAGTAGGCATAGAGGGAACTTACCTCAACATAATAAAGGCCATATATGACAAACCCACAGCCAACGTTGATCTCAATGGTGAAAAACTGAAACCATTTCCACTAAGATCAGGGACAAGACAAGGGTGCCCACTCTCACCACTGTTATTCAACATAGTTTTGGAAGTTTTAACGACAGCAATTAGAAAAGAAAAAGAAATAAAAGGAATCCAAATCAGAAAAGAAGAAGTTAAACTGTTGCTGTTTGCAGATGATATGATACTATACATCACGAATCCTAAAGATGCTACCGGAAAACTACTAGAGCTAATCAATGAATTTGGTAAACTAGCAGGATACAAGATTAATGCACAGAAGTCTCTTGCATTCCTATACACTAATGATGAAAAATCTGAAAGAGGAATTAAGGAAACACTCCCATTTACCATTGCAACAAAAAGAATAAAATACTTAGGAATAAACCTACCTAAAGAGACAAAAGACCTGTACTCAGAAAACTATAAGACACTGATGAAAGAAATTAAATACGATACAAACAGATGGAGAGATATACCATGTTCTTGGATTGGAAGAATCAACATTGTGAAAATGACTATACTACCCAAAGCAATCTACAGATTCAATGCAATCCCTATCAAACTACCAATGGCATTTTCCACAGAACTAGAACAAAAAATTTCACAATTTGTATGGAAACACAAAAGACCCCGAATAGCCAAAGCAATCTTGAGAAAAAAAAACGGAGCTGGAGGAATCAGGGTTCCTGACTTCAGACTATACTACAAAGCTACAGTAATCAAGACAGTATGATACTGGCAGAAAAACAGAAATATAGATCAATGAAACAGGATAGAAAGCCCAGAGATGAATCCACGCACATATGGTCACCTTATCTTTGATAAAGGAGGCAAGAATATACAATGGAGAAAAGACAGCCTCTTCAATAAGTGGTGCTGGGAAAACTGGGCAGCTACATGTAAACAAATGAAATTAGAACATTCCCTAACACCATACACAAAAATAAACTCAAAATGGATTAAAGACCTAAATGTAAGGCCAGATACTATAAAACTCTTAGAGGAAAACATAGACAGAACACTCTATGACATAAATCACAGCAAGATTCTTTTTGACCCACCTCGTAGAGAAATGGAAATAAAAACAAAAATAAAAACAAATGGGACCTAATGAAACTTAAAAGCTTTTGCACAACAAAGGAAACCATAAACAAGATGAAAAGACAACCCTCAGAATGGGAGAAAATATTTGCAAATGAAGCAACTGACAAAAGATTAATCTCCAAAATATACAAGCAGCTCATGCAGCTCAATATCATAAAAACAAACAACCCAATCCAAAAATGGGCAGAAGACCTAAATAGACATTTCTCCAAAGAAGATGCACAGATTGCCAACAAACACAGGAAAGGAGACTCAAGATCACTAATCACTAGAGAAATGCAAATCAAAACTACAATGAGGTATCACCTCACACCGGTCAGAATGGCGATCATCAAAAAATCTACAAACAATAAATGCTGGAGAGGGTGTGGAGAAAAGGGAACCCTCTTGCACTGTTGGTGGGAATGTAAATTGATACAGCCACTATGGAGAACAGTATGGAGTTTCCTTAAATAACTAAAAATAGAACTACCATACGACTCAGCAATCCCACTACTGGGCATATACCCTGAGAAAACCATAATTCATAAAGAGTCATGTACCACAATGTTCATTGCAGTTCTATTTACAATAGCCAGGACATGGCAAGCAATCTAAATGTCCATCAACAGATGAATGGATAAAGAAGATGTGGCACATATATACAATGGGGTATTACTCAGCCATAAAAAGAAACGAAATTGAATTTTTTGTAGTGAGGTGGATGGACCTAGAGACTGTCATACAGAGTGAATTAAGTCAGAAAGAGAAAAACAAATACCATATGGTAACACATACATATGGAATTAAAGAAAAATAATAATGGTTCTGAAGAACCTAGGGCCAGGACAGGAATAAAGACGCTGACATAGAGAATGGACTTGAGGACACGGGGAGGGGGAAGGGTAAGCTGGGACAAAGTGAGTGAGTGGTATGGATATATATACACTACCAAATGTAAAATAGATAGCTAGTGGGAAGCAGCCACATAGCACAAGGAGATCAGCTTGGTGTTTTGTGTCCACCTAGCAGGGTGGGATAAGGAGGGTGGGAGGGAGACGCAAGAGGGAGGGGATATGGGTATATACATATGCATATAGCTGATTCACTTTGTTATATAGCAGAAACTAACACATCATTGTAAAGCAATTATACTCCAATAAAGATTTTTAAATAATAACGTGTCTAAATGGTACAGTTAAGAGTTCCATAAGTGAGAGTTTCTTATTGGTCTCAAGTCATTATGGTTTTAATAATTTTTAAGCACTGGCCTTTCATGCCATTGTCAGAAAAATGTGTCTTTCCCCACAATGTATCACTGCTTCAGAAATTATGAACAACCCCTCAAATAGTTAATTTTTTATCATTCTTAATTTAAGGTATTACTGCAATGTCTAATTAGTTTTTTGATGAATATTTCCTGGGCATGAAGTAGGTGCCAAGCACCACGGTAAGACCTGAGGGTCTAGTAATGAGCAAAGCCAGACATATAGTTCCTGCCCTCTTTGATATTCTTGTAGGGAGAAAGACACTCACGAGGTAATTCCACAAACAAATCTAAAATTGCAACCACTTCAGCAGTTAGGAAGGAGAGAAACACGGAGTTCTAGGAGTCTCTCCTGGTCAGATTTGGCCTAGTCAAAGGCTCTGAGAAAAATTTTCCAAGAAATCGCATTGTGACTGAATTGGAAGGGTGATTGGATGTGAACCAGGTGAAGAGAGAACAGAAGATGTTCCATGTAGAGAAAAATAGCATGTTCAAAAGTCCTATAGTAGGACAGAGGAGGGAGAATGCAAGTGAAAGGCCATTGTAGCTGGATTAGTACAGGGAGCAGGGAGAGAGAGGTTTGAAATGAGACTGAATTTTGTTTCCAGAACAAGCCAAGTCTTCTAGGTCATTTAAAGTGTTTTGTTTTTATTCTAAAATAGCAAAGAGACACTATTTAAGGTTTTACGAAGAGCTAATATGATCAGATTTGTTTTCACAGATTAGAGGGTGTTTGGAATGGCTATTTGACAGCCTGTTAGGAAGATGTTGCAATAGTTCCTATTATAATGTCTTGGACTTGGATGGAGGTGGTGAAGATAGAAAGCTGTCAATATATTCAGATACATAGAATGAAGTAGAAGGAGATATCAAGAATAAGTGTTGAGGTACCTTGTGGTCATATAAGATAAGTGACAAATAGGCAGTTGAATGCATGGACCTGGACATGAGAAAAGAGACCTGTACTGGGGTAATGTATATGTTAGTCATCTGGGTGTAAGCACTAACTGAGGGACATGGCATAGAAGAGGTAAAGGGAATTATTGGGTTATTAACAAGACTGGGTTATTTTTTAGGTAGGGCAATGAAAAGACAAAGACTAGAGTGTTACTAAAATTAGAGATTGTGATATCTTAGCCGATTATGGAATATACTAAGCTAGTATTTTGTAGTCATTTATGGAAATTTAGCAAACATTCCCAAAACTTCTAGTGGCTTGTAGAAGAGTTAGGGGTACAACGAGAGAGACTATGCATAGAATGTTAGTGTAATTGAATCTAATGCCCTTTCTGAATCCAAAAAATAGTGACTTAGTCTCTCTCTGTCGCTCTTTTGCATGTACACATTCTTCAGCAACTTTTAAAAATTTTATTAAATGAACAAGAGTCAAATATGTGGGTCATTTCTAAAGTCTCTAGGACTGTACGTTGTGTGTACTTCACTCATGTTTCCATCTCATTATTCTTATTTTCCCTTTTTCCTATATTCTTGGTTAATTTAATAAACTTTCAAATTTATTTTTTTTCTGTTGCTATTTTGTGTCTATATTTGTTAGCCATAAAGTGAATTGTAAAGATAATTTTTTCAAACATAATTGAATATAAATAAATTAAAATATAAAATCTGTAAATACTTGTTTGGTGAAATTTTCCCTAAATATTATACAAATGTACCAGAAAGGTATATATGTCTTGGCATCTTTCTCCTAGTGAATTTTTATTTAAGATTGGTAATAAAAGAAAAGCAAAGACTTTAAATTCTTAAGAATTTAAATTCTACCTTCTTCTTTAAGCTTTTAAGTTTAATAAGAATAGGCTAACATCCCTCCAAAGGCCAAATGGAAATAGTTTAAAAAGTAGAATATCTCCCAACACATCCTTCACTTTGAAGTGGATTTTTTAAAGGAAAGTGTGTACATAGATATCTTGTAGCCAAATAACTGGTCTTGATGCATATTAAAAAGCTGGTCTTTCAACTAGTTATCATTCGTTGACATTTGGATATGTTGAAGTCCTGTTTATTTCACTTTCTGTTCTCTAGATTTATTTGCTTGAAATAATTTAGTAGTGAAATATATACTTGCATACTTTGAAATGTGTCTGTTCTGCCTTTTTAGCCAACAGAATAGACAGAGGAGTTTTGTTGTTTTGGGTGTGTGAGTGTGTGTGTGTGTGTGTGTGTGTGTGTGTGTGTAGTTTATTTTTTTTCCTGGTGAAAAATATTTTAAGTTATAGGTATACTGCCAGCAAAAAGCATTTCTCTACAGCTCATTTGTTATATAGAGACTGCCAGAGTGAATTGAGGGCCTGATATGAGCAGGCAGTGGACCTTTGAGCTAGGTGCTTGTTCTCACTCCTTTTTTATGATATTTGATGGTTCATTAGAATTCTATCTTCACACCTAGCAAAACAGAACGTAAGCATAAATATGATGTTTATTGTCAGAGGAAAAAAAAGCAGTAAAACACTTAGGGCTATTGAAGTTTCATCTTAGTCATTTTATCTTGAAATGATGACTTGCCCTTGTTTTATTCTGAATTCACATTTACCAGTGTAAATGCATTACCCATCCAGTGGTACTGAGGAAGAGAGGCGCTACCAGGACGCAACATTCTATGTTCCACAGAAAAGTGCTTCTTTTTGAACTAAGAATTTGCTGGAGATTAGGGTCAAAGTGAAAGACTTAGGGGAGGGTTTTTGAAGCTTGGCACGACTGACATTTTGATCCAGTTAATACTTTGTCCTGGGGGCTTGTTCTGTGTATTGTAGGATGTTTAGCAGAGTCCCTTGCCTCTATTCACTATATACCAGTAGCGCCCCCCCTTACTTGTGACAACCAAAAATGTCTCTAGACATTGCCAAGTGTCCTCTGGTAGGAGGGCAAAATTGCTCCTAATTTACAACCCCTGACTTCAGGTAATTTATGAATAAGTTTTAGTAGTTAAAACACATGAAAAGCTACGATACATAAACGTCTCAGAAGTACACCCCCACACCCACACATACATGCAAACATGAAAAAAATAGAGTTCTTAGGTAATTAAAGCATTTAAAAAATATGTTATACCATTATCTTAAAATAAGAATAAAAACAGCACCTTTGCTAATTCAATCCAATTTCCATTCTTAGAAATACTTTGTAAACCATTGACTAAACCTGCTGAAAATTGATTTCCTTTAATCTAACCTATTTTTAATGTTTGATTATTATCACAACTGTATTATCAATATTAATCTTCTCTAAAGATTAGCAAGTTCTGAATCACATTGGTATCTTTATCCAACAGTTGATTCTGGTAGTCTGATAAAAATAATAAATCATGACTATATTTACTTTTGCATTTATTAAGGGCAATTATATTATCTATTTAAAGAAATAAAACCTTACAGGGAAACAGAATAGTCTGCAGAGATAACTAATATTTATTTATCACTATTGGATTGGCCGTTAATCACTTAATGCTCATTTCTCATCTCAAATGAAGCAATCGTTAGGCAAATTTTTGGGTTTTTGTCTTCTTTCATTTGTTATAATATAAAATAAACATAAATTAAATAATTTAAGCAAAATTTTGGGTCAGTCTGTGATTTGGGCAATAAAAATAAATTATTTCCCAATTTTTACGTACTTTGTTTTGTTTTTCATCAATTAATTTGTCCAATTAAATTTGATTTTTCTATAAGTGTACTAGTCCATTGCCTGGCAACATTACAAAGTTTTGATTCAATCAACAGTAAAAACAGGTTTCATTCTACACAAATGTTTCCCTATTGCATCATCTAAAGCACTGGAATGTTAAATGTTTATTTAAAGTATAATTAACAAAGGCTTTTCCCTCATTCAGTATTTCACTCAGTGAATGACAGGACAGTTATATTAATAATTCTATTCCTGGGGTAGCTTGCTATGTTTTTAGTTATGAATAACATATTAGTGTCTTGTTTGAGGGTAGTGACCCCACTGGAATCTGAGCTACTTGATGTAATCGTACGTAAATCTTTGATTGTGAATCAGAAAATAGAATCCTGTGTACTAGAAGAAAATCTACTGAGATCAAACTTTCTGTTTTTATGCTCAGCTTTGTGCTTCTATTTTTTTAGTTTAATTTGGAATATCATGGGTCAAGAGATGAGTTCTGTAGAGATAAAAAATAGGCATGAAAGGATTATAGTACATGGAAGTGGTAGACAGTAACAAGGAACAAAACTGTGTATTGCACCTACGTAGGTAATCTTTACTTGAGTCTTTTCTATACTTTCTTGAGAGGCAGGTTTAAAAGAAAATCAAAATCAAATTAGTTTGACTCTATTTTTCCCTAAATCTAAGAGGTTTGACTAAATAGCTCTCCCTCAATAAAACATATGTACAGTAATCTTGTAAGTACATATTTATCTGTAATTCTAAACAGGTGTAAAATTTGAAAAAGAAAACATAATCTAAATATTCTAGGCCTCACTCAGTAAAAGTACAGATTGTGTTGCTTTGCTCCCTTATCACTGTGATCCTGGCGATGTTCATCACTACTGCTCTTTTTAGTAGCTAATCACTGACTTCAGGCCTTGTCTGAAGTGTTTCTATTCTAATAGTAATTATGATGCTCAATTACTGGCTGAGAACATTGAGTTAGGGACAGTACATTCCCAGAAATTTATTTTCTTTCCTCTCCTGCAGTTGACTATTTTCTTTTCTTTTCTCACGTTCCTGATTTTTTCTTTTCATTCCAGGAAGAAAAACATTCCATTTTTTCATGACTAGAAGTATATTCATTTAAGAACACAACAAATCAATTGTATTTTCAAATATTCACTTTTCTACTTCATTATAGGTAGAGAGAGTACATGTGATTGTATAGCCAGCCTGAAAGGTCACATACATATGTGCATGATACTGACATATTTTTAAGAAAATATGAAGTACTTAAAGGTCACAGTTAACTTCTATGACCCAGATAGAGGCAGACATTTCCAATAAGATTCAAATTAGCCTTTTCTCTGACAGTAACAGCACAGAGACCAGACATAAAATAAAGAACTTGGCCCATCAGGCCAGCAGCCAAAATAAAACAAGGCACCCTGAGTTCAATCAAACAACTGGATAGAAGAATTTTAATATAAAATGGTAAAGGCCTTGGTTGCATCGTTTACTTTAGTTTTTATAATGCTGTATATTGATTTTCTATATATTTATAGCTATGGAAATGTTCTCTAATTTAGTTGTGCAGTCACCTAGGGAGCTTCTCTGTAATGGAGAATCCTTGGGTTCCACTCCCAGAGATTCTGATACAAGCGATCAGAAGTGGGTTCTGGGAATGTGCACTTTTAACACACCTAGGGTGATGCTGATACAGGTTATCCCTGTCAACCCTCAGGCAAACTTTGTGAACTGCCAACCACCACTCTAGGTGATTGGCACTTTTGGTCTCACAAGGTCTCAATGAGGTAGCTCAACCTTTCCCTTCCTCACTCTATTCCTTCATCTCCCTGACCACATCTGGTCTAACTCTGATTTTTAAATCTGTATTTACCAAGACTATTTCCCCAAATTTAGTCATTTATATAAGTGCTTTCAAAAATCCAAGCAACTAACCTATAAAAGAATAATCAGAATGTAACTGCAAATTCAATAATTCTAAGTATTTTAAAAAGTCACCCCAATTCTTAATTCATCCCAATGTTTTATTTCATTTTCCTATCGTCTTTATTTGAGTTGATGTATGTTTGTTTTTATATGGGAGGAAAAATATGGATTATGTGAAAGTGATTACCAAAGTTTAATTTCATGGCTGTTTCTTAAAAGTATAAATTAACTACTGTTGGGGCTATTGCAAAGATTGAGGAACAAGGCCAGAAATCAAAATCAGAGACTGAAGGAGGTTGTAATGAATAATTTGTCTGAGTTATAGTCAAGGAGGAAGTGAAAAGTCTCAGAGAGAATGCAAACATAGTAAGAGAGATAAGGGAAAATTTTGAAGTCAAAGTAGAAGAAAAACAAAGAAATAATCATAGACCAACACAATACACCACAGTAAATTACATACCATCTGAGAGATGCAAGGAGTCTCCTTTTGTTCTGTTTTGAAGTTTATACTGGTCAACAGGCAGTTAATGAGAGAAGGTGGGAAAGAGCTTTGATCTCCTAACTGACTAGATATGGAAAAGAAGCTTCTTCCAGACAAAGACACGGTCTGAGAAATCTTGTTGAAGTTATATTTGACTCCTTTTTATACTATAATAAATAGTCCCTAGAGGCATGATATTTTATTGTGACTCTAATGACTCTTGGTTGAAACTGACAATATTGATGTCATTTCACCATTCCAGTCAGACTGACAATAGTTAATTAAAAAAAAAAAAAAGTTCATAAGAATCTTCCCAAAATGATACATAAAAACCACGTCTCTCAGTTGAGAAAAAAGAACTTGTTTCAGCAGAACACTGGCAAGATCATCTTCTTGGAGAGTTATGTTATAAAATGTGAACAAACTTCTTCAGTGTCATCTTTGAATACTGGCCTGTGTTTCTATTAATACTATGTAAATGTTATGGAAATAGAACATGCTGGATGCTTCATCTGTCTCAGAGAGTGGTTGGAAGATGACAAAGGAAAAGAGAAGAACTGCTTTAGTTAAGATGGTAAAGAAAGGATGAAATCTCACTCAGCAGCAGCCCGTGGATAATGAACTTGGGCATCTCTGTCATGCACAAGGAGGCATTGTGTGAATGTGAGGGATGGATCGACAGGCTCAGAAAAGAACAGAAATGTTGAGCCTTGCTTTCAAAACCAAGTCTTAAGAGAATTGTGAGTCTGAAGCAGACAGACAGGCTGATGAATAGAGTTGTCAGGGAGAACGTGAAGCAAGAGTGAATTTGGGTGATGCGAGATAACAACTTTCAACATTCCTTTGGGGATTCTGCTCTTTAGGCTGATGAGAGGGTGAGAAGTGCTGATAGATTTTTAAAAAGAGGCCTGAAGACAAGTGGAGCAAATCATAGAGGACAACTGGGAAGCATTCATTCATTATTTTCCATATCATTTGGAATTGCCATATCACTTTCCCTCAGAAGACCAAAAGCTTCTTTGCAGAAGTAGACTAGCATAATCTAGCCCTGCAGTTAAGGCTGCAGGTCTGGAGTTAGGGTTCCTGGGTATAAATTCTGTCTTTATAGATTGTGATACTTTCCTTATCTTTTAAAAAATTGCACATCTTAATTTCTGTGTTTTATTTTCTATTCTATGAATAATTATTTTACCAAAATTACAATGTTGTGTGGATCAAATGAGAAAAACTCTGTAAAGTGTGTAGTGCAGTGAGTGGCACAAATAAACATTAGCTATCTAGCTTAATTTCTGGACTAAGATTTCAGTTATAGAGATCTTCCAGTTTTCAGATAATTTATAATCAAAGGAGAGACACCATACCAATAAAGACATAATTATTGACACTAGGAAATTTTTTTTATATTAGTACAACATAAGAATGCATTTTTAAAATTTATTTGAGGGGAAAATAAGTAAGAAATTATTTTAGATTAGAGAGAGCATAATGCTCTATCCTGTTGTGAAATGTGTTATAAGATTAGCAGTAAAAGAATGTTATTCTATAGATTTAAAAATAATTTAAAATATAGGTTTCACAATAGTATATAAGACTCTTCTAAAAATGATGGATGAAAATCACCTCTAGCATATGCTGTCCTCAGTGTTTTCAATAAAGTGTTACAAACCATGCATTCAAACCTCTTTGGGTCAGAACAAAGCAGAATTTAGTAAATATGCTAGCTCTATAGTTTTGAGGATACTTTTCTAAAACATACTAGCCTTATTTTAATAAAACACCTTTCCTTTAGTTGGTAGGTGGAAGTTGTATTATTGAACACAGAAATGCAGTAGGTAACCAGTATTGCTCTCCAGAACAATGTTGCAAGTGCCCAGCTGATGTTTTGCTTTATGGGCTCTATATTTAGTAGGCAGTCATTGTCTTAACCTTTTATTTATTTATTTATTTATCTGTTTATTTTGGCCTCGTGACTTGTGGGATCTTAGTTCCTCAAACAGGGATAAAACCCAGTTCTTCCCAGTTCCTCTGCAGTGAAAGCGTGGAGTCCTAACCACTGGACTACCAGGGAATTCCCTGTAGTCCAAGTCCAACACTAGGACTTGGTTTTCTGAAAAGTCATTTGTAGACAAAATTTTCAGCTCTTTCTTAGTAGTGAAAGGACATTGTGGGGCATATACAGAAGTCTCTGTTCTGAACACAAGAACCAGGACTGCTGTATGTGGTTGTACGGTGCACTATGCCCTCATGTCTAACAGGATACCATTTGTGTCATGGATATTGTTGATTTGTATGCTTATTACAACAATTTTAAGGAAGATGATAGTACAGAATCTGGTTCTAACACAATAAGAATAGATAAAAAATTACCAGCAAATGGAAATAATAAGTCTTGATAAAGGGTAACCTTTTCCTAATTTGGAAAAACATACTCTATGGATATGCAATAACTTTGACAGTAACTCAGAGGTTTGTCAATAGGACAGGGATTCCAGCTCACCTCAGTATTCTTCCCCCCTCACTCCAGCCCATCTTTTTCTGTTCAAAGCCCCTTTCTTCTCTCTCCTGATTCATGGAGTGCTAACTTTATTAACTCTGACACTGGAACCAATATCTTCTTTTCCTATATTGACTTGGTAGTAGATTTAATTAAAATATAAATCTTCTGGTAGATAAGTCCTCATGGCACTTTATAAATGCTTTCATTTTCTCATTATGCTAATCAATATATTTACTCTTGTATTTGAAAATCACTGTCAAGGTGTTAGTATTTTTAAGATTTATTTTCTTTAAATAAAGAGTGATTGAACTATTGGGGATTATCATGATCAGATTTTGATAGAGGGCACTTGGTAGAAGAAAAACAAGTAAAATTTATTTTTAGCTATAGGGAAGAAGGTTGTGTGTGTGTGTGTGTGTGTGTGTGCGTGTGTGCGTGTTTGTGATGATACGTATTACTATTGGTAGAATAAAGAGAGTTGGGTTCCAAATTTTATAAATGAAACATTTATTGAATACCATTATGGCTCAAGCAAAAGAGCATATATGTTGTGATCAGAATCTTGCTTAGAATAAAAATATGAATTCTTTATCATGTGACTTCAGGAATGGCAGTTTTGTTTTAGAAAAAAATATTTTTAATGTAATTCAATAAGGAATGATTTCTCTTTAAGCATAAGGGGTTTTGATAAAATGTATCTTTTAAAATATATCTTTTTATAATTCCTGCTTCATAGATGGTGTATGTGTGTGTGTGTGTGTGTGTGTGTGTGTGTGTGTCTGTATGAAATACAGAGCTTCTAAATGTTAACTCTTTTTCTAACCTCTTCCAATTCCATGAGCTCCAAAAACCATTTAAAACTGCTTAGAATACTTCTTATTCATTTAGTCCTCTTTCTAGCCATATTATAACTTCTTTTAAATTGGGCAAATGATATTCATGACTATGATATATGATATGATGCATTAAGATTAGGTCCTACTTGTTTATTTTTAAGTATAGGATCAAAGTGAGTTACTCAGAATTGATAGAATTTATATTGTATAATTTATGTCATTCCTCTTTCAATTAAGGACTTGAAATGACTGCATTGGAGTCTTGATGAAACCATGAGTCAATGTGAAAATTTGTTTATTGACAAAAGGAAGCAACATGATGCCAGATATAATTCTAGGTAGCTTACGTCGTTACCTAGTGGAACTGTAATTTTCTGTGTAACCTTGGGCAAGTTATTTTTGCTTTCTGTGACTCAGATTTAAATAGGGATAATAATAAGACCTATTTTATAGGGTTACTATGTTGATTAAGTAAGTTAACTGATGCAGCACAATTAGAATGATATTTAGCATATAGTAAATGATCAATAAATGTAAAATATAATCATCATTACCAACATCTCACTTAATCTTCAGAAAAACTTATGTTGAGGTATTATTGTTATTATTTTCATATTACAGAGGCGGAAACTGAGGCTCAGACAGGTTGATGCCAGCCTTATCTACTTCAAAGAAGTATTTGAGATTTAAGCAACAAAAAGGATATGAAAGCACTTTTGAAAACATGAATCACAGTACAAATAAAAGGAGTTAAGGTATTATTTGAGCTAAAGAAAACAAAGACTAGCAAGTACCTGTTAATATAACTAGATATACAAGTAGTGAAGTGTGAAAGAAACAGCTTCTGCATATGGGCTGTAATTTATGAGGAATATGATTCTCACCAACTCTAGAATTATAAACTGTGCTCAGAAAACCCTAAGGCAAATCTTCCATGGTATTAAGAGTAAAAGCTCTTTAATCTGACATTGGTTTATTTAAATCATAAGCAATTAGAAACAAATGCCATTTCGCAGTCGACTCCATGCTCTGTTGTTCTTTAATGAAAATACTGGATAATCCAAACATAATTAATTCAAAGTTTATTTTTATGGGTATTATCTTTAATATTAATGAGGTTTGCCCATGTCTATATGAGTTGTGATTTCTGAGATTTCTTTCTCTGTTCTCTATTCTATAAAGAAAGCTGAATAAATGAAGACTAGCTAAAAGATCTATCATTTTATGCATATAACTTTTATACTAATATGCAATGTGATTTTGTTTTTTGCTTATTTTATCGAATAGAATAACCTCAGATTAGCTGTTGTAAGAATTGCATTTTCTATGTGTACCATCCAACTGATTATGTTTTTAAAAATGCATTTGCCCCTTATGCTGGAAAAATTACCCAGTTAACATCATGATAATAGTAGTGATTTTCAGAAAAAGATTTATAAGTCCTTTTCTCTGTAATTTACTTGCTGTTTCTGACAACCCTTCACAATGGTTGTAATCACTGTGGTGATTTTTCCCATTAACTTTGCCCATCACTGCTTCACTTACATGTTTTTAAGTACTGCAATACCTTTCTCAGTTTGCTTTTGACTGTAATTAGTCAGAGTTACTTTTGTTTTATTTAATTGTTAAGAACTTTCCACTTATAAACACTATAAACCTGAGTCAAAAATATTTTTCTCTCAGCAAGAAACACCGAATCATGGAATTTTATAACTTAAATAGATGTTAGAGATCATCTAGCCTTACCAATCAACACATTTAATAGATTAAAAGAAAAGGTTTTTCAGAGGTTAAATGTCAAGGCCAAGGCCACATAGAGATTACATAAGAGACTAGACCTTTTGATTCGCTCTCCATTGCTTTGTAATTCACACGTAAAGTGGCTTAGTATTAACAGTGAGCTAAATCTAAATGTGCAAATCTAAATGTGAATAATTATTGCTTATCCTAGTAGTCAGGGAGAAAGCTCCGAGAGTGCAGATGCTTTGAAGCTTTTGTTTACTGTTGTACTCCTAGTGCCTAGAATAGTGCATGTCCTGTATCAGTAAATATTTTTTGAATAAATAAATGAATGGTTAGTTAAATAAAAACTCATCATATACACACAAAATTTTCTTTTTTCTTCCCCTTAATTACTTGGATTTTTAAATAGTGTTAATTGTGTTTTTACTTATTGCTTTAGTTATCCAGATAATTTATTTTTCTTTTTTGTATATTAAATATAATCTCACATCTACATTAAAGGTATAATCTTCAGCTAGCCAGCCAATTTTTTTTTTAACCGTAGGAAGTCATACAACACATGATTAATATTTTTCTAATTTAACTAAATGCATTTATCCATTCATTAATATGTGTCAAGCAATTAAATTGCATGATATAAAGAGCTACAACTGAAACTAATTATTGTAATTATGAATCATAGGTTAAAATACTCTAATATTAAGTTAACTTGCTGGTTTTGAGAATTTCAAAGAGAAAATACAGGTTTAGAAACATTTGCTCAAATAGTTAAACTATGTCTAAAGTCTCCCCATCACATTCATTGCATGTGAAAGAGTTTCCCAGGAATATTTCATCATCTTCTTTTCCTTCTTCAGTAGTATCTATGCACCTTACATCTGCCCTGCTGCTAACATTCAGTGTGATTTTTTTTTTGTCTCAGATCAGATACTATTAAGACCTGGGAGCTAGCTAGGCTTAAAATATCTATTCTTGGTAGCTTAATTTAGAGAGTGTCACCCTAGAGAATCTTATGATTAACCACAACTATGGGCTTTAGTGTAACAAAGGTAATAAAGATCATCACAATGAATCTTGTATTTGAGTAAGTACCTGAAATGGCATGCAACTCCATTTAGATATTACAAAAAAAGAGAGAGGAAAAAAACAGAAAAAAGATGCAAGAACCTGTATTCCTGTCATCTCTTTAGTGTTGAATTAGCAAGCTGGTGATATATGAACCTGTGTAAATTATGCTGTTTTTCAGTGTACCCTGGGGGAAAACACCCCCCAAAAACAAAAAACAATGCTTAATACACAGCACTCTCCAGACGTCATCATGTTTACTACTGAGTCTTTCGTTGGTATGCTGGCCACATTGTGTTTGCAACCTAGGCTGCATCAGGGTCTGCCCGCAGCCAATGCAGGTTGTAAGTGATCTGAGCTGGTGATCCAGGCTCGGCCACTGCAGGATGTTTGCCCCTTCTCCAGACTCCCTGGGTAGCTTTAAAAGTAGAAATCTTTTCCAAGTTGTTGAATTCATAGAAACTGGCCCAGAGGTACTGAAAGGCTTCCTGAGAGATTCTGGCTTTTCTCCTAGATTAGTTGGTTGTTAATAATTCTGACTTCCCAAATAGCAACAATGATTCAAACTGTTCTTCCTCCTTGCCCAGTGGCATAGCTCAAGATGCATGAGTAATGTAGCCAGGCGTCAAAACACTGGACTTTGAAGGAAAACAGACCTGAGCATTTTGGCTATAAGTAAATGGAGGACTTCACGTAACAATTCTCCAAGCCTGCCAAGATACAGGCATCCTTGACCAGTTCTTAAAGCTTTCCACTTGCAGACTATGGTCACGTCAAGCACTTTGGCATTTTCAGTCTTATTTCACATGTCATTCTAGTGACTGCACCTCATGTTTCTTTCCTGGGGCCTGTTCAGTTGTAGGTTCTTGGGAAATTCTTGCTCTTTTTTCTCCTTTATTACTTTTGGGATTTACCTCAAGGCAGAGAGAAAAATAGAAGTCCTGCCTTTCTTGGTAGGAGAGGCATGTTAACCAGGTTAAAGAAATAACTAGCACTTTTACCAACCAGATGACAATACACAACAAAATGATCTTTTCATTTCCAAAGGCTGCCAAGCAGGAGAGCCACTCCAGTTCAGTATCCCAAGTATGAGAAGCCTTTTATGACCATGAGGGAGGAGTAGGACTAAGGCAAGATGCCACATCTGGCATAATTCCAAAATACTGACTAGAAATTCAAGGCAACAAGATTAATCAGAGTGAGGCATCTTGGAGCTCAGGAGGCCCTCTGTAAAAATAAATCTTAATTTTATTAGGAATTTTATTTTTCCTCACTTTGGAGAAATTTCAATTTTTGTTGTAGTTAAGGCATTGCAAACACTATTTATTTGATTTTGAAATAAAACACATTGAAAAAATTTTCCAATTACAAAAGAAACATGGATTCACTGTAGAAAGCTTAGAAAACATAAAAAAGCAAAATGCAGAAGACATAATTGTTCTAACTTTTAAATAACCATTATTAACATTTGCTGAAATGTTCTCTACATATATTTTTCAAATGAAATCATATTTTGTATATGTTATATAGCCTGCTTGTCCAGCTTAACAATAGATATCAAAAATATTCCAAAGTCATCAGGTACTCTGCTACAATGTGATTCTAATGGCTGACTAGTATTCCATCATGTGGCTAGACCATAAGTTACCTGACAATATCCTGTTGATTGTTTAGGTTGCTTCCAATTTGCCTCTGTTATTATTTCTTTCCTTATGATCTCTTAATACTCTGCTTATGCTGGTAATGCACCAAATGAATACATTTGTTGCCCTCTTTTGCTGTGAGCACCTTTAGCTTGGGGATTTGGTCTTTTTAAATCATTGTAGCACCATGATCTAGTCCAGAATCAATACAGTAAATGATAAGTATATACTCAAATTATATACATGAACCTAAAAATTAGGTTTGATATACAATAGATGTAATAAGTTTTGACATATAGCAAAGACTAGTCTTATTATGGAATGCTAGATTCATTCAGAGATAAATCCCTTACAGTATGATCACCATGCCTTCAAAGAGCAGTGGAGGGTCTAGAGACCCCTTGCAGATACAGAGTTTCAAACATGTGTTTCTTTTCAGAGTTGTTTTTTGTTTGGTTTTTTGTTTGTTTGTTTATTTATCACCAAGGGGCATTTCCTGAAACCTCTAACTGCAACAATCATAGTTTAACTCTGTTAAATAAATTCTGGTAATAGTAGATTAGGTTTTTAATTCCAGCTCTGCTATTCACCAGCTCTTTAACTTTGGGTAAGTTATTTAATCTTCTGCATCACTTTTCCCTATCTGTAAACTGTGAGTGAAAATATCCACCTCACGCATTTAACAGGAAAAATTAATTCAATTTTTTAAAGTAAAATAAAATAATGTATTAAAAATAACAATGCCTAATAAATAGCAGATAATTAATGTGTGACTCCTTAAACTTATTTTTCCTTTTCTTAAATCCTCTTGATGCATAGGACTGATTCCACTTCAGTCAGTGACTTGGTTTCCTGAGGATTAATGCTTCATGTAGTCTTCATCTGTTTGGCAGAGGTACGGAGAACACATTCTATGTAAGAAAAATGAGGTAGCCCTTGCTTTCTTATTTTCCGTTTTCTTAATAGCTATAAACACAAAAGCAGTTGCTGCATGTCAGAGGAGCCTGAATGCTATGTATTTGTAGTTAGTGAAGGGCGAGGCAAGCAACTCTGAAATGCATGCTTCAGGACTCTGCTCTTGATACTTTCTAGAGTCTATCATAAGTTAGAGCTGATTTTATAATAGGATAGACACAGGAAAGAACATTGTAGATTGTCCAAACTTCTGCTAAAGTAGAACTCTGTGGTTTGCAGCTCGAGGGAAATAGATGGTTCCTTGGGCACGCTCCTCTGTGACTGGGAGTTTAAGGTGTGTTCTGGGATAACAGATATGTGAGCTGCCCTCAGAGTGCCCTCAGTCCACGCCAGCTGAGTCATCTAGTGGCTAAACTGGGATCACAATTTTTCACGTTCACATCTATTTTTATAGAACTAAGCCTTCCATGTTCTTAGAGATAAATGCCTGTTTATTGGGGTACAAAAATGGACAAGGAGGGTCTTCTGAGCCCCAAGGAACTGGATGAGAGAATCTTAGTCAATTCCAGGCTAGAATTGAATTGTCAGTCTAACAGCTGCATTAAGATGCAGGCTTTGTGCTGCATCTAGCAGTATCAGGCTGCTCATCTAATTGGCGGGTTCAGGTTTCAGTGATGGGGTGGAGAGAGGGGATACAGGAAGGAAGGAGAGCTAAGTGGCGCCTGGGAGCTTACCTTGTGTTCTAGTGTCTCTCTGAACAGTAATTATTGTCATGTGTTCAAAGACTTGACAGCAGGAACAGAGAATCTCTTTGGTGAAGTGCCTAATCTATATTTGGGTCGGTCTGAGTGTCTTTGGACATGCAGGAGATCCCAGAGAAACAGCAATTAGTGATTTATAAATGCAAAATAGCACATTATGGCTGAGCATGGATCCCTTGCCCTCCTGAAAGCTCTAAGTTCCATGAAAGAAAAAGGTAGCCCTTTGATGTAGGTAGGAATGCAGATACCTGTTTCAGCCACCGCTTATGCCCCTGCCCTCCAAACCAACAGTACTGCATAAAAGAAGGAACTCATGCAAGCGAGGAGCCCCTTAGGGCTCAGAACTGTTTTGTTTGCTTACAGATGGATAGAAACAGGCAGAGTTCAAATTAACTGGAAGATGTAGCTCTACCTTTTTAAATGTATCTGATGTGTACCTTAGATTGAGAAACGGAGGTAGGCTGAAAGAGACATGTTGGGACCAGTTTTACATAAATTCTGCTCTATTTAATTTGTGTGAGTTTCTTGAAATAAAGTTCCCCATTATAATTTCTTCCAAGGCTCAAGTTGTGGTCTCAAAAAAAAAAAAAAAAACAACAACATTGAAAGGGACAATGTATGCATATTTGTATTAGTTATGTGGAAACTGTATTTTTTGATCCAAAAATCAGATCGCATGCTCCACAGGTCTACAGCAAGGGCATGAGCCAAACATGCAGATAGCCTGTGCAGGCTGAAAATTTGGCACCCTGAGGAGATGGATAATTTAATGCTTTTATAATTTGCTCTTTAAATATGTATCTGTATTTATTTATATGGCAGTCTGAGGGCTACTTTGGGCATGGTTAGTGGTTTCACTCAGCCTCACCGCTTCTATTGTTCCAAGCATTTTATTTGGGATAATGGGGAGACCTCAGGAAGGTCACTGAATGTGAACAGGGTCTTGAAATATAGAAATAATTTAAATAAGCCAAGTTGCTTTAAGGAAGGCTTTCAAGATTAGGGATGTAAAGACCTAGAAATTTCAGTTATATGCAATCTCTGTGAAACCTCCATTCTAATAGCCATAACCAAGAGGGACAGAAATGATGTTTATTTTAAATAATAAATTTATTTTAAAATGGAAATAATTTATTTTGTTCTATATCCTTCTTTACCTGAATATGCTGATTATACTGACCAAGCAGTATTTTTTTCTCCCTCATTCAATCCTTTATAAGGGTTCATAAACTGGAGTTATGCTAAGAAGTTTAATGAATAGAACATAATCTAAACAAACACAATTATGATAGTTGAGGGATGAAGATAAGAAGTCTCCAGTTCTTTGAATATCCTTCAGTGTATTCACAATGGCGTAAGCTGTAGGATTTTTAAATTTATAACATCGTTGCAGCACATCCTAAAGCAGCCATTAGAAATGGTCTGTTTTGTTTAATCAACTTAGTGATAAAGAAAAAACAGAAGGAATCATGGAAAGAGGGAGGAAAGGATGAACATTGAATGTCTATTCTTTTGTTAGGTTATGGTGTTCTCTGTTTTCTATAGTTCCTCACCTCTGAATTGTTTATATCATGCACATACACACACATGTGTGTGCACACACATATACACATTCATATACATACACAGCACTTGGCCCTTAAAAGTTTTGTACTTAAAACCTCTGTTGAAAGACCCTTATTGTCCTGGTACTTCAGCTACTGATGGCTTTTGGCTAGTTGTCCAGCTTTGGACTCATTGTCAAATCCTGAATGAAATCACTATGTGAACTTGAGTGTATTACTTAAAGTTTTTGACCCTAGTTTCTTTTTTGTGTAAAATAAACAGATTACAGATAAATAACTATATTTTGTTGGATTAAATACAACAATAAAACAGTTTATCTGTTTGTTTTTTGAGAGCAGAATGACTTCATCTTTCATTAATCTGCAAGCATGCCCTTTCCCCATCTCTTCCCATATGCCAGCCGTGGTATTGTCTGTGTGTCTGTGTCAGTCCACAGCCAACTCTATTGATGGAAATGTGGCTAAATCAATTTTTGAGCCTATGCAAAATACTTATATAACAACATATACTTTATCCGGTTTCAGAAAAGTTTAAAAATAAGCTTTTCTGAAAGAAGGTAAGCTTTCAACAAGGGTCTTTTATTTTCCTTTGACTCACATACAAAGATCTGTTGCTTGATGAGCACTTAGTATATGACAGGCTAGGTACCAATGTTTATATGCATTTCTATGAAATGACTCCCATAAGAGTCCTAAGAAGAGGAAGCTATTTTTATCAAAAGTCATATCTTAAAAACCTATGCATTTAACCACTATGCTATGCTGCCTTTCAAAGCACAGAAAGGAGAACAACAGGGAATAGCCTAAGATGTGGAGACCAGGGACCAGAAATACTATCCTAGTAGCTTCTGCCTGTCTGAGAAAAATGAACAGGATAATGTATGTGTAGACTATAATTCTACGTGAAACTCTTCCATCTGATACATAAACAAGAGTTCTTATTTTCAAATGCAAAATCTTATCAAAATAATTTAAGGAATAATCATAATAGTCTTGTCTGAAGAGATATCAATTAAGAAAATGTCATCTTGTTATTGAGAATCATAATAAAAATTCATTCTAGAAGCTAAACTGTTGTCATTATAAATATGGGTATTGTTTCCACTAGAAGAGAAATCTGGCCTAGAAATCTGTCTAAATAATTGTGTTTCAGGGGGGATGGGGGTAGATGAGGTTATGTGGAATGTGGGGAATACCAATTTATTAGACTTAGACTTTCCTTTGAGTCCTTACCAGATAGTTAGAATTTGATACTGTATTATTCTTAGGATTTTTAAAGTAAATTATTAAATAAATACTTAATAATTTAATTTAAAAATTTTAAAATGTTATTAAATCCAATAATGATATTTATAATATTTTAAAACAAAGTAACACATATCTGTTGAATACCAATTGTGAATTAAGTACTTAGCATGCTAGACACTGTAGAAGTTGCAAAGAAATAAAATTAAGGAGCTAGCTTCCAAGAAGCTAACAATTTAGTTTGGGTATACAATGTCTGTATGTACAAATAATTGAGTAATACCAACATGAAGCCTCCATAGGTAATGAACTTTTTTATCCGCTAATCTATGTCCAGAACTAAGAATGGTACCTGATACCTAGTAGGTACTTAATAAATATTTAACCAGAATAGATGAATGAATAAATACATGGAAGAATGAGAGATAAATAGTTCCAGCAAATAATAGAAATCACAAAATAGTACAGGATTAATTGTCAAATTAATGATAAAGTAAATAAGTAGATGACTTATTTATCAATAGATGACTATCAATAGATAGTCATCAAAAGATGACTATTGAGAGTATTGAAAAAAATCATGTTTATAAAGGTACCCATCATGATATCTGACATTTACTAATTCCTAACAGTTGTTAGCTCCTGAAATCTAGTATAGTAATGGAGTAAACCATGTCTTTTCCATACTTAGAGATATATATTTGACGATCAAGATAGATATGATAGTTTAGGTCACCTGGAATGCAACACATTTTTTGTTATCATAGCTAATGAGTTGGCAGATGGGGGAGCACTTGCTTTTATGAGTAAATTTATTTTCTTTGTTTTTATTTCATGATTTCTTATTTGAGATCTAGACTGTAATTATCTTTCACCCATGTTCTACTATTTTGTTTTTCGTTATTACTTAGCCAGTTGCTTGAGTCTATTCCCTTTCATCAGTGATTTGTGTTTTAATTTAGTCAATATTGAATGCATTCCTTCCAAATGTACTATGGATGGCATCTTCTTAAATGCTTCTCCCTCATGAACAGAAATTGGTTTGGTTTTAATCCGTGGTAGCCTTCTGAACACTGAAATGAGTTGTTTTATATCAGTCTCTCTCTTCTGGCAATACCATTAAATATATATATCCTGAAATGGCATAATATGCAAATTGCAACAGGAAAATCATTTTAAAATATACTATTTTTAAAAAAGTACTTCCTTGTCGCATGGAATAGATATGTAGGTTTCAATTTTTATACCATTCATTACGTTTTCATTTATTTCATTTATATCAGTCATTACACACGTGGATAACTGCTTATAAGACACCTCACTACATATGCTGGGGCTAGAAAAGTGCGTCATGTTACTTAAACTCAGTGACCTTTGTCCTAATGGTAGAGTTAAGATACATACACATTATTTGAAAAGATAACTGCAAGGGGATATGGGTACAGTAAGTACCAAGTGAGTGGCACCAAAAAGAAGTGCTTTAAGAGTTCAGACAATAGAGTTAGAAAAGAGATCAGTAAGTATTGGAATCTGATCATCAGGGAAGGCTTCACAGAAGAAGAGGCAGTTGAGCTGTGCCTTGAAGGATGGACAAATTGGAGCAGGAAGAGTGTTTCATATGGATATAGGAAGAGAGAATGTGGCATGAGAACTAAGCATAAGGCAGGAATGCACAAGACAGGAGACAGCGAATTTACTGTACTATATAGGATGGAAGTTCAGTGTGGTGAGTATTAAAAGATACCTGGAAAATTGTGTGAATTATTTAAATTTCCAGAAGTAGATGGCATATTTATGAACTCTGTATCCATATAGTAGTGATTACACTATTTCAAAGCAGTTTGCATTTTACAAGTCACTTTTATATCCAGTTTCTCATTTGATCACTCCAGCAACCCTGTGAGAAACATTAGTATTATAATCACAGATAACAGAAACTGACAGTCAAATGGTGGAGGTTTACCCAGTGGCATACAACTAGAAAGTGTCAGAACACATATGTGAATCCAGCTATGCCCTAAATCCCATGTTCACCTCACCATTACATTCTACCGATCAGAAGATGAAAATTAATCATTATCACATGGCCAAAACTTGTATATACGTGAGATACCATTTCCAGCATAGTATTAAAGAATGAACATATTTTTGCCTAGATACTATTTGAATGGATGAAAGTGAAATCATCGTTTGAATAGAAGAGGTTGTTTAATTCGCATTCTCAGCATTGTTTTCAATAGAATAATGACTAGTTCATGATTCTGTGACCATGTATGGATTTTAGCCTAAATTCCTCTGGAGATGTTACAAGCTACTCTCTATATCATTATAACATATAATTAAATAGCACTTTCCTCTTTTTCCAACTGTTTTCACATTCCTTTCTTATACTGAATTGTTACAACATCTGTATGAAGTAAACATATGAGATATTATGTTATGCCCATTTAACATATGTATGAAGGCAAACAAAGTTAGAACAATCTGTCCATCATCCTACTTATATTGGTGGTGGAGCCAGATATCTTGACTCTCAGACAGACTAACAGTCCACAATTCCAGGCTGCTCCCCAGGATACTCAAGTTTGCATTTGGTAGTGTGATTTAGCACATACCAGAAGATACAGAAATATCTGCTGAGAATTTAGTGTTTTTGGATTCTTCCTGCAAACTTGGAATTTCTAACTCTCAGCTCCAGGCTTTTTCCTCATTGTATTTGGTGCTATGAAATGAACCAATTAACATTCATCTATTTTTAACTCATGCAACCATATACTCTGACACTTACCTCGGCTAGTGATTGATGGAGGGAGGAAACTTTCACTTCCAAGATGAGCTGTGTAGCAGAAAAATGGCCATGACCCTGACGTTGGACATGCACCAACCTAGCTTCTAAGTGCTAAAGACAAGAAAGGGTTATCTTCCTGGGCAATGACTCTAAAAAGAGACAAATTTCTCATAATATATTATAGTGAGGTCTGATTTATGGCTGTCTTCTCTCCTCCCTCTGGCTGAATGTGAAAGATTTCATTTGGCCTCTTACAATTTCCAGGAGGATTAAAGTATAGCCAAGGGACCCATCTGTGGCAGTAGAATGGAGTTAGTTAACCTTGACTAAAGTTAATTTAGCTACTGGAGATGGTAACAGGGAGAGGTGTGGAAGACAGATGCCAGTTCACGTTTTTCTTTATCGCATATCTTGCCACCTTCCCTAATGTTTCAACTAAGTTGCTTCTAATTTTTAGAAGCTGTATACCTCCCATTAGATATTAGTCATATAGCTTTCTCATCTTTCTGTTCTTCGATATTTATATGATCATTGTCAAGGATGTGATGGTGTAATTCAAATTCACCAACACTTTACTGTACATTTGGGTGATGATAAAAATATCAAAAGCACATCATATTGCATTTCCAGTACACTTTTCCAAGAAGGACCAAGGGTCTTATGATGTTTGATTTGGGCTTAGAAATAAACGCATCTAGTTTGGGTTATTCCTCAACAGACCAAACAGCTTTTTATATTTATATATGATGTTATATATTTTAGCAAACACCACTGTTAATCAGTGGTACAGAATAATCTCCCTCTACAATGTTTTGCTAAGTACATTTAGACACACACATGCTATGCTTCTAACCAGTTCCTCCTTACATATGTGCAATTGGAAGTAGAAGAGAAATTACAATGTGTATTTGAAAGGGGCAGGATGATTTGCTTTTCTTCTCTCTCCAAGCTGACTTTAACTCAGGGTCAAGCCAGTCACCCATGGCTGGCTGCTTTGTGGTGCAGCTGGAATACCCTGTCTGTGCAGCCTCTGCCAGCCGTGCACTTGCCAGGTCTGTGCTCCGCTGATTCCATAAAATGTTACGGTCAGGAAGCTTCTGGTAAAATTCTGTTGTTATGTATAAAGATGTTACATTAGAATAAGATTATTTCCAAATGGGCACAGGGTTAAATTAGCCATTGTAACTGTAATATTTTAGATTTAATATAACTCTCAGATATACAAGCACAAAGGATATGAAGCCACAATTTTAAACTGAGAAATAAAATGGGTAAAAGAAATCATTTTCGTCAAATGAAATGTTTAAATTTGAATAATTGGAGAACAATTTTTCTGCAATTACATATTTTCCCAGAGAAAATGAATTCAAGGCATTTCAGCCAGGTCCTCTATTGTCTTTTACTGGGTAGGCTGGCCCCCTTGGACGGAGGCTGCAGTTGTGAGGTTATACAGGGACATAAAGGCACCAAGCTCACAGGGAAGGGGAACAGCTCAGATAAATTCTGCAGATGAGAGTTAAAGTGCCGAGATGATGATGCGTCTGAATTAAGGAGCAGAGTGAGAGCCCTGTTGTGATTTTTGGTATTAAGAGACAAAGATGTCATCTATTTTGTGTGATCTATTAGTGTTGTTAGAGGAATCGAATGAAATAATGTACCTAAAAGCCCTTTGAAAAGTGTGGAAAGCTGTACAAGAACACAGGGGGCCTGGTTTGACCTACATCATACCAAGCTTTTGATTAGCTGACAAGTTGACCACAGGGTAACCAAGGGTCTGAGCTACCGTCAAACTTTGACAAAGGAGAGCTTGGTGAATGGAGTGATTTTGTTTATTAAATTTGATAAACCTAAAAGCTTTTTTTTTTAAATTTAAATTCTTATGGTTGATTAAGTTTTTTGAAAGATAGTGATTAACTTTATTGCTTTGGCATATAGAGTAGCCGTGTTAGAAAGGAAAGAAAAGGCTTTGAATCTGACTTCTCTTTTTTGGAACCTGATTCCCGTAAGTTACTGTGTGATCTCAGCCAGGTCAATTAAACTCTCCAAACCTGTAAAATAGAGTTAATAATATTTAATACCTGACATCTTTGTGTACATCAAATTATTTAATATATAATACTTAGCCTGTGTCTAATAGTTAACTATTAGTTATGAGCTAATAGTAAGCATGGAGAAAACCCAATTTCTTTCCCCTCCTGTAATAATGTAGGTCAGTGATGCTCAAAGTGCAGGTTTTAGGATCACCTGGAGGGATAAACATGCAGATTCCTGAGGCCTGTTCCAGATCTTCTAGAGATGGGTCCTGAGAAGGTGCTTTTCAATAAACTTTCCAGCTAATTCTTAAACTTACCAAACTGACAACTACTGATTTAGAGCTGTACAGTAGAGGCTAGTACTTGGTATGCATGCAGGGTTGTTGAATTTGAGAATATAGGAGCTTAATTTTAAGCCAAAGTGACCCAGTAACTGTATGGAAGTTTCCATTTTACATTCATTTTTTGCTGTCATTTGTTTTTTATCCCAAAGTCCAAAAGAGTCATTAAAGTCTCTTCAATTAGGGGGTCCTAGTGCATAAAGTTTGTCAAGGTTTTACTGTACCTGGTTGTAATTTAATGTTAGATACAGTTATAAACAGAGAGGAACTTAATAAGAAATAAGGACACATTAAATTTGGCGTATTGAAAAGCTACTTTAGAGTTGATAACCAAACTAACTGGTCAAATAAATATTTGCCCTTCCCTTGTCAAAAAGGCAGAGGGGCAAATTCAAGTTAGATGCTTATCAGCCCTGTCCTATGTGCTCGCTCACCAGCAAAGAGTTGAATATACATTGTTTTCTTTTTTTTTTTCCATTTTTTAATATTGAAGTATACTTAATTTACAATGTTGTGTTAGTTTCAGGTATACAGCAAAGTGATTCAGATATATATATATAAAATATGTATATAAATACATATATATATTCTTTTTCAGATTATTTTCCATTATAAATTATTACAAGATATTGAATATAGTTCCCTGTGCTATACAGTAGGTCCTTGTTGTTTATCTGTTTTGTATATAGTAGTGTATATATGTTAATCCATTTATTTTTGACACTTTTTAATATTGATTCATAAATCCTTCAGAGATGGGTAGAGTATGTTTAGGCTAAAAAAATGTCAATTTGACATTAACCTAAATGCCTGAACCTTATCCAAAGAATAAACTGTTGAAATCGAGGAGAGTATTAATGATATCTAATAGCTTGCTGAAAAGTGCAGAAGTCAAACTCAAGATGAGACAAAGCAGGAATAATGTTTATAAGGACCTCTCTGTGCAGAGAGGAGGTGTGTGTATGTTGGAGGTGCAGGGTGCCTCATGAATGAGGAGCAGGTGTCCATTTATAGCAGTGGGAATCGAAATGTTCTTTGTAGTGGTCTGGAGTTAATGTATAATATGAGCAAGATGTGAGTTTTTAAATTTCTTCTCTTTTCCAGCTTGCTGAAATAGCAAGGCCCTTTAACTGTTATCATGAAGACCTATAACCTGTTCAAGGGTTCTTTCTTGGCATGTGGTCGAGAGTAGAATTACCTTCAGCGGTAACACAAGTCTGTAGCTCCTATGAAAGCTCTCTGTTCACCCACAATGTAAAGTCATAGCAGACAACTTTACTGTCCTCTTCCTGTTTTCACCGGCCTTTCTTTATCTAGGAGAATCTTATTTAACCATTGCCCATGTTCTGGTGGATGCTTTCTAGCCAACAATTCCCATGTCCTTATATCTTTCCTCACCCATTGACCAATAAGAGTACAGTCTTGCTATTTCAACTCAAAATGTATCCTCTGGAATGGGATTTCTAGGAAACTGGACCACCAAAGTGCCTCCATTTTAGGTGAGATCTTGACAGTCTTGTGATCTTAGAGAAATCTTCTGATCTGGCAAGTGCTCGCCACCTTCTAGGAATGTACAAATAATTTAATATAAGCCAAAGGTCTAACATTTTGGACTGGAACCAAAGGATAGTTTATTCCTTAAGCATAAAACAACAGTCCTTACCCAATGGGCCAAGAAGTCTGCCAGCATCAATTAAAACCTAAGGTCCCAGGCCAGAGAATAAGATATTGGGTATTTTCAGATTCCTCTTAGTCTTCCTGATTTATTCCATCAGGGATAATTAGGGTGACCAAATCCCTGATTCTGCCTGTTATCCTGTGTAATTTTTAAATGGTGCCCCTTCTCTAAAATGATTCCTTCTCTGAAGTGGTCCAGTTTGGATGATAAATTATATGGCCACCCTTGTCTCACAGGTTACTTCCTTTGGGAAGTCTTTCTTGACCCTCTGGAGTGGATTGGATCCTCCTGTCCTGCTAAATGTAAGGACAGAGACTTACATAAGGACAGAGACTTTGTATGGTTCCAGGTGGTAACTCAGTGCTTAACAAGCATATAACAGGTGTTCAATAAATATTTGTTGAGCAAATGCATGCATATATCACATGCCATCTGCCAAGGCCAAGCTTGTTCCTCAGCAAGTGAGCACATGTGGTCATCTGTGGAAGAAGCTAATGCCATCTGCCCGTGCTCTGAGGAGCGCTGTACCATCCTTAACCCCTCTGAGAGACTCCTCTAAAGACTGGCTCTTGGGAAGCCACAAGCAGAGGAAAATCCCCCCTTAGAAACCACCAGAGAATCTGATGTCCATATGGGACCCATGTTTCTCATAGCGATGTCCAGAGGCCGCAGCACAGAGTCCTGTTGCTTACTCTGAGGAGACTGCCAGGCTTTGAGCTACGCCTGGAGGCTCACTTAGTGGTCTTGCCTCTGGCTTTAGTAACCTTGGTTTCTTCTACCTCACTAGAGACTCTGCCCTGGCCCCCTGCTTAGGTAGTCACTCCCAAGAAAAGAAAAAGTGAGGAAAAGGCAGAGGGACTGGAGAGAAGCAGAACAGATCCCGCTTATACCTTACACCACAGATTTTCCTCCTCCTGTGTGGCCTCATACCTCTCACCCCACTTAATGGAGTTGTTTTGGGCAGGGTACCATGTTCTCTGGGGAAATCAGTCATTTACTTGCGTAATTTAGGTGCCCTACCCATTATGGAGGACCACCTCTTCAGGTCATGAAACTCCTTTTGGAAGTTTGCCTTTTCCCAGGTGCTTCAACTCCTTTATCCCGGGAGTAAGGATCTGGCAGGGAAACCACAGCCCTGTTCCCAATAAGAACCAAACAGTCTTATCACAAAGAAAATTAACTGGACAATAAGAATAAACGCCAAGCTGTGCCATGCTAATCTGATATAATTCCAACCAAATGATGATAAAATTGGTATTTTAGTTAACGTGTGAAATCCTTTCAGTTACGATTGCTATGATTTTTTTGAAGTATTTAAAATATTTAAATATTCATGAACCACCAGCACCTGCTTATCCATTTCCTGAGTGACTGAGGAACCTAGATTAGGAATCATTACATGAGGTAATCTCAGTTCTAAAGTTCCTTGACTTTCAGATTCATTTATATCAGTTCTAATTTCCAGAGTGTTGACCACCCTAGGAATACCTGCCCTTGTGGTAATTTTCTTAGGTTAGTCCTAACATACTAATGAGTGTTTTATTTCTATGTAAATCAAAGATTAGTAGACTGCTTCTTTATAGTACCTACAATCCTTATAAAATACGAAATTTCAGTTAGCAATCTGCATTTTCAGGAATAAGGTCTTTAGTAATACAGGCAATTCTAACATTGTTGGCTGGAGATTATACAAATATAACTGATAACTGAGATGTAAATGCAAGCACCATTAATACAATACAGACAAATGTCTAAGATTTAACAGAATCTAAAATCCAAATGATGGGGGACTTTGTCTCTAGGCAAAAAATGAACAGGGAAACATTTTTCAGCTGGATAGGATATTCTCTTCTGTATGAGTACCCAGAGTTCATTGCCACTGCCTTCCTCTGGATCGATCACATTGTTCTAAATGAATGATGCTGTCAGAGTTTTAAAGAATGACAAGGAGTTCTGCAGTCAGGTCTGTATATAATGAAAATGCCCTAGCAGCTTCCTTGACTTCATAAGGGCAGCAGGATTAAATTTGAGCTTGAATTTTGAAATGATAAAACGCTGTTTGACTGCATTTTCAATATGTTTATCAGAAGAAAGCTGAAAGTACAAGATAACTTCTGCAAGAAATTTGGAAGTGAAATGGGTATCAGAACCTTCTGAAAGGAATCTGCTGCAGCTGAACATTACTCACGTTTCTACTGCCAAGAACCGGCACTGCACTTTTCTTCCAGAATTATTTTTAACTAGCTTGGAAGTCATCCAGGTTTGAATCTCCCAAAAGCAATTTTGTAAATGTGAGAGGGGCTAACTGGGTTCTGGTTCCAAAGACAGGTGCACTTGGATGTCTTTTGTACAGCTGTGAAAATCCACAGGATGGTCATCACTTATCATTCCACAGTGGAACAGCTTAAGTGTGAAATGCAGTTTCTTCCAAAGGTGATGAAAGCCAGCAAGACAGATCAAAGTTAAGCCAAGCAAATGCATACACACCCATTTTCCTTTTCTCCTTCCTCAGAAAATATCCTGACAATAAAGTGAAAGATTTATGACCAGAAACATGAGGGACAGCTGCATATACCCAACTGAAATTACAGTTACCACTTTAAACCTGTCTAAATGAGGTGCAAGTTCATTTGAAATCTCTTGTGAGATAAACTGGCTACTACCACCTGAGGGTTGTTCAAATTTTATAAAACAAGGTAAAGTAGGAGACTTTATGTTAAACAATGAAAAAACATAGGTAGAAGCTGAAATGGGAAATATTTCGGATGACCATTGTTTCTTAGTTAAAAAAAAAATCCAATTATGCCTTTTCAGTCTTTTAACATTGGAGTTGTCTTCTGTTATCACATTGAGATTAAAAGCGCCCTAGTCGTTGATAGCATTCCCATTTTACAATAACATTTTATAGATTTCATGTAAAATTTACACATATAGTTAAATATAATCAAATATAAAAGTGTCAAAGTAAATAAAATATTTAATAATGTTTTCAATTTGTCTTTAACCACAGCTTGTATATACTTATTGCCTGTGAAAATTTCTTTTAAAATCAACGTCATCTTGAACAAAGTTTTCAGAGGAGTCTTTTAATACAACTGGAGAATCTCTAATTCTCTAATTGCTCTCAAGTTGTCATAGCAGTTAGTAAGATCATTTGCCAAGGTAAAACTCTCCCTGCTAACAGAAGTGCTTGCTAACCTTTTGGGTAAAATATACCAGAATGTGTCCCATGCATCATGTAATTATTGCTTTAAAGCTCTTCTCAAACTCAGAAAAGGCAATGAATAGATAGCTCAGCAGGTAGATATTAAATACATCAAAAAGTGCCCTGGGATTAGTAGACTGTTCTGTTAGTTAGTTAGATAGAGAGGTCACCCATCTTACTTCAATAATGGAAATGTGTTTCAAAGGTTGACAAAGAAAGGAAGAAGATAGTAAACATAATGTTCCTGAAATAGCTACGTGCCCAGGCTTCAAGAAAAAAAAAGAACTTCATGATACGTCTATGGAGAACAGATAAACTTCAGCCTCTGGAAGGTTGACTGGATCCAAGGCAGAGTATGGGGGATCATTGATCTAGTACTCCACCACTAAGTGACTTAACTACTCCATTTGTCTCTCTTCTCTATATGTGATTTTTCTGCTTTTCCTTCTACCAACTGACTCCTTTACCTCTAGTTTGAATTTATAGGAGAGATGCCAGTAGGTTTAGTTTATTACTATTATTCCTGTGGTATGGGCAGATTGTTTATGTGTGGGTACATTGTGGGCCAAAGGTTAGCCTATATATAAGGGCATTTTCTGCATCAAGTGATCCATGGGCCAGTCAGCTGTGGCCAAGGGGTGGCAGCCAGCAGTCTAAGCATGTAGATGG
This sequence comes from Balaenoptera borealis, assembly GCF_965194805.1. Classification (NCBI taxonomy): domain Eukaryota; kingdom Metazoa; phylum Chordata; class Mammalia; order Artiodactyla; family Balaenopteridae; genus Balaenoptera; species Balaenoptera borealis. The sequence continues at coordinate 49,576,835 of NC_138871.1, forward strand.
AAACACTAAGAAGGAAATATTAAAGTGAGGTTGAAGAGGTAACTGGTATTTTGAGGCTCGTCTTATCTAACTTTTTTTTTCCCTGAATGATTCAAGAAAAATATTATATGTGGGAAGTTGAAAATAATTCAATTCCATAGATCAGGAGATTTCAGTTTGAATTTATGAATGTCATGATATACTTTGTGGTTAAGTATAAAGGAAGCATGTTACTCTCATATTTATTGAGCACTTACTACGTTACCAGGCACTTTGCTAAATGTTTTCATACATTGTCACATTTAATCCTCACCGTAAAGCATTCAAATGCTTTTATAGGTTTAATATTACTGTTGACACTATCAGTGTGATTCAGTTTAACCTATATAATGGAATGGAATTGTATTAATTTGTTTAAATAAAATTGACAAAGCAAGGACCAATTGAATAAAGAGATCAAACTTTAGTCCATTAGAGCTATGATTCAAGTAAGCTTCGTAAAACATTAAGCTTTGTCCAGTTTCCTGTTACAATCAATATATTTGTCAAAATATCAATTTCATACCAAACTAGATAATTATTTTTTCAATTATGAGTTGCAATAGATTTATACTTGAAATCAGTAATTCCTGGGAAGTTGTATGTTTAATATAAATATTTATTAAAATATATATGTAAATATATAATATATATAATTTGTAAAACATTATCAAGCTCCATAACTTTAGGCAAGTCATTTTACCTCTTAGAAACTCCATAACTTTAGCTGTAAAAGAATTATAATTTCTGCCTTACCTAACTCACAGGTTTTGGTGAGAAAAGATTTAAAAAATTATAATTAGAAAGTGCTATACATTGCAGCAATGTATATCATTAATAAGCCACATTCATTGTGATAGGAGGAGAGCCAATGTCTCGTTATTCTTCTTGTTAGTACTTACCTTGTACTCAGTTAAGTTTTGAAAAAATTGTAGTTGATCATGAATAATAAGGATAAGGCAGTAAAGTGAAGGAAATGAAATTAAGAGCCTTAAAATACCAAGATAAGACAAAAGCTACAATTTACACATATAAAAAAATCTTAAAAATTTAGAATGATAAAACCACCTAGGTTATATTATTTGATATGATTTTCTAGCATAGTACTTTGAGACTTCTCAAAATGCAATTGTTTATCGATTCAATTTTTAATTATTTAGCTTCTAAATTAATGCCTTAAAATCTTTCTTTTAAATACTTTTGCAAGTATTCTGTAGCACACTGATCTAATAATCTGATCTATGTTCATTTTTCTTCTTTTTTTTAGGGTAACACAAACTTTCTACTCCCTTAGAAATAAAAATTGTAAAGGAAACTTGCCTAAAGTTGAATAATATATATTTGAAAAAAATCTGACCTGACCCAGTTGTGAATCATGAAGAGGACAGTTTGAAAACAGTTCAAAGGGACTGTATTTGGATTAGTAGAAATGTTTTATAATCCATTTTATGCTCATGTTAGTACAAGAGAGTGCATGCCATTCTTTAGTTAGAAGATAATAGAGCTAATATTGGTCACTAACTCTCTTCTAGAATTGGATCCGATTTACACATTTCTATAACCAGAAAATTTCCCATTTATATATCACTGTAACACAGCCAATTTTGTGAACACTGAAATCCATTTGAACCACCAGAATTTATACAAGCTCCATATATAAAACTCAAAGTTTGCTTCCATATATACCTTATAGTCTATTTATAGTTTTGCAATATGTTTTTATTTTTATTTTATTCTACAGTAAAGCTTAAAATCCTAGGCTCTGGGTTTGAATCCTAACTTTATCACCTAGTGGGTATATGACCTTAGGCAAGTTTCTTATTCATTGTTTCTGTCTTCTTACCTGTAAAATGATTTCATATAGTTTATCTCACAGGTCTGTCCACAGGATTAAAGCAGGTAACTCTATAATCTACATTAAATTCTTAACATGAAGTTTGACACATAGTAAGCCTCAATTGTAGTTAGCCATCCTGATTGTTGCATAGCTCTGAGCTGAATTAAATAGCCATTTAACTTACTCTGAATTTTCTTTTAGAGTGGCTCTATACCCTAATGACCTTCATGTCACTCTGTGGGTTTCCCTACTTAGACAAGGGCCTATTTGAGCAACCACTGATCACCAAAACAAATGTGATATAAAACGTCCCCAAATAGATTATAACATATAAACAAGACGTGCAGAAGATGGTATTGGGACATCTTTCTCTGAAAGATGAACCTGAAATAAAACCTGAAATAAAACCTGAAATAAAACCTGAAATAAAACTTTTAATACAAGTTTTCTTCCTTTCTTTTAATTATCATCCTGATAGAACTACAGAGTGCAGAAATCAGTTTACATTTATGCATGACCGCAGCCATCAGAAAACAAGTACCTGGTTTTATTAAACATATTCCAACTTCTTGACAAGTGAATTTTAGTCTTGCTTCCCTCCCCCTGACCACCCCCCTGCCCCCCCTTACTACTAGAAATTGTATTTGCTTTTTCTCAGTTGACTGCCCTGAGGTATAGACATTCTTAGAACTGTTTGACCTTGGGAAGATTTAACTTCTATTATGACTTTGCTTTGAAGTAAAATCTACCTTATTTACAGTTAAATGAAATGAGCAAACTTAACAGTAATAGAGTGCTTTACCAAAACATTTGAGACTGTCACAGGCTGGGTTTTTTTGGATAGGTTTTATTTTTTTTTCCTCCCACTGGAGATTTAGCTGTTATCTCTTGTTCATACCTTGTTCTTAAGGAGGGGAAAAAAGGAATAAAACAAAAGGGGCATTTGATAGGGCTTTTCAGTCAGAGTTAATAAAGAATTCTGAAAAGATATTTGTTTGGGATTGTTTTTAACATTAGGGAAATACTTATATCACTGACAATGACTAAATATTATTTTATATTATATGCTGTATGTTGCCGTAAAAGTCTATCTGATTAAAAAAGCTAAATATATTGGCCATGGTTATTTATTTTAGTGAACTCACCTGAGAAGATAACTAAAAAACAAATAACCATACAATGTAAATAAAGCAATGTATGATTTCTTGGCTGAGATATTTTACAAAATCAAGAAAATATAATGGAATATCATTGTTTTAAATTCTTCAATCTGAGCTATGGAGGTCAAAGCATTATAAATTCAAGAAAAGCTATGCATATATTTACATGCATAGAGAAAAATTTTCCTATTCTTCTCTGAGTTATATTAAGGAGATGAGCTATGTAGTTTTGTGAAGCTTGTAAAGGAGAACTGAGCTATTTATGTCATTCTTTCAGATATGCCTTGTCTTCTGTGTTTTACTCGTGCTGAATGCAATTGACTATTTCTCTACTACAGTATCCTTTAAGACAGGATTATTATCCTTTTATAACATTTTTTTTCATAATATGGTTCATGAAAATGGTCTGTAGGAAGCTCATGTATGAAAGGGAGTTCCATATGCAGATATGTTGAGAAAACTCTGGTTTAAACAAAGTTATACTCATTTCTTAGAGTTTTGTACATAATAGTGGGCATGGTGAATTTCTAAGATATGTAACATTTCCAGCAGTTGCTTGACCATATGATGCTTTTTCCTCAAAATACCTCTAAGTCTTATTTCCCATGAAACAATCTTTTCAGAAATCAAGTTAAAGAAGTCTGGCATTATAACTATCATTTTCAGTCATTGGTGTATAGTTAAAGAAATTATTCACAAATGCTTATTTTATATTGAATATTTATCAAATATATGAAAAAGCAACTATGATCAAGCATTGGGATCCTATGAGAGACTCAATATGAATGATTCTTACAGTCACTATTACTAATTCTAATTGGAAAAACATATAAGTACGTTGCCAGGTATAACTAGAAACGTGGCAGCAGAGAGAAAAGAGTAGAGAAAATATGTTTCTTTCCTTTATGGGGTTTTTGACCTGTTAGAGGCATCTAAGCATTGAACAGACACAGATGCTATCGTGTGATACAACATTAAATGGATAGATAGATGAGATGAGTCCTAAGACCCTTTCAGTCCCTTGCGATTCAATGATTTGTGTGCATGAAACTGGCATAGAATAATAGATGACTGTAGGAAATCAAGTGCTAAAAGAGATAGCAAGGTATAGTAAAAATAAAATACAACTGGCAGAAATACAGACTCCAAAATTGTTTGTATAAAGCCAGGCAAAAGATTTAGCCTTCCTGTGCCTCAACATCCTAATCTGTAAAATGGTCCTGAGATTTGCTATCACTCTGTGAAATCAAATGAGGTAAATTATGAAAACTGGGTCAATATAGTATGTGATACATTGTAAGCATTTCATGACTCTCGCATCTTGGAGACCTACTACAAGGATTTTAGGAATTTCATACTGAACTATTCTGAATGATTGTAGATGTTATATTTAAAAGAAAGCGTGGAGTAGAATAGTCTAAAATATATTAATTTTTGTTTGTATATTCCTGAAGCAATTCTGGAAGAATCAAAATAATAATAATAGTAGTAGTAGTAATAATAATATAGCACCACCAAAATTACCTTTTTTTTTTTTTTTTTTAATTTATGGCTGTGTTGGGTCTTCGTTTCTGTGCGAGGGCTTTCTCTAGTTGCGGCAAGTGGGGGCCACTCTTCATCGCGGTGCGCGGGCCTCTCATCATCGCGGCCTCTCTTGTTGCGGAGCACAGGCTCCAGACACGCAGGCTCAGTAATTGTGGCTCACGGGTCTAGTTGCTCCGCGGCATGTGGGATCTTCCCAGACCAGGGCTCGAACCCATGTTCCCTGCACTGGCAGGCAGATTCTCAACCACTGCGCCACCAGGGAAGCCCCCAAAGTTACCTTTGAAGGAGGTGATGTTTGAGAAGGAAAATGGACAAATAAAAGACAGATAGGAGAAATAATTTTCTCTGTATATTTTAATGCTTTTTGGGGGGTAGTGGTGAGGATAATGTTACCTATTCAAAAATAATAGACTAGGTATGATGAATAACTTTGCTAACTTCTGAGAACAGAGTGTCTAGTGAGGACTAGAGTTTACTTCTCTCTATAATATACTAGGAGGACCAACTTTCGGACAATATAAGAGTTTTTTTAAAATTGTGAGTTCTTTCTCCCTCCTCTTTGGAAATCTCTTGATCTAGATATCAAAATAAAATAAAAACTTATCCTCACATTTTTCTCTAAAGAGACTGAATAATCAATAAATGCGGTCAATATTTATTTCTTACCTCCAAGGTATGCCCTAACACAATGACATACAATAGGAAGAAAATCTCTTATTAGTGCATAGCTAATGGTCTGGCTGCAGAAGGATTCCAAGGACTTAGGTCACAGAAACTTTGAGTTTAATGGCATAAAAAAATGGTTTAAATTTAGGACACCTAGAGAACTTGTCATCTTTGTCTTACTTTTTATTGCCTCTCAACTTTTCTTCTTTGTTTCGGCCTCACCATTTATAGAGTATCTTGTTCAGAAAAATTACTATTGGCCTGGCAGAGGATACAGTGAAGTCAATACTGATTTCATATAAATTAAGTGAAAGAGTTGTGTTCCATCACTTTGACAACTAAATTACATGAAACTCAGCTGGAGATCAGGTGCTGGTTACTTTTCCAAATGGACCTGGTGGTGAAATAATCTCATTTGACACTATTAACAGTTGGGATGATTTCAGATTTAGACATCCCTTTGGACTCACTTTTAATTTCATTGACCAAAATGTTTAAGCATAAAGTTTCATACAACAACCTTGCAAACAGGCCCTTATTGAAGGACAAGCATACATTTAGAGCAAACAAAGGAAACAAAAATTTAAAACCATGATTATTTATTACTGTTTCTACTTAGTCTTTGATCATGCAAGCATGTCTACTGTGTGCATAATTTGTATGCTCAGTAAGACAGCAGGTTGAGTGGAAAGAGTACAGTATATGGAGTTTAAAGGATGTTGGTTGTATTTTATGTATGTGGTAAGAATTATTGGAAATTATCACGCTAGAGATGCTATATCAGTTTCCTATTATTGCTGTAAAAATCACCACAAATGGCTTAAAACAACACAAATTTATTATCCCTTCTGTAGATCAGAAGTCTGTTTTCAGTGCCTTCAGGCAGAGTCTATGCTTAGGTCAAAGTCAAGGTGTTGGCAGAGGTGCAGTCCTTTTTGGAGGCTCTGAGGAAAAATCTGCTTCCAAGCCCATTCAGGTTTTTGGCTGAATTCAGTTCCTTGTGGTTATAAGATTGAGGTCCAGTTTCCTTGCTGGCTGTCAGTGGGGGCCTGGAGTTTGCCTAGAGGCTACCCTCTTTCCTTCTCATGCTTTCCGCGTGCCCTTCCCCCTACCCCCTCAAAATGTCAAGTCCCTTTCATGCTTCAGATCTCTCTCTGATTTTCCCTTCTGTCACATCTCTTCTGCTTCTAGACAAAGTTCTTTTAAGGACTCGTGCAATTAGATTGGTTCAACTCAGATAATACAGGATAATATCCCTTTTTTAAAGGTCCATAACCTTAATTATAAAATCCCCTTTGTCATATAAATAACATATTCACAGGATCCAGAGATTAAGATATGGACATCTTTGGTAGAGGTGATGGTGAGAATTGCTGGCTACCTCAGGTAGCAAATCTCAAAAGATACAAATTGTGAGTATGGAGAGTTAACTTAGTGCTCTTGTTCCAATTTAATTTTTATCATCCCATACTCCAGGTTTTAAGATAAGAAAGTTTATTGAGGATAAGATTCTGCTCTCATTTTGTGCTGTCTGCATGGTACGTATACAGACTTCATCAGTACTGTTAGTGAATGATCATGCCCCCAGAGAAGTCTACAGGAAACTTGGAAATCTAAGTATTGATAATACAAATTGTCAGTTAAATAATACAGGGGATTAATGTTTTTAAGATATAGAGAGAGAAGACTTTTGGTGCTGGAACTAAGGAGAAGATTTCATGGAAAATGTACTATGTTAGATGCCCTCAAAGCATGTTTAGGATTTGAAAAGCTGGTAAAAAAAAAAGAAAAAGAAAAAGAAGCAGTCTTCCCATAAATAATGAATAGCAAAACAAGGAAGGGCTTCCCTGGTGGCGCAGTGGTTAAGAATCTGCCTGCCAATGCAGGGGACATGGGTTCAAGCCCTGGTCCGGGAAGATCCCACATGTTGCGGAGCCCATGCGCCACAACTACTGAGCCTGCGCTCTAGAGCCCACAAGTCACAACTGCTGAGCCCGCATGCCACAACTACTGAAGCCCGCATGCCTGGAGCCCGTTCTCCACAGCAAGAGAAGCCACTGCAATGAGAAGCCCGTGCACCGCAACTAGAGAAAGCCCATGCACAGCAACAAAGACACAACGCAGCCAAAAATAAAAATAAAAATAAAGTAAATGTATTTTAAAAAATGAATAAGTAAAAATTAAAAAAACAAAGAATCAGAAGAGAGAAAACCCTATTTAGGGGCAGTTCTACCTGGAGGAAAACATTCTACTGGATACTCTCTAGGAAGTAAGGGAACCTAGTTGGTGATATCCTATTCCAGAGCTTTTCACATTTTTGGACTAAAAAAATCCTTTGCAGTCTTAAAATTTATTGAGGATCCCAAAATGCTTTTGTTTATGTAGGTTATATCTATCAATGTTAACTATATTAGGAATAAACACTGAGAAAACATTTAAATTTATTAATTTATTTAAAACAACAATAACCACCATTGCTTGTTAAAATAATGTGCTTTTATGAAAAATAACTGTTTTCCAAAACTAAAATAATTTAGCGAGAAGAATAGCATTGTTTTACATGATTAAAAATCTCACATGTACTTCTGCAGTCAATCTGTTGTAGTATCACATGTTATGTAGCCTCTAGAAAACTCCATTGCACATTTGTGAGAAAATGGAAATGGTTTTGACCCTTAGACCCCCTGAAGGAGTTTCAGAGATTGCCAAGTGTTCTTGGATAACACTTTGAGATCTGCTTCCCTAGACTGTCAACAAATATCTACAGAGCACTTACGAGGTGCCAAGCCCTGTTCTAAGGTGGAAAATGCAGGGTAAACAAGACAGTAAAGGACTCTGCCCTCACAGTGCTTACTTTCTCCTGAGAGAAGGCTGACCTTAAAATGTTAAGAAATAAGATGATTTTAGATAGTGGTACATTCTATAAAGAAGATAAAAACAAGTATTGTGATGAACTGTGGTGGAGATGAGTCTGAGTTGTAGGAGATGTAGATACAGGGTGGTCAGGCAAGTCTGATCAAAGCTGTGACTTCAGTCAAGAGCTCCAGGAAGGGTAGCTCTGTGAAGAGCTGGGGAAAACATCATACTCTGAGGGAACAACTGGTGCAAAGGCTCTGATGTAAATTGAAGAGTTAAAGGAACAAAAAGACTAACCTGGAGGCAGAGAAAATACTAAGAGGAAGAATTAGTGATGTGGGCAAGACCCATTTCAGTTGACCATAGTCAACTGGTAGACCATAGTCAGGATTTCAGATTGAATTCTAAATATTATCTGACGATTGTAAGAAAAGAATGATATAATCTAATTCACATTTTCAGAACATCACTCTAGCAGCTATGTGTAGCGTGGTCTATAAAAGAGCAAGGAAGGATGAAGGGAGACCATTCAGGGGACTGTTGCATTAAGCCAGGTAAGAGATGATGCTGGTTCTTCCTGGGGACAGTGGAAGAAATGATGAACAGTTATCAGATTCAGGATGGAGGTAAAATTGACAGGACCTTTAGTCTGATTAAAATTCATTTTTCTACTGAACCATTTCTCTAACTTGTAAAATTCACTTTGAAATATGTTCTAATCTCTCAAGGTCTTAGGACTCTTTCCAGCTTATGGTCACCCACAGCTTTAATGAGCATCTTCTCTCTTAGATACCATGAGAGCATATTTATCATATTGTATCATAACTTACCTCATTGTCCTGTAATAGTGAGTCTTTTCTAGAGCAGCTTTTCTTGTATATTCAAAATGAAGATTAATGAACATTACTGGTACAGGCTAAAAATATGACACCCAGACTTTTCTGTGCAAAATATTCCATTCAAGGTATATTTACCATTGCTCTTTCTACCTTCCCATCTCCTCCACACAAAATGCATCTTTGTCTCTTGGTTGTTGAGAGGTTACAGGCTCTTAGCAATGTCATATTGCTGATAAAGTAGGGCATATTTGTCTATGAGCCAGATTTGTTCATTAGGGTACTTGGTTTTAATAATAAGCTCTCAATAAGACAAAAGCAAAGATCTGGAAACAAAAGTTGAAATAAAGAATGGTACTGTTTTCTGATTAAGGAGCTCATACATTAGGCTTTTCTGAAGAGATTGAGTAAGCAGCTGCTCTAATGGTGTGATTTCATAGCCCAGGAAGATATGCCCTTGGTCTTCAAAATGCCTCCTCTGTAACTGTTGCTAACACATGAAACTTCATAATTACAGTTTCTTCAACTTTAATCAAATAAACACTTTGCAGCCTATTAAAATCAAAGTACTCCCAAGAGAGACCCACTGATCCTCACCCAAAATTCATGCTTTAATTTTAATAGGTGCGTTGGTTCCTTTCTTGAGAGCTGCTTTGACAGGTACAGGATAAAAGAAGTAATAGTTCCTGGGAACCAAGAGGAAAATGAACAGACATGGGAAGAAGGGGCATGGACAGTTTTCTCTGTCTGCATCACTCCTCTGCACTGGCTTTCCTTGTCCTCTGTATACCTCTGTCTACCAAATTTCAATTTACCTGAGTATAGAGGCATGTTTAAAGAGTTCTATAGACTTAGGTTTCCATTTCTAACTCTCCATCAGAATCTAGCTTATTTATGGGACTGCTTTTTCCTTATCTGTAAGAAAAGAGATTTATGGTATTGTTGGCCACATGGGCGAAGTAAGAAGTTGAGTATATTTTAATTCTCATTATTTTCTCATCTGTATAGAACATTTTATGGTCTTCAAAGCTGTGCCTTACATACCGTCTTTTAAAATCTCCAGAGATTCTGGAGATTTTAAATCTCTGGTCAGGCTTATCTCCCCCCAACCTTTTTGAATATTAGTACAACTGAGGCTCAGGAAGTCAGTGCACAAAGTTATATGGCCAAAAATGATGTCTTGAACTGACTATCTTCAGCTTTCCCACTATATCCTTTTGACTTTTAATACTGTGTCTAAGATAAAATATTTTTTGGTTTCATAACTGCTAATATATTTTATATATATTTAATATATATATTTTATAACTTCAAATTCTGTTTGTCTTTTTGTACAATTGTTTGCTTTAATTATATTCTAACATAATTATGTAATTAAATTGTTACTTAGAAGGAGGAGTTAAATCTGTTGGCCTCTGCCCCCCAAAGAAAGGCAAGGCAGACTTGGTCAAATCTTGTCAACTGGACCTTTGAGTAAATAGATTAATATTGCCTAGAAGGAAGAGATCTATCTCTACCTTTCACAGGATATCCTTGGTTAAAGATTTCCTATAGTGAGTAGAACCCAGCATCTTTGAGGTAGGACTACCTGGGGCATGTCACATACACTATACCACTAGATGGAGTATAAATTGCTTCATCTGAACTTCTCCATAGCTTATATCCTTGAAATTACTCGGCAAGGTTGATACTGGGTAAGGTCTTTAGTTCATGTGAGTCTGATTTAATAATCCAATCCTGCCATTTGGCTATGGATAATACAATCATTTATTCTGAAGGAATTTCAAGTAGAAATATCAGAGATAAGAAACCATTTTGTTTTCTTTGCCCTTACCCAAATTGAAATGTTTACCAATGTGGTGGTAAATAGTCTCCCTATTGAATTGGTAAAATCAAAGCCACTCTTTTAAGCAGTGAAAATGCCTGATTTAATTTCCATAGTTATAAATCAAAATTAAGCCTAGGAAACTGGACCCATAAATAGCTGTAGAGAATCCAGCTGCTATTATTCTAAAGGCATTCTCAGATCAATTTACGTGGAGATGATGTGGCTGAGATAAGGGAATTGTCTTCCTACTCAGTTAGGAGAAGTTACCAGGATTTAAAGCACACGATAGGGAGAAAAAAACAGCAGTTACTTTTTTTAAAAGCCAAGGAAAGATTGTATTGCTAAAATGAGGAATAAAGTCTTTACTTTTGTATTGACCATGTTTGTTCCATAGAATATTTTTTTCTAGATTAAATATAAAGATTGGACATAATTATTCACCTCAAAGTCAATGAGATAAAACAGAGAATGTAACCCCCACCTACTCCTAATCAAAATAATTAGTTTGATTTTTGGTAGAATTTTTTTTTCTCTACCTTGAATTTAAACAAATGAAATGATGCTTCTTAGATTTTGACTTTGTAAAGAAGAACAAACAAATCAGTCATCTTGAGTGTGTAATTTTAAATAAATAATCCTCAGGCTTAGAAATAATTACTGCAATAAGCATATAAAGAAGGTTATGAAAGAGACAGTGTTGGAATTCCTCTTTTTTTCCCCTCATTTTTTAAATCTTTTCTTTCTTAGAGTAACATATTAATTTACAAAGTTTTATCTTATTCAGGTAATAGTTCATATATTTGTAGTCAGTATCCAGTGTTTAAAAATACATTAATCTTTACCCATTAAATCATACACTCGTCAGTCCTCAAAAACTCTAAATTAAATGCTGTGAAACATACCTTTAGGTTACAGACATATCTATGATTTTGAAAATATACCAACTCTCTCAAGTTGAGTTAGTAATACAAAAATTGGATCCTAGTTACCGTCTCTCTGTTTTTCTTTTATAATTTCCTTAGTCATTAGTGGTAGTAAAAATGCTATTTTAATGTGGAAATATCAAATCTCATTTATACAAAGTATTTCAATAAACTGTTATGATATTTTTGCATTTGTGGTTACACTTTTTGTTCTGTGCCAGTTCATTTGGACTTTGCACACAAGTGTAAGCAGAAAAAAGTTCCTAGACAGAGTAAACCAAAGGAGTATGGCTGCATTCTGAAGGACAGCTTGGAGAAGCCAGGAGGCAGCTGGGAGAAACTGTTTATTAACATTTGACTCAGGGACTTCCCTGGCGGTCTAGCAGTTAATACTTTGCCTTCCAACGCAGGGGGTGCGTGTTCGATCCCGGTCGGGGAGCTAAGATCCCACATGCCTCATGGGCAAAAAACCAAAACATAAAACAGAAGCAATATTGGAACAAATTCAATAAAGACTTAAAAAAATTTTTTTTCTTAAGCCCCCAAAAAACAAAAAAAACACGTGACTCTCACTGCCCAGTGGAGATGTTCTTTGCCATGCCAGCCTCCAATCCCGGACCTCAGCCTACCTCTTATACTCTTTCTATTGGCATTTTGTATTTAGCATTTGGACATTTAGTCAGAATCTTCTTTCCCATGTTTCCTCTATCAAAATCTTCTCCAGGGTCGACATCTTTTCTTTATACGTTTTTGCACTCCTCCTTTGAAATTGTACCTTTTAAATCTGCATTCTACTGTGATATGAAAAACCTTGCCCCATCAGAAACTATTCAAGTGTCAGCATTCACTGGAGGCAGCAGGGCCAGTTTAGGGGAATGGAACCTGGCAAGCAGTTAAGTCCCAGACTTTGCATGGAGTAGATGTTTTTCTATTCCACCCATGAATAATGGTGGCCCTGCCGCTGATAATTTGGCACTTCCCTTTTACAAGAATTCACAAATAGTTTTGTATCTTTTTTCAGATTGAACTTTTTAAATTAAATATGAAACTCATAGATTGTCACAGATTAGGATTCAGGGCCAATATTCACGAAGTGAACATGTTGACTGGCAGCTGAAGAAACAGTGATTGATAGTGGAACTTTGGTGTTGTGCTAATATGAAAACGCTGACAAGGATAGATTAGAAGGGGTGTGAGTAATTGGTTAAATGCAGCACTGATAGAGTGACTCATACCACCTAAAAGGGGGGAAAAAAAGAAAAAGAAAAGGGGGAATGGGGAAAAAATGGGGGGGGGGAGGAAAGAAAAGGAAAGGAAAGAAAAGAAAAAGCACCTCTCCTCAATTTTTAATCTCACATCATCATTGCTGGTAAGTCTAATGAGATTGATTACAAAGATAACTTTTTGTTGATGGGTCATAAAATAAACAGGGACAAAATAGTGGTAGATGAGTGATTTTAGATTCTCTGTTATATTCAAGTGTGGCCCTTCACACTCTGATTAGAATTTTAAATATGTCTGGGAATTAAGAAGAAAAAGAAGTTATGAAAAAAAGATCTCCACAGAGTAGCTTCTTAGGCATGCTGGAATGCTTTGACCTTGAAAAGATAAATCCAGAACAAGCTAAAAACAGCATATAACATTACTGCTAACATACAGTGCATAGCATGTTATTGTGTATCACAAAGTACAAAGAAGCAACCAGAGAATGAAAAAGGAATTATGTTTAAAATAGGATGTTTTAATGATACAATCTTTAATACTATTCAGAGACATTTTAATTCTATTTATGAAATACAGCTTGCTTTTCTTATGGAGGATCAGTTAGATTATATGTTCCAAAATAATTTTCATATATATATATATTAGTTAACTCAACTCACTTGGAAAATAAAAGAGGAAAGGGGGGATTAGTAAAGATTAGATAGAACCTTTTCTTTTTTTTTTTTTTAAAGGTTTGCTTTTTTTTTTTTTTTAATTTATTTATTTATGGCTGTGTTGGGTCTTCGCCTCTGTGCAAGGGCTCTCTCCAGTTGCGGCAAGCGGGGGCCACTCTTCATCGCGGTGCGCGGGCCTCTCACTATCGCGGCCTCTCTTGTTGCGGAGCACAGGCTCCAGACGCGCAGGCTCAGCAATTATGGCTCACAGGCCCAGTTGCTCCGCGGCATGTGTGATCCTCCCAGACCAGGGCTCGAACCCGTGTCCCCTGCATCGGCAGGCAGACTCTCAACCACTGCGCCACCAGGGAAGCCCAGAACCTTTTCTTTTTTATGGTCTCAAGTCAATCCATTTGATATTTTTTTCTTTTTTTTCATACCCAGATATATCTCCCAAAGACAGACTGAATCAGTACAGGATACAAGTTAAATGCTTTTCAGATGAGTATAGGTAACTTACATCTAGATAGCTACAAGTTTGTGTAGAAGTAAAACTAAGTTTATTTTGGAAGACTTTGCAAATGAGTATTCTATCTTCTTTGTGGGGAACAGGAGCTGTGGGCTACTATTATAGTTCACAGGGAGAAAGCAAAGGGAGGGTGTTCTTTTTTTTAAACATCTTTATTGGAGTATAATTGCTTTACAATTGTGTGTTAGTTTCTGCTTTATAACAAAGTGAGTCAGCTATACATATACATATATCCCCATATCCCCTCCCTCTTGCGTCTCCCTCCCACCCTCCCTATCCCACCCCTCTAGGTGGACACAAAACACCTAGCTGATCTCCCTGTGCTATGTGGCTGCTTCCCACTGCTAACTATTTTACATTTGGTAGTGTATATATAAGTCCATGCCACTCTCTCACTTTGTCCCAGCTTAGCCTTCCCCCTCCCCATGTCCTCAAGTCCATTCTCTATGTCTGTGTCTTTATTCCTGTCTTGCCCCTAGGTTCTTCATGATCTTTTTTTTTTTTTTTCTTAGATTCCATATATATGTGTTAGCATACAGTATTTGTTTTTCTCTTTCTGACTTACTTTACTCTGTATGACAGACTCTAGGTCCATCCACCTCACTACAAATAACTCAATTTCGTTTCTTTTTATGACTGAGTAATATTCCATTGTATATATGTGCCACATCTTCTTTATCCAGGGTTTTATATGGGAGTAGCCCTGAGTCTGCTTGAGGGGTTTTATGGCTACCAGAAGACTGACCAAGACCAAGGAGGGCTATTAATCTGCGATGGGGGCAAGAGTCCTAAAGGAAACTGGGTAGTTATTCAGTGTTCCTTCTTGTCTTCTTTTGTCCAATCTGACAATTCTGTAAAGTGCAGTATTCTGCAATGCAGAAACAGCAACCTTGATTGTAAAAATAAAAAGTATCACAAATCTTTACAGTGGCATTTAGGAACAAAACTGGTATGTGTACTCTTTCCACTTAAGAAAATAAGACACTTTTCTCCCTCCTAATGAAATAAAATGAACATTTAAAGAGATTTAATTTTTTTTCAACTTTGATGTTAAAAAAAAAAAAGTCATTTATTTGAATTGCTATAAAAATATGAGATAACAAGGCAATCTGAGCCTGTTAGCTAGCGCAAAGTTAAGCCAATAAAAAGCTATTCTGAAACAGGAATTTCCATTTACATGTAATACAAGTTATTCAAACCCAGTTCACCTTCCTGAGGTTTTCTTTCCCCATGTCAGAGCTTTTATTCATTTTTTTGTGTGTATTTTCAAGCTAAGAAATTTCACTTCTAAAATCACTTAGTGTATAAAACCAACTATACATGACTCTCCTCACGTCTTTAAAGCCTCTATATATTTGCCTACAAAGACATTTGTGTGACCATTAGACATTCCTGTCATGCCTCCATCTATGTAATATAATCATTGACTTTTGAAGTATTAAAAGAAAATGCCTTTAGAAAAATGTCACCCCAGGACAGTGAGGTGACTGAAACAGCATCCCAAATTTAACATCCAGTTTAATACATCGTTTAATCTGTTGTACCTGATGAGGGGCACATATTTCACATAGATAATACAGGGGACACAATAGTTAAGCAGTTCTCATGATTAGAGGGAAAGAATGAGGAGGAGAGTGGTTAATTTATTATTTGTGTGTGTTTGTGGAAGAGAGAATCAGGAAAAGCGCTTAGCATATTTTATCTCCTTTGGTTTGAGCCACTTAGATCAAAGAAATTAGCATTTTCAAGCCCAGAACTTGATCAGGTCTGTGTTCTAAGATGACACTTAGGATAAGAGTGCTTCAGCACAGGTGTGTAATGTATTTCTGCACAAATATATGTTTTCAAGGCCACTTAAGAGAGACTGTTACATTGTGATGGGAAATATATAGTTGGTCTTCCTCCCTGGTTCCTGGCCCAGAGTTCCTAAAATCCTATGGAGATAGGGTTGAGAGGTGTGTCTTTCGTTATTCATAATAACCCCCTTCCAACCACACCTGAGTTTAAGCTAATGGTGTGATACAGGACAATGGGGGCTGGTTACCAGAGGAACCAACCAGTGATTAGAGGCCTGGAACTTTTAGCACTAGCCCCTGACCCTCTGGGGAGGGGAAAGGGGCTAGAGACTGAGTTCAATCACCAATGGCCAATGACTTAATCTCTCATACCTACATAATAAAGCCTCCATAAAAACTCTAACCAAAGGGGTTCAGAGAGCTTCTGAGTTAGTGAACATATCAAGGTGCAAATCTGCAGAAGGGATGGACACTCCATGCCCCTCCCACATACCTTGCCCTATACATCTCTTCCATTTGGCTCTTTCTGAATTATAATCTTTAAAAAAAATTTTTTATTGAAGTATAGTTGATGTACAATATTATATGTTACAGGTATACAGCATAGTGATTCATAATTTTTAAAGGTTATATTCCACTTTATTATAAAATATTGGCTATATTCCCTGTGTTGTACAATATATCCTTGTAGCTTATTTTGTACAGAATAATTTGTACCTCTTAATCCCCCACCCCTATATTGCCCCTCTCTCCATTGGTAACCATTAATTTGTTCTGTGAGTCTGTTTCTTTTTTGCTATATTCACTAGTTCGTTGTATTTTTTAGATTCCACGTATAAGTGATATCATGCAGCATTTGTCATTCTCTGTCTGACTTATTTCACTTAGCATAATACCTTCCAAGTTCATCCATGTTGTTGCAAATGGCAAAATTTTATTCTTTTTTATGGCTGAGTAGTATTCTGTTGTATACAGATACCGCATCTTCTTTATCCATTCATCTGTTGATGGACACTTAGGTTGCTTCCATATCTTGGCAATTGTAAATAATGCTGCTATGAGCATTGGGGTGCATGTATCTTTTCGAATTAGTGCCATATAACCCAGCAATTCCACTCCTGGGTATATATCCAAAAGAAACAAAAACACTAATTCAAAAAGATACATGAATTATATTTATTATGATAAATGGGTAATAGTAAAGAGCTTTCCTGACTTCTGTGAGCTGTTCTAGCAGATTATCAAACTTGAGGAAAGGGACATGGGACACAAAAGTACAGGCGACTGAAGTACAGGTGACAACTTGGGACTTGAAATTGGCACCCGAACTGGGGAACAGTCTTGTGGGACTTAACCTCTGGGGTCGGCTTTAACTCCTGGTTGTTAGTGTCAGAATTGAATTGTAGGACACCCAGTTGGTGTCTGGAGAGTTGTGGAATTGGTTGGTGTGGAAAAAAGCCCCACTCATTTTCTGTTAGAAGTGTGGAGAGTAAAGGAAACAGTTTTTTTTGGGGGGGGGTACACATTATAATTCACTTCTATCACACTCACTCTCACACCCATGAATTTAGTTGCAAATGACATCTCTGAGTAAAGATTCAGAGAAATCCAGAGACTTGCAAATTCTTCCCTGTTCCCTCCAAGTCTCACATCCAAGGCTCTGGTGGTTTCATGGTATGATGCATTAGAGAATTCATCCATTTTGCTGCCTCTAGATGGTTTTTATTCTATACATAAAGAGTACCATCAGAATTTCATAGGTCTATGTGCTGAATCATTCATAGAAGAGGCTGTTGAACGCATATTTATGAATGCCTGGAATATTCTGTTTTATGGCACCATGTTTTTTGTTGTGTTTTGCATTTCACGTTACGTACAATTACTGATTAGCCTAGCAGTAAATTGTAGCAGTTGGAAAGTTGAGTTTGACTTAAAATTTTATGTAAAAATGAAATGTTAGTATCACATCGTTCTGTTTGCAGTTGTTACTTAAATTACAAGCAGATGAGAAACCACAAATGGGTTTATAAAATGATTAGTTTTGTTTCTTCATTTCAAAATAACTTTTTTTTTTTTTGTAGAGAAAACAATGGATGGCAATCTTGAGTCTAATTCCATGTCTACATTGGACCCTCTTCTAGGTACTTTTGGATAATGTGGAGATGGGAAGAACTTCTTTTGCTACCTAAGAGCTTATTATTTATTAGAGAAGGGTTCATATGGTAAAAATTACCACAACAACAGAGCAAAACCAAGCAGCCATAGTAAACTTAGGGGCAAGGTATAAACCAAGGACTTCTGGCTGGGAAGCCTGGATGGCTTCTTAGAGGATGTGATGTTGAGCTGGGCTTTGCTATACAGAGAATTTTTTTAAATGGAGCCCATTTCGTGCTGACTGAAATCTGTGAGCCTGATGGAACTGTAGAACTGGTTTTGTTGGCAAGTCTATTATTTATTATTACTATTATTTTTTTTTTTTGGAAAAAATTTCTGAAAAAAGGGATAACATGAGGGCTTCAGAGAGTGTATACTTTTTACTGTTTATCTACAGTGATATTTTGTTTCAGTTTGCTTTTAATGCGATAAGTTTGTATATATTAAATTTAGTTGAATGTAGATTTAAAATGGTTTGATTTGGATCTCAATTTCAGTGTCTTAAAATAGAATAAATTGATTACCCTGATTCACGTTCACATGACTTAGATACAATTGCAGAAACCCCAACTATTAATAGTCAGGGGGTATTTCTATTTATTTTTAAGTCTCCAGATTGGAAAAGAATCCAACTGCAATGTGGAGGAAGCAAGTGTAGCTTAGTGTGGTACAAAAGACCTGAAATACAACATGCCTCTACAGAGGAAAACATTGCGATCATTAGCAGCAAGCCCATGATGTTGCCCTGTGGCCTTTGAGCTTTGGGACTAATTGTATAATCAATATTCTTCTACTGGATTTCATACTAATTTTACTCTTGAGAGTGTTTGGGACTGGGAGGGCCTTGCTGTCTTGCATACAGGTTGGCATTAAATAAAAACAAAAGCCCATTGTGTGATGCTAGAAAGAAAAGAAGTTCCTGACAAGATAAGGGATACTGTCTCTGCTCTCATCTTTGTTTGAATCTAAGAAATCTCTACTGATTGCAGTGAAGACTTGGCTACACCTGGGCCCTAGGGATAGAGGGACAGGAAAAGCATTTCTCCTTCCCACCCAGCCCCACACCCTTTATGTGTTTTAGGGACATGAAATCCCTTTATCATGACCATTGAGGGAAGTATTTAAAGAGGACAAAAATGGATTGTGTGTGCCATAAATAAAGATAGAGGGATCTGAAGAGAGAGTTCTGGTTGTTGCTAAGCCATCAAGATAGAGTCATTCGAATACAAATGGGCGGATGGGTGAGTCTATATTTTAACACCAGGCTGTGGTGGTGTGTGGAGATGGGGAGGCTCTGGATGCCACAGGCATTTGGGAACCCCGTAGACTATCCCCAGGGACAGCATTAGACACAAGGAAAAAGACTTTAGGTAGAGGCCCTGATATGGGCATTTTCTGGAAAGAGATGGAAGTGAAGTAGAGACAGCTTCATACTGATACATGTGAAAACACAGCTAGTTCTGGCCTTTTCCTTTCTAAGATTCTCCCATCTCACCTGGCCCACCATTCGGTTATAAGGGGTAAAGGTGCAATTCTGAAAGATTCTAACAGGAAACCATACATTTTGTCTATTATCCTTCCATTTTGGCCTTCTAGACATTGCCCTTCATCTCTACATGAAAAAAAAAAAAAAAAAATAGACATCTAGTGATCAGGGGAAGATTTTGATCTTTATAGTTTTCTGGGGTTTTAGACTAGGGTCCTTGAGTATTGTCCATCACAGTTCCTTTACTTCCAGAGAGTCTACTTAGCTTCTCTTGCTTGTATCTTGTCTAGACTATCTGTCTCTCTATGGAGAAATTCTTTGACACTAGATGCAGAAATATCCTGCCAACTCAAAGAGCAACCTCAACCCTAACAGGATTGCCCGAAATCTAAAATTAAGTGAAAAAGCTTCTGCATATCCAAAATAGTTTTCATGAAAACTCCATGTTAAATACATGCATTTTATTTCTTAGTGCCTTTTTTTACATAGCTTTCTGGATTTCAGTGTTGTTTTTTTGTTTTTGTTTTTAATTTTTATTTATTTATTTATTTATTTATTTTTATTTTTGGCTGTGTTGGGTCTCCGCCTCTGTGCGAGGGCTTTCTCCAGCTGCAGCAAGCGGGGGCCACTCTTCATCGCAGTGCGCGGGCCTCTCACTATCGCGGCCTCTCTTGTTGCGGAGCACAGGCTCCAGACGCACAGGCTCAGCAGCTGTGGCTCATGGGCCCAGCTGCTCCGCGACATGTGGGATCTTCCCAGACCAGGGCTCGAACCCGTGTCCCCTGCATTGGCGGCAGACTCTCAACCACTGCGCCACCAGGGAAGCCCCAGCATGTCATTCTTAATCAGCCTGGTTATCTAGTTTCTCAGCCCACAACAGATTAGAAACAGCAAAGGGAAGCTGAGAAGAGGCACAGTGACAGCCAAAGTGACAGCTGAAAGCTTGACACTGAGAGATGAGATAGAAAAATGCTATAGTAGGCATAGAACTATATAGCCATATGGTACAATAATGAATCCTCACCAAGATGACCCCTGAGTCATCAAGGGAAAAAAAAAAAAAAGATAACATTATGTTTACATATATCTATGTAGGAAGGCAGGAAGCCAGTAGGTAATATATTTTATAAAAATTACTATCTAAAATTTAGGTCTTAAGTGGGAATAAGCTTTAAGCACATGGAAAAATCAGTTCTCCAGAACTGCTCTTTCCCAGGAAATACCCAGGTAAATGAGGTGTTACTAATCTCATCTTTAAATACCCTACTGATTTTCTCCTACAATTTGGACATAAATAGCCTTACTATTCACTGTTTTTCAGCAGTTACCTTGTTATAGGAGGAAACAAACCCAAAGAAATGCTAATGAAATACATATTCTCTTTCCGCTGAGTGCTAAACATTTTGAGTTCTGAGTTGAAGAAATTGATAAGTCAGATACAAACTACTTAATTATGGAAATATTGTCTTGCATCCTCCTCCCAACACAGACTTCAGATAATTGGTTTGAGGGTTAAGTACAAGGTTTCATTTTTACCAAACTCAACAAAATAGCTGCTGGCACTCTGTGGACATTAATTCCCATTTACATGCATAATACAGAAGATACTCTGACCTAATCAACCCATCACTGCACATTTCGATGCATCTCTGGAGAGAGAGAGTCCTTGTCTCCTTGACTTGGCAACAGTCCCTACCAGTGACCTTTAATGCTATTATCCTCTCCCTGGGGAGGGAATGTGGTGGACACTGCAGAATCAAGGCCTTTCTAAGAAATTGGATTTGAAAGCAGGATTTTGTTGGTTGTTAATTTTTACTTGTAGTTTCAATGTGGTTTTATGTAGCATTTTATAGATTGTGTGTTTTTTTAAAAATTGCTTTCATTTATTAAATAAGACAAGCAGTAGCATTTCTGCAGATGGACAGAGGACCTCGACAAAGTGGGCTGATTTTTTTCTGAGTGGGGCTGGCATGGGCTTATAGTGACAAGATTCCTTTTTATCTGTATAAAGTAATGTTATGTTTCTCCCAAGGGAGCTCCTTTTAGAAAGGCCCGAGGAATGTAAGAGGAATTTACTGTGATTTCCAGTTGCAGCCTCAACTAGTTACATATTATAAGATGGTAACAGTGGACTCTGGCCTAAGAAACATTATAGCATCCCCAGGAAGCCTATGCAGATAAGAATGCATTGTTTCAATTTGTATTGAAAACCTAAACGGGATGTAACTCTGGCTGATACCACTTAGGCTGTGGATTTTGGGGTAGCCTGTTCCTTTTTGATTACTCTGTGTTATCTCCAGACCTGTAGCTGTCTAGATCTTTCCTAATATAATTTGGAAATTGAATTTTTCTAAGAATGTTCTATTGCAGGCATAGTTCTTATAGTAGAGAAGCAAGCAGGGCGGACACCTCACAAAAGAGTGAAATGGATCATATTTGCCTTTGCTATACCAAGGCAGTCTGTTCTAAATAGTCTCTCCCCACCCCAGTCTTTTTTCCCTCTCCGTAATTATCAGCCACCTCATACTCCATTTTGATCCTATTAAACCCAGCCCTGAGGAAACTAACTCAAATATTGTTCTTTATAAGGTGTAAATGACCAATAAAATAAAGAAAGTGTCTCAGAATCAAACGCCTGGCAGGTGATGTAGATGAGTGAAGCTGACTCAGTGTAAGATGACAGGCAGGGGTACAGTCTGTGAATCAGAGAAGGTCTGCCTCACTATTGGAAGCCCCTTCATTTCTATTACACAGGAATGAAGACCCAGTAAGACTAGATGTTTTGATTTTTTAAGAAAAACTGGACATCTAAATTTTTATTTGAGTCCTAATATTTTTAAATGTGGGCAACCACTTCCTTTTTGTTTTTGTTTTTTTAATTCTATATTGGCTAAATGTAACATTCTGCAAGTCAGTTTCCAAACTCCAGTTTAAATACAAAATATCTTCCGGCATTTTTTTGCTGGGAGATGTGGAAGGTTATGAGGATTCACCTTTAAACCCAGAAGAGTATATTTCTAGCTGTAGAACTGTAGGCATCAGAAAGAAAGGAGGAAGAAATTTGGGAGAGAAGTAAGTAGCTCCAAGCCCTTGAATTTATACTTAGAGAAAACCTGTCTACTTTCAAGACTTGTCTTTAGAAGCAGGAGCTGTATCTTTGGCTTGGTCAAACTTGTGTGTAGAAGAAAAGCAGAGTACAGCAGAGCATGATTCTAGGTGTGTAACCCCTGATGATGACATTGAAAATACAGAGATGTTAAAACAAATCTGCTATGATTTTTCAAATGCAAAAGAAATGTGAGGGTTTGACGATGCAAAGACCATAAGTTTGGTCTTTCTGCAGCTGCTTTTAAGTGAGAAGTAGGAAAATGGAACAAGTTGCTCAATTAGTATTTTAAATAAGATACTGACAGTATAAAACAAAATTAAGACTATTAATTGTAAAATGAATTTGAGGCAAAAAGAGACCAGAGACTGCTATGGTAATAAAGGCCTGAACTCATGGGTCCTATACTAGTTAGAGGAGTTTGGGAATGGAGATAAAAGGATGGAAATGAGAAATATTCCAAAAGAAAAAGTGACAAGATGTAATGTCTAAATGAATATAAAGAATAAGAGAATCAGATGTCTCGAAGTTTTGAAACGATAGCAATGGACACAAGCTGGTGTCAAGAAACAAGTTTGTGAGATAGAAAATGATTGTAATTTGGGTCCCATCAAGTTGGAAAGGATAGGATATCCAGACAGAAATGCCAAAAAGACCATGTAAAGAAGACAGTGACATACAAGGATATTGGACGGTCCTCAGTGTGTTGGTTTCAGCCCCACAGAGTGATATGCCTAACATTTAGAGAGAAGGGCAGAAGATATGGGCTAGATCATGGTATGTGGCAGTACTTAAGGAAAAAAGAGTGAAAAAGAGTATCAAGAACAGCCAAGCTAGTATCTTAAAAGTTAAGTTTGGAAGAAAAAGTGAATTAAAATAATAATAATAATAAAGCTTGTTTAAGTGAGATGTTCATTTCTAGAATATAAAAAAACTGGTTTTATTTAACTTTAAGAAGGAAACAAACCAAAATTAAATCCATTTATAAAAATTTTTAATTTACAGTAATTCTTAGAAAATCGTCTTTTGAAAAACAGTTGTATCTTCCCATTTTTGGTGTCTTTATTATTTAGTGGTCTAACTCTCATCTAAGACTCAAAGTTCAAACTCTCTGATTCATGTTCTGTTCATGTTTGTCAACAGGGGGTGCATTCCCAACATTCGTTACGAAAAAATAATATGTACAGCAAGAATTTTACAATTTAATGGAAAGCAAACATGCCAATTTATTCCTGTCTAACATAAAGTAGAGGAAATGAAACAGAAAGTGGGATTTCAAAGTTTTTTCTTAACAATTTAATATGGATATAAACTGGGATGTGGGCAAAACACCATCTCTGAGTGTATCATAATCTGCATATTGACATATATTAGATGATTCATGAAGTTCCTTAGGGCTTGTCACTATGTGTGAATTCATGTCTGCCTTGCAGGCCGGAAGAGATATTTGGGAAACAACTCAACTATAGACAGTAAAACAGAAACCACCCAATACTATGTATTTTCTTGTTCATTTTTTCCTAAGCTATCGAGAATGTATTTTTATGGAATTCTTTAAAATTATCATTCACATTTCAGAGTTGGTCTGAAAATACAATTATAAATAATATAGTTCAGCCATTAGTGTGAATGTAGTGTCCTAATTAGTATACTATATTATAGTTTGGTGAGATTTGCAGTGGTAGGAGTAGTGAGTAATTTAGATAAACTAAAAGAACAGAAAATTGCAGGAAATGAGATACATAGGATGGATAGATGGATACATATAGTAACTATCTGATACCATTCGAGAAGATTGTTTTACAATAATGAACTTTCCAGATAAGTGATGTTTTCCACTTTGTGCAACAAAACTTTTCTGTTTCATTTTACCATTTTGAAAGCAATACACAATTCCTACCTTGTTGAATGGAACCTGCTAACATAACTGAACCTCTTTTTGATAACTCAGGGTCATCATTATGAACACTAATCCCTGTACTGTGCTGTAATACAGTAATTCCTGTGGGGCTGCTGAAGTGTATAAAGCTGTTGCCCTCATGCTAAGCTACTAGGCTGTCTAAATTCCTATATCTATCTTTTGTAATTCATTTTTTTTAATCCTCCTCCCTTATTAGGAGAGCGGTTGCTTGTTGTTATCAATATGCCTGCTTATTGAAGCCACTTCCAGGTTAGAGTAACTGTTTGCTTCTCATTTGCTGTAGTCTAGGAAGCTAAATAGCACAAAATTTAGAATTCCGTCAAAGGTAGAGCTAACAGATTACAGGGGAGGTTCTAAAGAGCACTTCCATGTGCAAAGTGAATAGACTTCTGTGAAGGAATTATGCCATAGCTATTTCAGCTTTCAGATACTTTCTTCATTTGCTTCCTGATTATTATCTATGTTCTGGGAAGTTAGGACTGCAGGCTGAACACCTTCAAGATAAGTGTGATCTGTGTACACAGAGCAACTGAAAGTTGCCTCCTCTATATTATTAAAAGACACTGCACATAATAGGCCCTCTATGGTTGATGAATAAGTATGTATTTAGTTATACAACTATATCTATACATAGACATATGTGCATATATATGTAAAACTTGTGTATAGTTGTGTTACTATATATGAAACTACATTATGAAGTATTGAGATCACTCCCCTCCCCTCAAAGTCTTGTAATTAATACAGCTATTTAGGTCGATAAAAAATGTGCATATGAGCTTTACCTTTTAAAATTACTCCTGCATTACTGAGATTACTTTTGTTCCTTTCCTAGACCTTAGGACACAGCATGTACTGTTTCACTGATTCTTGCTAGATCCTTGGAAATATTAGCTACTGAAAATTGCAATCCATGTCAGCCTATTGGATTGGGATGGTGTTATCTCCTGATAATGAAACAATATTGCATGTCACCATGACTTGCTTTTGTTTGACCCTTTCTGCCTTTGGACTGACACCAAGCTATAACATTATTAAATGCTGAAAAATGCCCGAAGTTTAGTGCTGTTACATGTGTCAACCAAGGCATGAAGCTTCTAATAGATTTTCTTCTCCCTTATTTCATCTTAATAAGCCAAGAAGTTTAGCACCATAATTTTGATACTGTTATCAGCACTTTGTGTTAAAAGTCAATTTTTACCTTCTTTTAAAAAGTAGGAAGAGATTGGATAGTATAAATGAATGAGAGCAATTTAAAGATGGATTGTTTGTGTATTATAAGTAAATGGCCTAAAGCTTTAGGAGATTTTCTTGGGAAAAACTATAAGGTTCTTTGTAGCTAGAAAGATGTTAGTCATTGTCTTCCGTCTGGGTAATTTACTGGGGTCTAATACAGACCATACACATGGTCTCACACAGTTCACAGGTAGAGATACTGTATTAGACAGGCAGCTTTAGGACATGGAAAAGGGAAATTAATTAATTTAGGTGGGAATGCAAACCTGTGACCTTGTCGCTATGTACTAACCTACAAGTTAATAGGGCTTGTATTTATTTAATGGCTCACAGCTACCATTTATTAGCTCTGTGTCAGGAACTGTGCTTTATGTTTCATACACTATCACATTTGATCTTCACAAAATCTCTGTAAGTTAATATCATTATCAGCCTCTATTTTATAGATGAGGCAGCTTGAGGTTTAGAAAGATAAAGTGCCATGCCCAAGATTACACAGCTAATAAGTGTCAGAACACAGTTTTAATTACTATGCTGATTTCCAGCCATAATGTTAATGTGACCACATCCAATAAATCAAATTTATATAAACATCATTGACTTAACATCAAACCACTTGCTTTGATTAGTTATAAAAATGGCATGGCTGCTAAGTACCAATATTTATTACCATCAAATAATTCAACAAAGCAAAGCTCCTATTTTGCTTTTTCCTCTAAGTTTTTATGGCTTGGTGGGGTTAGAGGGGAAGGGTTGAAATTAATTAGTGCTAGAAGATTACATCTAGATTAATGTTAAGTAATTTGTATTTAATACTTATTTTTCTTACTGTTTACTAGAATACTCATTAATTAGTCTTTACTGGGCTGTTTGTAACATAAAATCTGCTTATGTGCCTGTAAGTTCACATGAGCCCAAGTCAAAGTCCTTGATTCCAGGCTGCTTCTGTATGGCTCGGGACCCCAGGGTGCTCTTTTGTGCCCACATATATTACTATATTTCAGTTCCCTTTGCTCCTGTCTTCCAGGGCAGCAAGGCCTGTTCAGCCCCATGCCTGGCCTTACTTCCAAAGTAGGAGCGTAAGACACAGAGCACAAATTATTTTGTTCCTTGGAAGATTTAGTTCTGATTGTTTTTCTCAAAAGAGGTTAAGATCATTCCATTTCCATTTGACCCAGTCTTCTATGCTTCATAGACATTGGAAAATAGGCACTGATTTTAAAAAGTAGAGAACAACACTTTTTTTTTTTTGATGTTGTTGTTTTCATGCACTTAAAATGTGGCAGATAATGTACAGACCAATTGCCCTGAGACCAGCTTCTCTGTGTTTTAATGTCTTGGCTGCAGGCTGATGAATAAGTCCCTTGGGTTTGCATAGGCAGTGATAAAGAAGCAAGGATATATGTAAAGATGGACAATGGAATTGTTTTTTGAAAATTATCTGTTACTATTGTAATAATGGAAAACTAAGTGCTGTAAGATGTGCTAACCAACTGTCTCCTGCGTGTTTCAATATTCTAGTGGGATATCGCTGAGAGTGTCATTTGTTAAAAATGCTGCCCAGCAATTTGAGAATTGGATAGCATAACTGAATTCCAGCAGATTATCCTTTTTGACCACTGCATGCTTAATTTTTTGCTTTGTTTTAACTTAACTTTGCCTAAAGTCACTCAAAAAAGGAAATTCCTTTTCCTGTAGCATACTCTTTTGATATCTGCTAATTTCTTCCCTAAGCTAAAATGATTTTCATCTCACAAAGGCTATGTAATATCCTTTGTAATATTCTATAGGCTGTTACTTTAAAAATGGAAAAATTTTGTGTCTTCCAGATCTTAGTGGAGACACTTGAAGATCCAGCTGACTGAAATTTTATTTTTTATTCATATATTGGACATTAACATTATAGCAATGTTTCCCTTGAACTTCATTTTACCTATTTATATAGTCTATTTTCTTGACTTTTGAAGGAAAAAATATCTTACCTGCTATTTTAAAACCTTTTTTTAAAATTTTAAAGCTAATTCACATCAAAACTGAATCCTTCATAGGTCTCTACAGTGTGCTCAGAGTGTGGATAATATATTTGATACAAAGGAAAATCAAAATAAATTCAGAAAGTATTTTTTTCCCTGAGGTTAGTTCATCCAGGCATCAGGAACACTATATTTATGTATTCATTGAACTATTTGTATCCTTAAGAAAAATAATAGATGTGATATTAATATTTCCTAAATTTAAGTTTCAGCAAAACACATTGAGGGGTTTCCTGAAGTGATGTTTAGAGACAACACAGCTTATAGGACCGGGTGTTAAATAGAAAACAAATGTCCTGATTCTAATACTTAGCAACTGTATCACTCAGGGCAAGTTAGTTAAACTTTATAAGATGTATTTTCTTCAAATACATTGTTTTATCAGTAAAATGAAGATAATTTTATTTACCTTTTTGATTTTTGTGAGGCTCAAGTAAGTCAAACAAAGGAATTTATTTCACAGTGTCTTACTACCATCAATTCTCAATGGTCAATAGTGTGGAATCCCAAATCATCTCTAGTTGACTTTGATATATGGTGTGTAAGCTTTACTCTAGTGGATTTGGGGAGTTTATAATATTTCAAAGTAATGAAAGAGCTAAAACACTTTTAGCTTTTCTTCCTTGCCTATGTAATTCAACCTTTGCTTCTTTCTTCCTCTATGTTAGGAACAGACAACATCACTTCTTCTTCTTTGATTCTGTGTAGCCTGATTGTCTACTGGCTTGATTGTGCTTACTCAAGTGAGGGAGGACCTCAATCCCTGCCCCACACTCTGAGGAGGTTTACCCCTCATGCTTAAAAACCACTGCATTATGTTTAGTCCCTACTTGGTATTCACCCATTATTTCACTCCTCCTTGGGAATCTGCTCTTCTACATACTCTTCTGCTGGTGAAGCATAGCGAAGAAGAAAATACCAATGTAGCCACTGTTCCAATTCAGACCAAGCATGTGTCTGCATGTCCCCCCAAAGCTACCAAACTCTGGGCTCCAGAGTGATACTGCATCTTGTAACAAGTAGATAATTCCCCATTCCAACTCTGGGCCTCCAATTGTCACTCAGATTTCTAATGCTTCTCTGTGTGGCCCATAGTCTCAACACATTCCCTTTGAATCACTCTAAGCACTATCTCTTTAGGAGCTAAAACCAGTGAAATGGACCTCATAGGTTCCAATTCACTCTTCTCAATCATTCTGCTTTATTTCCCCACCTCTGCCTGTTTCCTGACTTTCTCTTTTCCGAATTATCTTCTACATCATCTCATACATATTGTATGGTACTGAGTTGGGACAGTGGAAGAGAAGAGAATATTTTTGAACTAGCAACAAGCAGTGGAAAAAAAAAAATTCAATTACGGAAGATTACCATATGTGATTTGAAAGATTCTCTGGGAAAAGAGACTCTACGTTTAACAAGTCATCAAAGATCCAAATTTAAAATGTGCTAAGAACTTGAAAACAAGATTTGCCAATGCTGGTCAGTGAATGGTTGAAGACAGGTTCATAACAGTTGATTTTAGTTAAAATGTGTAAAATAAATACATGCTCAAAAAGGAATTACCTTTACATAACTTTTACACTTTCCATGAAAGCTGCACTGCATTTTTACAAGGATGTCATTTAGAATAATAGAATACTTTCTAAAGATTTTCAATAACAAACCATGACATTCATCTAAATTCTATAAATAACTTTTTTTGCATGTGAAATAAAATTTAAATTGTAATGTAAGCTTGTGTATTCATGTTATATTAATCCAAGCCATGCTTGATCATAATGTGTTGGTGAACTTGCCCCACAAATCTGTCCTATCAAACAAAACACCAGATGCAATGCTTAGAATGTGACTTGATAAAATTAGATTCATTGGACAGAAAAGAAAATGGAATGCTTTAAATAAATGTCGTTAGCAGTTTGGAGGAAGGAAACAAATTGCTCTCATAATGTCTCAGACCCTTACCCAATTGACATTATAAAGAAAAAATGTATTTGGAGTTCTAAAGATAATGGTAGAATTAAAATATATATATATCTATTCAGGAATATGGCTTGTAGGATATACCTTATTAGCTATGATTCCGAATGATTCCTGAGACGGCATTTAAAAGTAGAAGATGATTTGTACAAATACCGGAGGCAACATTAATAATAAACCTCTTGAGGACTACTCCATGTGCATGAAGCAAGAGAGGGCTTAAGAATAGAAGTGTGCGAGAGGGAATCTGCTTTTCCAAATATTGACCTGAGAAGGGGACTATCCATTTACAATTTGGTCTTTGGGCTTTTTTCCATGCAAATTTTTGTGGCTTTGATATCAGGATTTAACAAAGAAACAGTTGTCCTTTGTATGTGCTCAGAAAATAGATTTCCAGAAGTCCAATCAAGTTACTCAGCCAGTTGAGGTTAAAAAGTAATCAATTAATTCAGTGGAAAGTTCACCAGACCAATTGAATTAACTAAATCGATTGTCTATGTGACTGAATTAGGCCAGTAAATTTAGTCAAAACCATAGACTTTGCAACTCAGTGCTAACACAAAAACCTTGAGTTCGCAAAAGAGATTGAAATACAGTAAAGTTTCTTAGGGAGTGTTAGGAAATAGGAAGGACAACCTAAGACTTGTATCCTTGAGTTACAGTACAACTAACTTATTCCAGAGTCTTTCAATAGCCTGTGCACAGACATTGCCAAAGTTAAATTCCAGAAGAGTATCAATTATACATTGGCTGTTGAAAACTCTTTGAAATTCTGACCATGAGATTCTTCAGGGAGCTAGAACAAAAAGTGTTGTGGGAAAGTCCCAAACAGGCTGTTCCCTGTGCTTTTTCCTGCTTAGAATGTACAATTTCTAAGGCACAGTTTTTTAACAAGAGTGTTTCAAAAAGGAAAGACTGAAGGAGATACATAAGCTATCATGCCCCTCTGTGGCTTATTATATCGATCATGCTTTCTGGGTGGCAAAGGACTGCTGAGATGAGAACAATGGTGGTTCTACCCTTGGCCCTGCTAGTCATGACGGGCCCCACGCTTATTTGTGTCTCACTGCTCTCCAGAACAAACCCTCAATTTAGTCACATTTGCCACGTCATGGCCTTTAAAACCAGGTATCAAATAATCCTTCAGTGTTTTTACAGGGAATTTTGAAATGACTGAATGAATGAGTGAATGAATAAATTGTATCAGGGACTTATAATGGCTTCTTGTTTCCTCTTTTTACGTCACAAAGCTTATCTTGCTTTTAAAGTCTCAGCACATAGCCTAAATGCTCCAGGACACATTGAACTTGCCCTTTTTTGAAACTCTTTAACACTTAACCTATCCTCACCAATTGGTTATGAATTGGTATAAAAATACTAATTACTACTATTATTAGAGCTAACATTTACTGAATGGTTAGCATGACCATGGCACTGCCTTAAGCATGTTGTATGTATTATCTCTTTTAATTCTCTTAACAACTGGTGAAGTAGACACATATATCATCACATTACACAGATAAGAAAATTGAGGCTCAGAGAAGGCAACTTGCCCAATATCACATAGCTAGTAATTAGCAGAACTGAGAATTAAACCTGAACAGTCTATCCTGTGACCTAACACTGTTTACTACTAAGCTGTCTCTCCTTCTGTTTGGGTACTTTCCTTTGATTTTTTTTTTTTTTTCATTAATGAATATTGTCTTCTTGATTAGATCTTAAGCTTCTTAATTCATTCTTTATCCTGCATGGTGCCCTTGATAGAGCTAACCACAGTACGGGTCATTAACACATACTTGATTTATTAATTATGGATATTCTTAGCTAATGCACTTCTTTTCATTTTTATTATTGCTCTGACAATAGTTCCTAAAATTCAGATTTCTTTAAGAATGGTGTGATTGAGTTCAACAACTAAAGTGTATTTGTGCCATGTTAATTTTAAACTGGAGTAACCGTAATCACAGAAGTGCTACATAGTTTCATTGGTAAATTATGAGATGATGAGATGATGTATAAATATTTTTGAGATGATGCATAAATATTGTTTGTCTACATTGCGTTAGAGTAGCTTGAGTTAACATGTTTCACTGTTGTCTCAAAAGCAATCTTTGAGTTTATCATCACTTCACCAGCCAAATGCAAATGCTTATTTTTTCCTAATTATGCTGCTTATACAGACAAGCCAAATTTAGTTGATTTCCTGATACAGCATAAATTTAAATTCTATTTTTTCAAAAACAGTGGTAGTCTAACACAACAAATTAAGTCATTTTTGTCTATGTTTCTATTATTGACTAGTAGCCCAAAATATTGGAGCAGACTGTTAGAAGCAGATAGTATTGCCAATCAGTTTAAAAATCTATTGATTCCCACAATAGCATTTGTGGTTTATAGGACTGCTGGGCTATTTCATTTCTTTTTTCCATAGCTAGCCTTTTTTTTTTTTTTTCCTAACATCTTTATTGGAGTATAATTGCTTTACAATGTTGTGTTAGTTTCTGCTGTATAACAAAATGAATCAGCTATATGCATACATATATCTCCATATCCCCTCCCTCTTGCGTCTCCCTCCCACACTCCTTATCCCACCCCTCTAGGTGGTCGCAAAGCACCAGCTGATCTCCCTGTGTGATGCAGCTGCTTCCCACTAGCTATCTATTTTACATTTGGTAGTGTATATATGTCAGTGCTACTCTCTTACTTCATCCCAGCTTACCCTTCCCCTTCCCCGTGTCCTCAAGTCCATTCTCTATGTCTGTGTCTTTACTCCTGTCCTGCTCCTAGGTTCATCAGAACCATTTTTCTTTTTTAGATTCCATATATATGTGTTAGCATACGGTATTTGTTTTTCTCTTCCTGACTTGCTTCACTCTGTATGACAGACTCGAGGTCCATCCACCTCACTACAAATAACTCAATTTCATTTCTTTTTATGACTGAGTAATATTCCATTGTATATATGTGCCACATCTTCTTTATCTATTCATCTGTCAGTGGACACTTGGGTTGCTTCCATGTCCTGGCTATTGTAAATAGTGCTTCAATTAACATTGTGGTACATGACTCTTTTTCAATTATGGTTTTCTCAGGGTATATGCCCAGTAGTGGGATTGCTGGGTCATATGGTAGTTCTATTTTTAGTTTTTTTAAGGAACCTCCATACTCTTCTCCATAGTGGCTGTACCAATTTACATTCCCACCAACAGTGCAAGAGGGTTCCCTTTTCTCCACACCTTCTCCAGCATTTATTGTTTGTAGATTTTTTGATGATGGCCATTCTGACCAATGTGAGGTGATACCTCATTGTAGTTTTGATTTACATTTCTCTGATGATTAGTGATGTTGAGCATCTTTTCATGTGTTTGTTGGCAATCTGTATCTTCTTTGGAGAAATGTCTATTTAGGTCTTCTGCCCATTTTTGGATTGCGTTATTTGTTTTTTTGATATTGAGCTGCATGAGCTGCTTGTATATTTTGGAGATTAATCCTTTGTCAGTTGCTTCGTTTGTAAGTATTTTCTCGCATTCTGAGGGTTGTCTTTTCATCTTAGCCTTTTTTACTTCAGATTCAGCACATCTAAAATTAAACTCATTATCATTGCTCCAAACTATATCCCTCTTTCTTTATTTTCTCCTATTCATCCAAGCCAAAAACCTGCAAACCATTTTCAAGTTTTACCTCTCTCTCATCTGCCTGTATAAATAATCACAGAATTCTGCTGTTTCTTCTCCAAAATACTCTCAGATCTCTCTCCCCTTTCTCCATGCTACTGCTATGGCTAGACCTGTCATTCCTTGGCTGAACCATTATTATAGCCTCCCAGCTGACCTCCCTGACTCCTACTTCACCTCTTTCCCATTTTCCACATTTAGTAAGATTCAAATGTGACTATGTCACTCCAATTTTAAAAATCATTCCTATATCTCTATGGCCTAAGAATAAACGTCAAACTCTATGGCACAGCAGAAGAAGCCTCCTTGGTTTGGCCTCGGCCTACCTAAGTCATCTGCTGTGCCTTCCTTTACCATCCCCCACTCTGCCTCATGCTCCAGCCATCCAGACAACCTGCAGTTCTTTGACAGTGCCTTCCTGTTTTAGACCTGTAGGCTTTCATTCGGGCTGTGTTCTCTAAAGAGAATGCCCTTCCCTCCATTCTACCTTTTCCTTTTCAGACCACATCTCCAAGAGTTCCTTACTCTTCTCTAAGTGCCACTGTATCTTGTATACATCTTTCTTAAGGCTTTTATTTTACATTATTATAATTAGTTATTTACTTGTCTGGTGTCTTTTCTACTAGCTGGCAGTTTTTGGAGATGGTGGTCTGTGTCTTCCTTTACCTAAAATAGACCCTGATAAATAGTAGGTGCTTAATCAATGCTGAATGGATGGGACCACTTCTTCTTCATATGCTGGTATTTTCCAACAAATCACTTTTTCTATAAAATAATTTTCTGGTTATGAATTTCCATGCAGAATAAAACTTCTGGTCTGTAATAGACATGCATTTTTAAGCATCTAACCTCAGAAATAAATAGGCAGATCTGAGAGGTAAGAGCTAGCATACTTTCTAAACTACCCTCAATTTTAATTACTGTCATTCTCTTTATTTTGTTAAGTTCTTTCAAAAGTCACATTGCCCACCCCTACTGCCTACTTTGTAACATATGCAGATATGTATAGGTTCAAGAAATACCAAGTAAGTAAACAGTTCATTTTCCAGTTTAATAAACCATAACCAAACGATGGTTGCATTATATTAGATGTGATCTAAATGTGTTGTTTTGCAAATATAATGATATGTTTGAATTATAAATACATAGTGATGCTCACAAAAGCATGTTTGGTTTAATACGTAATTTTTCACAAGAGATCTTCCATTTCAGGGGACCTCATGAAAAAGTTTCACTGAATATAACCAGCTAAAATATATTTAATAAACTTAAATGATAATAATCAAACCAGTTTTTAAATAAGTATCATGTAAACTGTACAGGATTTTATCCATAACAGCTGGGAAATTCAACTGAATACCACTTTGGCTTCATTTAGTGATTTTTCTTGAATCTCTATTAGTCGAACTATTGATATTCACATTTTACTCAAAAGAAAACTGAAATGAGGGGTAAAGAAAAACTTCAGAGTGGATGTCTGAAACACTGAATTTCCACTCTTGTTGTCTTAAGACCTCTATAACAAATTCTGTGGTCTTCCTCAAGGAATTCAAGTTCAGTTTAAAATTACCTATCAAGTTAAATAAGCATATGACTCCTCTTGACCACAGCAATTAAAGACCAAGGTTGAAGAACAAAAGCATACCTACGTTTTAATGAAGTCATTTTTTTAGATTAACCTGAGTAATTACACTGCAATTTAAAAAACAAACAAAAAATGATTCACAAGAAATTAGCACTGGACTAACTTTGAATTGTAGTTCTTATTAATGGTTGATGGTATAGCTTATAGTTGGTGGTAGTCCGAAGGAGCCAATAAGAAAACTTTAAATTGCTGTTTGAAAAGTCAAAATTATTTAAATCCCAATGATATGCTATGAATAGTCAATGGAGGTTAATCAGTGTTATAGCAAATTATGGTTACAAATGTTTTCAAAATTAATTTATCCATCATTAAGTATTATGGGTCATCATAAAGAGATTTTGTTCTCATTGATATCTACATGCATTTTATATTTTAGGTTAGGTGCTAGGTTGAATATTTACAATTAGAATACAAAGCTGAAAACTAAAAAGAATCAGATAAAATTTAAGGGTAATACAAGATACACAAAAAGAGTTTTAAATCCTAATGAGCACATTCTGTCGGGTTTTTTCTGGTTTTTGGTTTTTGGTTTTTGGTTTTAGTTTGGTTCTTCCTGTCATGAAAACAGATGAAAAATTCTCACTTTTCTTCAAAGTTTTATTGTGCTATAGTTATCATGTGCTTACTGGGAGCTTAAATTCTCTTAGTTTAACAAAATAGCAAAAAATATTGATGGTTAAAATATACTGTTGAATTAGCAAAGCTCCACTTAACCCTCAAGTATTTATTTTTATTTAAATTGCAACATCATATTGGAATACAAAAGCTTTTCCCCAAAGCCAGCATGCTATCTTCAACAGCAAATTACACTCCAGGTTCTTACTACTGATAACATATATTTAGTTACAAGATGTGCATGCAATAAGCAAAATATGATTTGTGTGACTTAAGGCATTGTGAATATTTAATAAACTTGGTTTAATGAATATTATCAGGAGAAAGAAATGATTTGAAAATAATAAGATTGATGATATAGCATAAATCAAGAAGAATATAAGGTAATTATATCATTTTATTGTATTCAGCAACCAGAAAATCTGAATTTTAGTTATAAAAGTGGAAAAAATGGTGCATTGTTTTCTGTGCAAATAGCCACATAGATTAAAAACTAAAAGAATCTATTAAGTTTCTTATACAATATGCAGAATATAAAGTATTATTAATTTTTTCTATCATTACTTGGTTTCTGTAGCAACTTGGAAAATCTTATGCTCGAGAGAAATTCCCCAAGGTTTGTTTGCATTGTCAGGAAAAATTTTAAAAAAGAAAGAAAATAAATCTAAGTTTTGTAATAATCAGGGCTTTTTATATATGTTTCAGTTATACATTTTGAATTACGAAAAATATACTGTTAAAGCAGACAAGATCTGGATGGATGCTAAAATTAGTGGGCAAAAATTTAAGAGAAAAAGGATATTTGCATAGCCCCAAAGTGTCTTCCCCAGGGTATTTATTAACTGCAAAGGGAAAATAGTAATTTTTACAGTGGAGAAACACAGCAGACACTAGCTGAACCAAAACATCAAAGTTAAAATCACCAGTAGAGAGACACAGCAACATCATTTCCCCCCAGATATAATGCACTGAGAAGGGCATATCACTTCTGGAATATTCTTGATAAAATTCATAACCTCAATCTAATCATGAGAAGACAAATCCAATCTGAAGAACATTCTACAAAGTAAGTGATCACTACTCTCCGAGTACCAGTGTCCTTGGTTCTCCTAAGGTGACTAAGAAGACATAACCAGGTGGGAGCCTTCATTGGGTTCTGGGACAAAATAAAGATACTAGTGGAAAAACTGAATCCAAGTAAAGTCTATAATTTGGTTAATCATATTGAACCAATGTTATTTTCTTTTGATAATTGTCCTTTGATAGTATGAGATATTAATGTTAAGTAGAGTGGAGAGCATATGGTAATTCTCTGTACTATCTTTGCAATTCTTCTGTAAGTCTAAAATTATTTCCAAATTAAAAAAAAATTCAAGTGATTTTTATATTGTGTCTTACCTTATAGTAAAAACAAAAGTCCATACCCATATCATTAAAATGTATTATAATGGAAAAATATATAGCATTAAAGATTTGGAAGAGCACTTGTAAAGTTTTCACTTGCCTTTTTTAGCAATAAAGAAATACTTAGTTAATAAGAGAATATGGGGACTTCCCTGGTGGCGCAGTGGTTGGGAGTCCGCCTGCCAATGCAGGACACATGGGTTCGAGCCCTGGTCCGGGAAGATCGCACATGCCACAGAGCAACTAAGCCCGTGCGCCACAGCTACTGAGCCTGCGCTCTAGAGCCCACGAGCCGCAACTACTGAGCCCACGTGCCACAACTACTGAAGCCCGTGCGCCTAGAGCCCATGCTCCGCAACAAGAGAAGCCACTGCAATGAGAAGCCTGAGCACCTCAGTGAAGACCCAACGCAGCCAAAAATAAATAAATAAATATAATTTAAGGAAAAAAAAAAAAAAGAATGTGGTACAATTAGGGAAAAAAAAAAGAGAGAATATGAACAGCTTCCTACATGATTTTATGGAAAACTTGTGGAACATGCCTGATGTTTCCTCAGCTTGAACCAACATTTAGGAGTTGAGCAGAGTGAGAAAACACCTGTATTTATTCTTTAGATTTATGATGCAATACTCTTGTTAAAATTACTGCTTTCCCTTGATAAATACACTAAGATAGAATAAATTTTAAAAACAGTCAAATACAGTAAGACAATGCTGACTATAGATGTATAAAGTTGTTCTTAAAACTTTAATCTGTGTAGAACAAAATTATGTGTTGAAAATTCTAGTTCACATTATCTCTCCCTTTTGAAAGAGCCTTGAGAATTATACTAGCAGCAGCCTTTTTCGAGATAGTTCTAAACTGAGGTCTGGTTGATGCAGTGTTTTTAAGTAATTGAGAGCAAGCCAATGTGCTTTTCTGTGAAATCACTGTGTTTGTTTCTCTACCTGTAAACTGAGGTTACTCTATTAAATTTACATTGATTCTACACTGGGAAACTGTGGAGACAAATTTGATGATGAATAGGGGATGGACATTAAAAAAAAATTACTATTAGAAGAAATGCTTTATTGTATAGTAGTTTAATCAAGTGGCATTGTCATCCAGAATAATTGTCATGAAACTTGCTGTGGCTATATTGTCAAATTTCTTAGCTGTAACTAAGGGATTATTTAGCAATTGCACTATATCTCCAAGTGAGGGCAATAAATGATGATGATGGAAGCATCCTCTCAAGTTTAAAATATCATATGAAAATATAATTGATTTTTTTAACATCTTTATTGGAGTATAATTGCTTTACACTGTTGTGTTAGTTTCTGCTGTATAACAAAGTGAATCAGCTATACATATACATATATCCCCATATCTCCTCCCTCTTGCCTCTCCCTCCCACCCTCCCTATCCCACCCCTCTAGGTGGACACAAAACACCAAGCTGATCTCCTTGTGCTATGTGGCTGCTTCCCACTAGCTATCTATCTTACATTTGATAGTGTATTTATGTCCATGCCACTCTCTCACTTCGTCCCAGCTTACCCTTCCCCCTCCCCATGTCCTCAGGTCCATTCTCTGTGTCTGTGTCTCTATTCCTGTCCTGCCCCTAGGTTCTTCAGAAACTTTTTTTTTAGATTGCTCATATATGTGTTAGCATACGGTATTTGTTTTTCTCTTTCTGACTTACTTCACTCTGTATGACAGTCTCTAGGTCCATCCACCTCACTACAAATAACTCAATTTCATTTCTTTTTATGGCTGAGTAATTTTCCATTGTATATATGTGCCACATCTTCTTTATCCATTCATCTGTTGATGGACACTTAGGTGGCTTCCATGTCCTGGCTATTGTAAATAGTGCTGCAATGAACATTGTGGTACATGACTCTTTTTCAATTATGGTTTTCTCAGGGTATATGCCCAGTAGTGGGATTGCTGGGTCGTACGGTAGTTCTATTTTTAGTTTTTTAAGGAACCTCCATAGTGACTGTATCAATTTACATTCCCACCAACAGTGCAAGAGGGTTCCCTTTTCTCTCCAGCATTTATTGTTTGTAGATTTTTTGATGATGGCCATTCTGACCAGTGTGAGGTGATACCTCATTGTAGTTTTGATTTGCATTTCTCTAATAATTAGTGATGTTGAACATCCTTTCATGCGTTTGTTGGCAATCTGTATGTCTTCTTGGAGAAATGTCTATTTAGGTCTTCTGCCCATCTTTGGATTCGGTTGTTTGTTTTTTTGATATTGAGCTGCATGAGCTGCTTGTATATTTTGGAGATTAATCCTTTGTCGGTTGCTTCATTTGCAAATATTTTCTCCCCTTCTGAGGGTTGTCTTTTCATCTTGTTTATGGTTTCCTTTGCTGTGCAAAAGTTTTACGTTCCATTAGGTCCCATTTGTTTATTTTTGTTTTTATTTCCATTTCTCTAGGAGGTGGGTCAAAAAGGATCTTGCTGTGATTTATGTCATAGAGTATTCTGCCTGTATTTTCCTCTAGGAGTTTTATAGTGTCCGGCCTTACATGTAGGTCTTTAATCCATTTTGACTTTATTTTTGTGTATGGTGTTAGGGAGTGTTCTAATTTCATTCATTTACATGTAGCTGTCCAGTTTTCCCAGCACCACTTTAACTAATTGAAGGAGAAAAACCATATGATCATCTCAATAGATGCAGAAAAAGCTTTCAACAGAATTCAACACCTATTCATGATAAAAACCCTCCAGAAAGTAGGCATAGAGGGAACTTACCTCAACATAATAAAGGCCATATATGACAAGCCTACAGCCAACATCGTTCTCAATGGTGAAAAACTGAAACCATTTCCACTAAGATCAGGAACAAGACAAGGTTGCCCACTCTTTCCACTATTATTCAACATAGTTTTGGAAGTTTTAGCCACAGCAGTCAGAGAAGAAAAAGAAATAAAAGGAATCCAAATTGGAAAAGAAGTAAAACTCTCACTGTTTGCAGATGACATGATACTATACACAGAGAATCCTAAAGATGCTACCAGAAAACTATTAGAGCTAATCAATGAATTTGGTAAAGTAGCAGGATACAAAATTAATGCACAGAAATCTCTTACAGTCCTATACACTAATGATGAAATATCTGAAAGAGAAATTAAGGAAATACTCCCATTTACCATTGCAACAAAAAGAATAAAATATCTAGGAATAAACCTACCTAAGGAGACAAAAGACCTGTATGCAGAAAACTATAAGGCACTGATGAAAGAAATAAAAGATGATACAAACAGATGGAAAGATATACCATGTTCTTGGATTGGAAGAATCAACATTGTGAAAATGACTGTACTACCCAAAAGCAATCTACAGATTCAATGCAATCCCTGTCAAACTACCAATGACATTTTTCACAGAACTAGAACAAAAAATTTTACAATTTGTATGGAAACACAAATGACCCCAAATAGCCAAAGCAATCTTGAGAAAGAAAAATGGAGCTGGAGGAATCAGGCTCCCTGACTTCAGACTGTACTACAAAGCTACAGTAATCAAGACAGTATGGTACTGGCACAAAAACGGAAATATAGATCAATGGAACAGGATAGAAAGCCCAGAGATAAACCCACGCACATATGGTCACTTTATCTTTGATAAGGGAGGCATGAATATACAATGGAGAAAAGACAGCCTCTTCCATAAGTGGTGCTGGGATATTTGATTTTTGTTTCTATTTTTGATATTGCTCTTTATTTCTATTATAACAATGATTTCAGAAAAAAAATTAATCTTAAATCTTTCAGGGATTTTTCACAGCCTTAAACAAGATAATGTTTAATCTCCCTAATCTTGCAAAAAAAGTCAAATATCTCATCACTACTTCATTTAATAAATATCTAAGCTCTGCCATGTTCCAGGTCCCATGGCTGTCATTAGGGCACAGAGGGAGTAAGACTAGGTCTGTCTTTTAGGTGCTCACCAGCTTAGTTCACGAAACCTATTTCTTGATATTTCTCTGGGTGAGCCCTTTATCCAGACCAGCTGGCCCACACACGTATTTCCGGATGGTCACCACTCCCTCCCTTTATTTTCCTACTTAACTTCCCTTCTCCTCAGTTCCCATGCACCCTGTTACATCAGTCACCTGGAGGCCTTGCATCCCCAGACCAGCACAGTCCTCAGCAGTCTCTCTTTCTATACTGAAAAATTCAGCTTGCACTTCCTGCATGCAGCAGTCCCCATATGTTTGAATATATCATGGCCTCTCAATGAGAGTCAGCATTCCCAGCATGGGAACCATCCCTTCTTTTTCTATCTTTGCCTTTCCAGCAACAACTGTAGGGAAGCACATGGAACCAATTTTATTTTAATTTGTGGACAAGAG
Source organism: Balaenoptera borealis (assembly GCF_965194805.1). NCBI lineage: Eukaryota > Metazoa > Chordata > Mammalia > Artiodactyla > Balaenopteridae > Balaenoptera > Balaenoptera borealis. The sequence goes on from NC_138871.1 coordinate 49,618,307, forward strand.
CATCAGTATATGAGTCCTTCCCCAAGACCCAAATATTTTTTTATCTGACCTTTCTCCTGTTTACCTCCTCCTTCCTTTCTCTCACTCCAAAGAAAACTCTTCATTATGAAATTCCCTCCGGAAATCTCTATTTCATGCTGATATAATTCTAAAGCATGAAACCAATGATAGACATGTCCTGTGGCCAGGATGATGATAAATCCCTAGGCTCTCAAGGCTTTCCAACCTTTTTCACATCATGATGCCCAAGAAAATGATGATGTTTGAATGGTACGTTGAAGTAAATAGGAAGCTGTTTGCCCCTGGTTTACCCAGCTGCTCCAGGACAGAGGTATTGATATCATAGCATAGCTGTCCAGATTTCAATACAACCCAGCTCACTGCACTAATTAATTGTACAAGGTAACTTCGGGGGAATATTTCTTCTCAAATCCTGTAGGCAATACATTTCCTCCTCCCCAATGCATGCTATGTAGTTACTGCTTTTGTCTTAATTTCTGGAGATACTACTATTTGACTTGAGGATATCCTACAGTAGCGGTTTAATAAGTTTGTAGATTGTGAACAAGCAAACAAAAATTGTCCACACATTGACTCTATTTTTCAAGTCCTTTGAACCTTTCACTTAGCTCAAAACAAAAGAGCACTGATTAAGCAAGGGAGTGCTTGAGGCAATCACTCTGCTTCCCTGTTTTATTGTCCTACATAGCTTATAATGGGTGCTCCATGAAGACACCAACAAGACAGTGAATTGACAAATCAAATATGGCCCCAGATAGCAGTAAACAGAGCCCTCAGTTGAAAGAGAAGAGGGAAATTGAGATGTTAGACACTGTGTTAACTACCAGGACTAAAATCCCATCTGCAATTCTTTGCAGTTCCCATTTTTTCCTAACAGACATCTTACTACTCAAGGATAAACTGCCATTAGGTGAATAATGTATTCTTACTTGGTTCAAGGCATTTTGTTATACCAGAGACTATATAAAATGTAAAAATTTTCTGAAAACTATGTTTTTTCTGAAAATTTTTGTATAAATAATGACAAAGATGATAGTAAACATTTTGAATGGAACATAACTAATTCTAGAATATGGTTTCAGAACTCTGGGAACTTTTAATGTAGTGCTACAGATAAGTTATATAGAGATGCAGTAATAGCTAGGAATATAAGGCTAGATTGGGATGACACTAGAGACATATACATGGAGAAGATTAGAAGGAATACAGTGTTTTAAAGAAGGAAAATATCATTTATAACCAGAGGTAACAAGGAAAGATTCTCAGACATGTTAAAATTTGAGCTGAGCAATGCAGGATGAATATGAGGGGAAAACTCAGAGCTCAGATTAGATGTACCTCAGTGTACTTCTTTTGGTTATCCCATTTATATGACATTCTATCCTCATTCTTACAAATTAGCAAAATAGCCACCAGCCCTATGAATGTATCAGTGTTTGCAGAATGCAGTTTATTTCATGCCAGTTGAAGGACATAATATTGGTTATACATGTCAATTGAAAGAAACTAAAAATATATTTCTTATTCTGTGAACATGTATAACCAATATTATGTCCTTCCAATAACTTGAAGCCCTTCATTCACCCACTGCTATTTGTAACATCTTACTAAATGTTGATAGAAGAAGCCCTCTGTTATTTTGCTTCTCTGAAGATGGCAATTATGAAATTATCCCTGGTAAATAGGAAACCATGTTGATAACATGCAATTAAGATGCATCATCAGAAATAGAAAAGTGCTGTTTACTTGACAGAGTTAAATCTCCAAAAAGGAGATAACTTGTCTTAATTCTTTCTGGACTTCTCTGTATTTCACATTTATAGGTTTTTGTTTTTGTCTTTAGAATAAAAGCACAAATTTATAAATGGTTAAAATATCCCAATTGCTTTTTTAAAAAAAATTTTATTGGGGTATAGTTAATTTACAATGTTGTGTTAGTTTTAGGTGTACAGCAAAGTGAATCTGTTATACATATACTTATATCCACTCTTTTTTAGATTATTTTCCCATATAGGCCGTTACAGTGTATTGAATGGAGTCCAATTGCTTTTGAAGAATGAAGGAATATTATGTTAAAAAAGCAAATATTTAACAAAATATTATGTTAAAAAAAGCAAATTAAAATAAAACAAAATTTGTTTTTTCGTTAGCTACTTGAAAACAAAATGAGGTCATTCTACACTAGCGACATAACCTTCTCTTTTATATACCCTCACCATGCCACCCACATACTTTCTAAACCTAGAATCTGTAAGTTCGTTAAATGCTCTTCACACACACACACACACACACACACACACACACACACACACACAGAAAATAAATAAATTAATAAAAATTATTGTCTTATGCTCTGGAACTTGGATACCATTTGCCTTGTTTGGCCTAGGATGCTGTGTCAGTAGATCTAAAATATTACAGCAACTATTACCATTGACACTTGAAGCAGTTCTGATTATTCTTTAAGTTGAATAATCTATTCTGAATGATATAGCTTTTAATTTTTTTATCTATGGGTGTGCTACTTATTTCCATCATTTATGACCTTTATTTTTAATTTTGTGTATATATAAAATGTTTGTGAAATTAATAATGTGCTTCACCTTTTTGTCTTTCCAAATAAATGACCTTAGCCTTAATCAACTCAAGGTTCCCTAATTGGCATCTTTTTTCCTGATTGGAAAATAAGATTTATTCAAAAGTAATGCAAAGAGAAAAGAAGTACAGGTATCCCCCATTTTTTGAAGGTTTGCTTTATACCATTTCACATGTGGGAAAGACCTACATTAGTACATGCTTTTGCTACCTGAAAAAAATCTAAAGAGGATTTTCGCTTTTACAAGAAAAGGCAAAAAGAGAAAATAGCGTCCAGCGTTTGTTTCACAGTGAACTGATATAGAGGCAAGGGCGTCCCAAGCAGGGAGAGTGGCACGGGCCAAGCTTACTCCCTGGGAACTACACTCATCGTCTCAGCATCAAGAAGCCATAGCTTTGAACTGTGTCTGTGAGCATCTGTGCTTTATCTCTTTTTATTTTGTGCATCCGTGAGCCAGATATGTCCTAAGGTGATAGCTTCTTCACTTTACACCATTTCTACTTAGGAGAGTTTTCATAGGAATGCTCTACTTTCAGATAACAGAGGAAACCTGTATAAGTTTCTAAGATGCAAGCATAATTTCAAAGTAAAATATCAGCCTTGGAAATAACCCCAATATAATAATTTATTCCACTGAAGCAGATAAGGCATATATTATCATGTCACTACCAAGTGTTGGCAAGGGCATGGAAGAAATGGAACTCTCACATACTGCTGTTGAGAATGTAAAATGGTACAACCACTTTGGAAGATTGTTTGGCAGATTCTTAAAAAGTTAAACATATGCATACCATATAATGCAGCCACTCCACTCCCCAGTATTTTTTCAAGAGAAATGAAAGCTTACTTTAGGGCAACGGCTTGTGTTTGAATGTTCATAGCCACTTTAATTGTAAGAGACAAAAACTGGAAACAGCCAAAATGTTTCCATCAACAAATGGATGGATAAACAAATTGGGATATATCCAAATAATGAAATAGTACTAAGCAATAAAAAGGAATTGACTTTTTCATTTTATTTATTTTTTATTGAAGTATAGTTGATTTACAAATTTGTGTTAATTTCTGCTGTGCAGCAAAGTGATTCAGTTATACACATATATTCTTTTTTTTTAATACTCTTTTCCATTACGGGTTATCATAGGATATTGAATATAGTTCCCTGTGCTCTACAGTAGGACCTTGTTGTTTATCCATTCTATATATAATAGCTTACATCTGCTAACCCCAGCCTCCCACTCCATCCCTCCCCCAACTCCCTCCCCCTTGGCAACCACCAGTCTGTTCTCTATGTCCATGATTCTGTATCTGTTTCATAGATAGGTTCATTTGTGTCATATTTTAGATTCCACATATGAGTGATATCATATGGTATTTGTCTTTCTCTTTCTGACTTACTTCACTTAGTATGATAATCTCTAGTTGTATCCATGTTGTTGCAAATGGCATATTTCATTCTTTTTCATGGCTGAGTAGTATTAAAAAGGAATTGACTTTTGACTTTTGATACACATAATAACATGGATGAATCTCAAAATAATTATACCAAGTGACTGTATTAGTCAGTGTTCACCAGAGAAAAAGAACCAATAGGATATAGATATAGATGTAGATGTAGATGTAGGTACAGATACAGATATATGAGACGATTTATTATGGGAATGGCTGACACAATTATAGAGACTAAGATATGTCACTGTCTGCCATCTGCAAGTTGGAGAACCAGGAAAGCTGGTGGTATAATTCAGTCTGAGTCTGAAGGCCTGAGAACCAGGAGCTCCAATGTCTAAGGGCAGGGGAAGATGGATGTACTAGCTCAAGAATAGAGAGAATTCACCCTTCCTCTGCCTTTTTGTTCTGTTTGAAGTCCTCAGTGAATGATGCCCACTCGCACTGGTGAGGGTAGGTCTTCTTTACTCAGTCTGTGGGTTCAAATGCTAATCTCTCTGGAAACGCCCTCACAGACACACCCAGAAATAAAATTTTACCAGCTATCTAGGCATCCCTTAGCCCAGTCAAGTTGACACATAAAATTAATCATCACAGTGACAAAAACCAGATTAAAAAAAACAAACAAACTATATACTATATTATCCCAATTACATTAAATTCTAGAAAATGTAACTAATATATAGTGACAGAAAGCCAATCAGTGGTTGCCTGGTGCTGGGAGGATGAGTAGAAGGGGTTACACCTTTGATAGTTTCATGGGTGTATACATATATCAAAACTTGTGAAATTATACATTTTTAATATGTAGAATTTGCTGAATGTCAACTGTATCTCAGGAAGCTGTTTTTTAAAAGAGGGAGGACATTCAGTTAATTACTGGAAATGGTTCCTTCAATAATAAAATGTAGACAGTTGAGATGTAACTGCAACTAAATAAATTAGTTCTAACTGGGATTTATCAGTTAGAAGATTGGGAATCAATAACAAGAGAGAAATCCTTTCTACTGACCTTCACATCTATTCAGAGTATTTTAAGGTATGGGAGGGCCCCCTCCTTATATCACAGATAATGTTTTAAAGTCTATTTTATTAACTAGCAGGAAAGTAGTAAACCTATTGAATCTAATGCATGAAATTAGCATAATAATTAAAGTTTGACCTTATTGTAGGTCACAAAAATTGTTTAATCTCTTTATTCATCTGTGCATATTGAGAAAGAAAGTGACCTGTGGAGATGCTAGTAAGCTAGGATCTATCAAAGCAACCATGTTATGTTAAAAGAACAAAGTTAATTATACTTTCAGTTTATCGCTTTTTTGATGCTGTAAAGGTTAACATGATTTGTTTTTTCTCTTCAAACAGCTTATATGTAAAAGAACCAAAAATTACATGAGTTTCTATTTGAAAGATAAACATCTCTTTGTCTTTTATTAAGAATTATTGTTCTGCACAAGGGGTGATAGCATTGGGCTATTTTTCTTGCAAAACAAGACTAAAATATACCTTACAATTTCAGTTTTTTTTAAGGAATATCAACTCATTTCCTATTATGTGAACCTAAAGCTTTATCTCAGCTTCAAGGGAATGTCAATGTTTATGATTTGGTTTCTAAACTCAAGACAGTTTCTGGTTGAGATGAGATGGCTAGCTTCTCTGTGCCCAGACAGTGAAGGACATTGTGCAAGTCACAATTATCTACAGACACTTTCCTGTTAAATCTTTCAAAAGAATCAAGTGCTTCGCCTCTGGTTCCATATGGTAATTCTGGGGCCAAAATTAGAGTGTTTTTACCACCAAGGAAGAGAATTAAATCCCAGTGGCTCTCCATCTATCCCCTTCACACACTTTATTATAGAATTTCTTAAGCTTTGAATTGTCAAGAGTTCAACTCTCAGCTAGAGATTTGGGATACATATTTTTGGCTCAATGGCTTATGCAAGTTTCTCTGAAAAGGGAAGCATGCTATTCTTTAGTTTGTATTAAAATTATTTTCTTTTTTAAGAGAGGGAAGAGATATATTCTGATTGGAAAATATAAAATGTAAATGGTATTTTTAGTGAATTTCAAGATTCTTTTAGCATTTAACAATTATTTAAATAATTGCTTTGTGTAACTGTGTATTTGTCATCTCTCTGCCATAACAGTTTGTAAGTTCCAAGAGAATCTGTTTGTTCATTCACCATTGCATTCCTACCCTCTGAGCACAGTGCCTAGGCCCATAGTAGGAGATCCTTAAATACTTCTTTATTAAAGGGTGAATTAATAACATAAATGAACAAAAAACATTTTCAGCTTCTAAATGGCGGTTTCTCCCAGAGATCACTGTCATTGAGACTTTTAAATGTATAGATTCAGCAAGCAGGATTTCAGCTATTGGGAGACAGATGCTAGATATTTCCATCCAATCAAAATAAGAAGAGTTAAAATAATAGAAATATTCTTAAATCTTTAAACTCAGAGTTATATTTTTGGATACAGAACATACCATTATAAGAATGAAATAGTCAATAGACTGCATATTGTGATATATATAGATTGTGACTGTGGGTTATATGTATGTGAATTATGCATATGCATTTGAAAATTCCATATTAACTTTTTCCAGAACCCAGAATGAGGCAGAATCACTTTAATGCACCAATTGTCACATGTCCTAAAGGAATGCAACTAATTGTGAAATTAGCCCAAGCAAAGGAGAATTAGGAAGGCAATTCTAAGCTAAGATATTGTCAAACACGTGTGTTTTTTAGTTTTCTTTCATTTTTTATTTATCTGGACTTGACTGTTTATGTTAAACTCTTACCCTTCACTGTAAAGACTCCATAACCTCAAGGTTGGAATAGGCAGTTTCTTACCAGAGATCATGGATAGGAGTTCAGTGCCTCTAAAAACAGTAGAGGTAACTGAGCTAAAAATGGAACAAAAAATCAATTTCTAGGAAGCAGAAAGGAGAGCACAAAGATTCATTTAACTGAAAGAATCAGAAATCCTCTCAAGATGCAGGAATCTAAAAGACAGAGAGATAAGAGAACAAACAGAAAAGTTGGAAAGGAGCAAGCGATTATCTAGGAAAAAAGTATTTTAGAGATACGAAAAAATACGGTGTGTGGATGGTGTTTCAGTGAACAAGAATACAGGGTGACCAGTTTAAGTCAAAGAGCGTGTTAGCAAGACTAGCCCTGGAAAACAGTGCAAGGCAGATAAAGGTATCCTCGACTTGTCTTTGCCTTCTGGCCTCCATCACCTGTATCTTGGTTTATTATCCCTTAGCATCATTTATCATGGAGTGGTTCATGGACCAGAATGATCTATCAGAATCACCTGGGTGTTTGCTAAAAAACGAGTTTTCCAGATGCCACCCCTCATCTACTGAGTGAGGATGACTGGGGATGATGTCCAAGGATCATTGGTTTTACAGTCTCTAGAAGAGTTGGATCCTCTGTAAAGTTGGGAAGTCCTGGATCTAAACCTTCCATGCCAGTGTCCTCATCTTGCCCCATCAGCTAAAATTAGGTTGAAATTTACTCTCCCACATAGAAATTTCCTTGATCAAAATTTTCACTGCTTCAAAAATGAAAGAATCAAAATTTTCTATCCAGTACCCCAAACCCTTCTACTATATTAGTTGGAGAAGTAATAGACTTATCTTGTAGGAATTCTCTACGGACAGTTCCTTCATTCTCTTGATATTTTAACCATTCATACTTCTCCTAGCTAGAATTTGAAGACAGGAAAGTGGAACACTGGGTACCTAATGGGGATATGTTTGTAACAAGATGATCATTTCTGTGTGTCTCAAAACACACTGTGTAGGTGGCCACTAACGAACTGCCTATGCAAAAATCTAACCCTGAATATAGCAGGGCAGGTGTAGTGTTCAAAATAATGAAGGCAAAATAGAACCAGCAGCTTTTCCTTGCAGATGATATACTTTTCTAACTTATGCAAGCTGTGGTAAGGACATTCTGTTTAGTTTGTAGCATTTCAGCGCCTGTTGGGAGGAATTGAAATAGACTTTATACATGGCACCCTCAGACTCTCGAAAAATATTTGCTATGTACATTATAATATCAGTACTGTCACAGAATCTGTAGGGAGTGAAAGCCTTAAGGAATAATACAAATAACAATTAGGAGGAATTGCAGTGATGGACAGACCAAACAGTTCCTTTTCTAGTCTCTGCAAGTCTAAGAAGCCTTCAGGAAGCACTTCATAAATATAATAACAGGCCTGCCTGGGGAGAGGCAGCTACTAGTGTTTGCATGTCAAGCAATTCATTTTTTAATTAATATAAAGTATCTGGGGTGGTCTTCAGATGATGCATTTGGAGAAGGAATGATGCTGTTTGGGTTCTAAATGCCATGAAAAAGAAAAATAATTTCAGAAGGAAGGGGAAACTCCTGCTCTGCATAACCTAATCATATTATGAAGGCATACTGGTGCTGTCACTCATGTTACTGTACCATAGAATTTTCCTAATGTAACAAATAGAAGACCAAACCAGCCTCTAGGGCTATGTGTATAAACAGCTGATAGGTAATTACTAGGAACCTTTAAGGCACAAGCAAGGAAAAGTGGACGCTATTAAGAATAAGCTATAGTTGAGCAATGTGATAGAGCAAAGCACTATTTACATTCGCTAAATGGAAGGAAACTAGTTTCTGAAAAAGGAGAAAGAAGTTCATGCACCTAATTTGTTTTTAGACTCAAGCAGTCCATGTTAAACTGAGGCTAGGATGAGGAAGCAATCCAGGCAACACTACAAATCAGAAAAAGGCTCAAAGATATATTTCATTGTCAGTTCTTCTGTGAACCCTCTACTGAAAGAACCTTCTCTTCCCTGATGGGTCAGGGACTTTGTCTTTGTTATCAAAGAGGCCTGAGATGCATGGATTTGCTGCTATTTGCTGAGGGAACCTAAGCCATCACCTGATATCTCTAAAACTCAGTTTACCTGTAAAATGTGGATAGTAAAAGTATTAGCATAGATGTTGGCAACAATGAGCACTAAATGATAATCACACTCGTCATAATGATTTCATACTATATAAAGAACCTTGCAACCTTATTTTAAGATAAACAAGCATGCATACACATTCAGGATTATTTTGAACTCTCTGAGGGCTGAAACTTTGTTTTCTTTTTCCCCTCAGCTTTATTGAGGTATACTTAACAAATAAAATTGTATATGTTTAAGGTGTACAGTGTGATTGGATTTGATATATGCATACATTATGAAATGATTATGACGATCAAGTTAATCAACTTATCCATCACCTCACATAGTTACCTTTTGTGTGTGTGTGTGTGATGAGATGCACTGTGTTAGCAAATTTCAAGTATACAAGACAGTATTATTATCTATAGTCACCATGCTGTACATTAGATCCTCAGAGCTTATTCATTCCATATCTTTCTCTCTCCGTATCCAACCCTCAGACCAGTGCCTAGCACCTAGTTGAGACACCATACATTTTTTTTAGATATTATCTGTTGATGAATGGACTTTTTGAGGTTCTGGTAGGTCCTGTTCCAGTATCTTGGAGGACCCTCAATGCAAGTCAGAAGCAGCCAGCCAGATACGTGGTATTGGCCTGCTTCCTGTGGAGTCAAATACCACATGTTCACATTGACGTAAACCAGTGGCCAAGGGTCCTGCTCACATTTCCAAGCCTCTCACCTATTCTAACTGCAGGTTACACGTTACCCTTGCCTGAAGTTTCTTCTCCTTCCCAGATGGATTTTGATGTTCAAGGTGGGAGAACCCCACCCTCTTAAAAACCGAAACAAGTTCGTGATGCTAGGATATGACTTAGTAACAAGTCAGTCTCAATATTGTTACACTCTGTGGGGATGGAGAAGTATTTGATGCTCCGCCTAGTTGTAATGCTTTTGGGTGAAGGAAAGCAACATGGCAACTTTAAGAGGCTAGAATTTGCAGTCAGACAGACTAAGGCTTTGATCCTGCCTCTGCAATTTATTAGCTCTGTTATCTTGAATGAACATCTTAACTTCTTTTTGAACACCTTAACTTCTTAATGCCTCTGTCTCCTCATCTGTAAAATAGGGGTAATAGTACCTACAACAAAGAATGTTTGTGATAGTTAAAGGAGATGGTGTATGTAAATTGCTTAGCAGAGTACCTGGCTCTCCTAGGCTCTCCTGACCTTCCACCTTTCCAAGGGTGTAAAGTGCAGGTTGTTAGGATTTGTTGAGCACTCCCTCTATACCAGGCACTATTCTAGGTGCTGGGATAAATTAATAAACAATACAGACAAAAACTCCAGTCCTGGTGGAACAATTTTAATGATAATTCTTTTCTTTAATATAAAGTAAATTTTACACATTCATTGAATCATCAAAACCGCCAATCTTATTAAAATGGAAACTAAATTTAGGATGAAATCAAAGCAAAATCAAGTATAAATGATGGTTATAATTGATTGTAAGATGTTAGTCAAGGCATTGACTAACTTTCAGAGGGTTAAATCTGTTGCAGACTTTTTAAAGTTGTGGATTCAGAAAAACAAAAGAAAAAGAATGAAAGCCATAATCAATTTTGATTAAAGAATAAACCACTAATTTTTCTTCAGAAAAATATATATGAATATATAATTTCCAATATACAAAAATATATCCCCAAGTAAGTTTCATAGTCATAGAGGTATGTTTGGTTCTTAAATTTTAAAAGATTTCTAAGTCCTTTTAAAATTATAAAGTCCTCGATAATTTATGTCACGAAATGATTTTTAAATAAGATTTATTCCATTTATCAAACTTAACCCCAAACTATACGTCAGTATGCTGCATACTCCCCCCAAAACAGATTTTTAAGCTTCTTGGATGAAAAATAACTTACTTTTTTTTTTCAAAGGACATGTATTATCCTCCACATTCAAATAAAGTGGGTCAGGTAATAGGCCTATCAAATAGACATGCAGGAGAAAATATACAGATTAAACATAATGAAGCCCTTTGTAATGGGTAAATGTAAGAAGTGTCCAGCAAAATGAAAAATAGTTTACTACATCAAAAACTGTACATGGAAAAAAAAAAGAAAAACAAAAAACAACAAAAAAAAAACTGTACATGGCAAAAGAACAATTGTTTATACATCCATTTACAGTATAATGGAATCTTGAAGCAATGTGTTGTTGATGCATTTAGCATTTGCCCTTGTTGATGGAACCAGAGAGCCATATCTCATGCCATCCTGTATGTGCGTGACATATAAATGGTAAGAGAAATGGAGGACTGGGGAAAGGCCAAGAGTACTGAAGCTGGGGCTTCCCTGGTGGCGCAGTGGTTGAGAGTCCGCCTGCCAATGCAGGGGACACGGGTTCGAGCCCTGGTCTGGGAAGATCCCACATGCCGCGGAGCGACTGGGCCTGTGAGCCACAACTACTGAGCCTGCGCGTCTGGAGCCTGTGCTCCGCAACAAGAGAGGCCGCGATAGTGAGAGGCCCGCGCACCGCGATGAAGAGTGGCCCCCACTCGCCGCAACTGGAGGGAGCCCTTGAACAGAGGCGAAGACCCAGCACAGCCAAAAATAAATATAAATAAATAAATAAATTAAAAAAAAAAAAAAAAAAAGAGTACTGAAGCTGAGTGGTGAAGAGAGGCAAGCAGATACTTCCTGCCACTGCCTTCCCTAATCATCTACCTGAAGGTATCTTCTGAGTTTATGGTTCATTCTTCATCTCTTGCTTGCCTACAGTGTAAAACGGACTGTTACAAGTGTTATGCTGTGATATATGTTGGATAGTATGAAATGATACATCCTGTGCTCAGGAAGCTCACACAATTCTAAAAAGAAGGAAGAGAGCTTTTCAGAATTGGGCAGCGTATGGTTATTCAGGGGATAAAAGGAAGCACTTTTACTAGTGTGACTAAAGAGGAGGTGATGTTAACTCTGGACCTGGATGACACTGAGGGAGCAGCTGAGATACTGAGGATGAGATACTGAGTTACTGAGATACTGAGGATGGCAGAGAGGGGGCAGCAGCAGAGGCTCAGAAACAGGAGGGTGATGAGGCTATAGAGACAACAGGGAAAGGAGTGGGGAGGAACTTCCAAAGAGTCAATGCTTGTGAATGATGCTGGCAGAATAGCTGCCAGGAAATGGAAGTGGAGTGCAAAAGTGAGATTTATATTTCTAGAAGACATTTTCAGTAAGAATAATTGAGATAATTTTTCTTCCCATGACATAATTGTGCCCTCCAGGAAACAAAAACAGTGAATACACTTCCAGCAAGTTAAGAACTTTGGGTTTGTACTTAAATGATCTGTGTTTGTGTCCTGGTTTGAGGATTACCAAGAAGTTAGGTCATTCTTCCTTCTAACGTGAAGATACACCCACCTGCTCTTACCTCAACTATGGTTGTTTTGAGGTTGAATCAAATGGATAAGGTGTGAATGCTTTCTGGACCCTGCGATGAAAGTGTAGGGTTTATTATACTATAAGGTAAAATAAAGTAAAATGAAGATTCGGGCTAAGCACCTGCACAGTGAGCCAAAACAAAAGCAGCAAACAACAGAAATGAAAGAAAGACTAAGACTTGCTGAAAGCATTCTGATGGAAAAGGTAGTCATTCTTGTATCTTTATTCAGAAGCTAATTACGCAGTGTAAAAGCCGTTCTTAAGTGTGGAGAACGAGTCTCCCGTCTACTTGCTAATTTACTGTCATCTGAGATGTGGCTGCAGTTCATTGTGATGATATAGAAGAGGAAATCCAATAACATAGTTTACTAGTCCTGGTTCTACCACTTAGGGCTTCAGTAAACTCTACAGCCTCTTTCTTTCTGTCTCAATTGGGGATAATAATAGGTCGGAGCTGTTGTATGGGTCAACAGATTATCCTTGTGATTTAAAGGAAGATGAGAATTTCAAGTGTAAAACAGTTAAAAAGACATTCAGTTTCTTTTTTTGTTTGTTTGTTTTTGAGGGCAGAACACAGAACACTTATCTCATGTCTATCCTCCAGTCCCGGCTGAGCCCCAGTCAATAGGAAGCAGAGACATCCACCAACTTCTCAAGAGAAGGAAAGGGCTTTACAACTCCACGTCTGACCGTCTATCACTAAGAACAACACCAATCATTTAAGAACTGACTATCATAAGTGTGGCATCCCTGGGGAGGCTACTGACTAAACAAAAAATAAAGATCCCTGTCCTGTGTCACATTCCACTGTGGGAGATCGAACAACAAATATTTAAGCATAAGTAATTACATACTATATATATTAGGAAGTATGTAAGTTCAATGGAGAAAAATAAAGCAGGGCAAGGGAAGGTAAAGTGTGGGTGATATTGGGACAAAGATTAGAAAGAGGTGAGAGAGCAAGCAATATGGATATCTGGAAGAACATACCAGACAGAGGAAAGAGCCAGTGGAAGGCAGTGATCTAGTGAACTGCCTGGCTTGTTAAAGAATCAGTGGGTTAGTGGTTGTGGCTGGAGCACAGTGGGGGCCTGGGTGGTACTGAAGGTGAGCTCACAGACGTAAGGGTGGAATCAGATTGTGTAGTTTTGGCCATTCTAAGGACTTAGGCTTTTATTCAGAGAGATGGGAAGCTGCGAGGGGTTTTGTTGTTGTTTTATGTCTCTGAAATTTTTAATGCAATAGGAAAATGCCCATGTCATGTTCAATGGGGAAAGAAAGATACAAAACTAACATACGATATTAACAGTGTTTATTTCTCAATGGATATTGGTACTTTCTCTTCCAGTTAATTTCTTTATCTTCCAAAAAAAGAACAAATGCTCTAGGATAGCCTTATTATTTTTTAAACTAATGAATTAATTGTAATGGTGGCATCTCTGATAACGAAGATTTTTTTTTTTTAATTCAGATGCATGACTTTTTTTTTTCTTTTCTCTTTTTTTTTAAATTTGTTTATTTTATTTATTTATGGCTGTGTTGGATCTTCGTTTCTGTGCGAGGGCTTTCTCCAGTTGTGGCAAGCGGGGGCCACTCTTCATCGCGCTGCGTGGGGCTCTCACTATCGCGGCCTCTTTTGTTGCGGAGCACAGGCTCCAGACGCGCAGGCTCAGTAATTGTGGCTCACGGGCCCAGTTGTTCCGCGGCATGTGGGATCCTCCCAGACCAGGGCTCGAACCTGTGTCCCCTGCATTGGCAGGCAGATTCTCAACCACTGTGCCACCAGGGAAGCCCAAACGAATATATTTTGTCTCAAGTGTGAGATGATATTCGTGCTGAGAATTTTTTTTTCTTAGTAAATTGTTACTTTGTTCAAGTAGCCCTTGAGCTTGGGTGGTATGGTGGGGACCTGGGGGCTGTGGGGTAGATTGTCCATTAATTAATTAATGGTGATTAGTGTATAAACACAGAGAAGTCCTGTCGTGTCAGTTATGAATAGCCAAGAGAGGCAGGGTAGGCTACTGAGTATAGTTAACCATGCATTTGTAAATAAAATAAATATTTACTTAGATGATAGATTAATTTCACTTCCCACTTGCTAACCTCAGTACCTTAAATGGAGCAAAAAACTATGAGCAGTGGAGAAAATTGATACTTCTAGAACTCTATAAACTCCTGTTTCTCTTAATATGTACTTTATTTATTTTGTCCTTAGCTTGTGACTTTGTCAGATCATTTTCATGACTTCTGGCTGCACCTGTTCTAGTACAGATTGAGCTGTTCTTTAGAATGTAGGTGCTACTTACTCTTTTAATTAACACCTCTTCTGCTTCTAATTCAAAAAGGCTACTTAATTTCTCATGGATGGGATTTCAGCCAAAGAGTGACATGATTCAACTTTAAGTTTTAAAAGGATCATTTTGATTTCTTTTGGAGGAGGGAGGCAGGGAAGAGTAGACTCAGGGATACCAGTTTGGGGGTTATTTCAGAAGTCACCAGACACTGGTGACTCAGACAAGGGTGGCAGCAGTGAAAACGATAAGTGTTTAGATTCTGGGTTTATTCTGGTGGTAGAGCTGATAGATTTGTAATGATTTTACCCAAGCTTTCTGAAGCCTAGTGGTCAATACCTTCCCATTTATTTCTATCGGTAATTAGATTGAAAAGTGGTTCAAGTTTAATTTCACATTTATATGTCAGTTTACCCTTAAATAATCACTGGTTTAAGAATTCCTTTTCTTTTTTCTCCTTTGTTATCTTCTACTCTTGAGTATTTTTCATTGTATAAGACATTTACATGTAATATCAAAAAGAAGTGTCAATATATACTACTACAAAGTTAAAGTGATATATATCAGCTATATTTATGTGGTGGGTAAGTGAGTGATGACGTCCTAGCTTTCAAAGTCCCAAAGTTCTAGTTCTCTTCTATCCTGTTTCTTTCTCCTGCTCTCCTAAAACAAAAACAAAAGTAAAAACCAAAAACAACTGTTCTCCATTCATAGGTATTTTGTTCCCAACAAGATGCCTAGATGTAGCTCTTAAACTAAGTTATACTGGCAAAGCTTTTTAGCTATTAGCAAATATTTTTCAGTTCAGTTTAAATGTTATTTTACATCCAAACAAGCACTACAACCTTATCAGGCTGGACTGGTTCAGGTTTTGTTTATCAGAGCATCTCTAAACACATCCTGATAGAAAAGCATATATTCTTATCCCTAAGTTGTAGGCTACAACAAATCTGGGTTCCAGAAGCAGTTGTTTTGGTAATATGGAAAGAGTTGTTTGAAAGGCAAATAAAAATGCATCAGATGAAGTTCTTCTTGATTCTTTATTAATGCTTGAAAAAAAAAGGTTATTATTTTCTTCTGAAAGAGAAAAGAGGAGAAGGAAATAGAAGAAAAATAAAGAGGGAAAAGAGAACTATATCTTTTTCTAATGCTTGCTACTTTCCGAAAGAAAAATATAAATAAAACTAGTCAGTCCAATTTGCAATTTAGTCATACTTAGTTAACTGTTTTTCTTAACCTGGCCAAACCACCACATATCAAACAATCCCAGCTTTCCAAACATTCTATTTTACATCATGATCTGACGTTTTTCCCAGGTTGCAAAGGACTTAAATTAATTTGACCTTTCTTGCTCTTTTGTTCCTTGCTCTCTTTCCCCACATCCACTTGGTCACACAGTGTGAAATGGATAATAATTTTTGTTTGAGCATCATTTGAACCTCTGTGTGGAGTAACCCTATTGGCTACTGATTAGATAGGAAGATGAAAAAGCCAGAAGGGAAGAAAGGGAGTAGGAGATTGTGTGCCTCAGCTGCAGCCATTATGTCACAAAGGAGAAGGAAGGAAACAAAAGAGGCAGGTGGAGAAGACAGTGATGACAGCTGGGTTCGAAACTGAACGTTTTTCCAACCGAATGAATCTTACACTATCCACGAGGCAGTAGGAGAGCAGGACAGTCTGATCACGTGGTTAACATATTTACTTAAAATCCAAATTGTGGTATACTAATACTTTAAGTATTTATATGTAAATCAAGGTTAACTTGAACGTCTCTATATTATTTATGTGTAAATTTAAAATTCAGCTTCCCTGCCTCTTTTCCCAATAGAAATGTGACCTCAGCAACTTCATGGAGATAAATAGATTGAGAATGAGCCATAAGCTGCAGCCATTTAGATATGGGAGTTAATTAAATATGAGTGGGAATCAACATGAGGAAATGGATGTAAAGGAAAAAGGGGACATAAAAACTTTAAAGAACAATAAAAAGAGGAGGAATTAAAAACAGAAAAGAGAAAGAACAGTCAGACACAATGAGAGATGGTCATGATCATAAGCCATCAGGAAAATGCAAATTAAAGCCACGATGAGATACCCCCACTGAGATGGCTGTAATCAGAAAGACAGATAATGATGAGTATTGGGGAAGATAAGGAGAAGTTGGAACGCTCACATATTGCTGATGGTAATGTAAAACTCTGGAAAACTGGCAGTTTCCTAAAATGTTAAACATAGGTTTAACACATGACTCAATAATTCCACTCCTAGGTACCTACTCAAGAGAAATAAAAACATGGCCACACAAAAACTTGTACATAGATGTTCATAGCATAGCAGCATTATTTATAATAGCAAGAAGTAGAAACAATTCAAATGTCTGTCAACTGGGAGATGGGTAAGCAAAAATGTAATATATCCATTCAGTGGAATACTGTTGTGTTCCACATGCTACATGCTACAACATGGATGGACCTCAAAAACTTTATGCTAAGTGAAAGAAGTCAGACACAAAAGGCCACGCATTATATGATTCCATATTAACTGTCCAGAAAAGGCAAATCTGTAGCCTTGTAGGCAAATCACCTACAAGAATAGTGATTGCCTGGGTTGACCTGGGGATGGGAACAGGGAATGACTGCTAATGGGCACAAGGTTTCTTTTTGGTGCAATGGAAATGTAAAATTACACTGTGGTGATGGTGGCACAACATCGTAAATTTACCAAAACTCATTGAATTGTACATTTATTTATTTATTTTTATTGGAGTATAGTTGCTTTACAATATTGTGTTAGTTTATACTGTACCGCAAAGTGAATCAGCTATATGTATACATATATCCCCTCTTTTTTGGATTTCCTTCTCATTTAGGTCACCACAGAGCATTGAGTAGAGTTCCCTGTGCTATACAGTAGGTTCTCATTAGTTATCTATTTTATACATAATATCAATAGTGTATATATGTCAATCCCAATCTCCCACTTCAACCCACCCCCCTTCTTCCCCCCTTGGTGTACATACGTTTGTTCTCTATGTCTCTGTCTCTATTTCTCTTTGTAAATAAGACCGCCTATACCAGTTTTTTTCAGATTCCACATATATGTGTTAATATACGATATTTGTTTTTCTCTTTCTGACTTACTTCACTCTGTATGACAGTCTCTAGGTGCATCCATGTCTCTACAAATGACCCAATTTTGTTCCTTTTTATGGCTGAGTAATATTCCATTGTATATATGTGCCACATCTTCTTTATCCTTTCCTCTGTTGATGGACATTTAGGTTGCTTCCATGTCCTGGCTATTGTAAATAGTGCTGCAATGAACATTGGGGTGCATGTGTCTTTTTGAAGTATGGTTTTCTCAGGGTATATGCCCAGTAGTGGGATTGCTGGGTCATATGGTAGTTCTATTTGTAGTTTTTTAGGGAACCTCCATACTGGTTCTCCATAGTGACTGTATCAATTTACATTCCCACCAACAGTGCAAGAGGGTTCCCTTTTCTCCACACCCTCTCCAGCATTTATTGTTTGTAGATTTTGTGTTGATGGCCATTCTGACCAGTGTGAGGTGATACCTCATTGTAGTTTTGATTTGCATTTCTCTGATGATTAGTGATGTTGAGCATCTTTTCATGTGTTTGTTGGCAATCTGTATATCTTCTTTGGAGAAATGTCTATTTAGGTCTTCTGCCCATTTTTGGATTGGGTTGTTTGTTTTTTTGATACTGAGCGGCATGAGCTGCTTGTAAATTTTGGAGATTAATCCTTTGTCAGTTGCTTTGTTTGCAAATATTTTCTCCTGTTCTGAAGGTTGTCTTTTCATCTTGTTTATGGTTTCCTTTGCTGTGCAAAAGCTTTTGGTTTAATTAGGTCCCATTTGTTTATTTTTATTCTCATGAATTGTACATTTAAAATGAATAAATTCATGATGTGTAAACCACACCTCAAAAAATCCATTAAACATTTTCTTAAAGGTACAAATGAGGCAAAACAAGTTTAATTAGGTCCCATTTGTTTATTTTTGTTTTTATTCTCATGAATTGTACATTTTAAATGAATAAATTTATGATGTGTAAACTATACCTCAAAAAGTCGATTAAACATTTTCTTAAAGGTACAAATGAGACAAAACCATGAATCTAGAAACCTGGAGGTCAAAGATAGCAACATATTAAAGGAGAGTGGGAATGATAAGTGATGTCAGTTGTAGAAGAGATGTGTGAAAGATTAAAATAGAAACTTAATGTTTGTCTCTCTGATTTTACCAGGGAAGCCTTTCAACTGATAGTCCGGCCTGCAGGTGTCTGCAAGAAAACCCTCCATTACTCCAGGCTGAAATACCTGTCCTGTGGCCACGGAGCAGCTCATAATGATCCTACAATAATCTGCTCCTTTAAATCGGGTTCATCATGCATAGACTGTTAGGGTTTGTTTTTGTTTCAGTGCAACTCTGGGTAGACTATTGTGCAGGACTTATTTTAACAGGAGTTAATTAGGTCCAGAAAATTGTCCTTGTTTGTTACAGTTCCAAAGCCCCAGTACAAGCTATACTAACCCTATCATTGTGAGCTATGGAAAAAAGAAGGGGTAGGGTTGGGGAAGGAGGAGGAATGGAAAAGAACAAGTTTTGCCAGCAAGTTCACATTCTTTACTTTTATAGAGATAGTTTTCCTTTAGAAAAGCTCCTAAGGATAAAGAGTCAACTTATATTTTCCAATGTGGTCAGAAGGTATTCTCTACAGGAAAGAATTACTATGTACATGCACACTACATAGATCACTCATTTCAAATGAATTAAAAATAAAATAAAATAAACCTAATAATAAAACTCAGAATTACTTATTTTTACCGTGATCTAATTCCCAGGAATGACAGTGTTTGGGGATCATTGTTATGGATATTAATTACTTTCTTACCAGTTATTGAAGGAAGCTGTGGCTAAAACATGTATTTTGAGTGCCAGGTTATAAAGTTTACTATAATGTAATTCACTAGATACCAGAAACCATAGAAAAATGGGTTCCTATTTTGTAGTTTTTCTACCACTTAAAATTATTTCCAAAGTGTTGGCTAAAATAAGTTGCCAGTTACTTATTTTTATGCTTTTTTCATCTTCAAATATTCAGGATCTTAAAATTTTAAGTTAGAGCTAAAGATAACTTTGTACTTCTTGACCGACGTTTTTGTTTTAAAAGTCAGCAGTTAATTAAGAACACAGTGAGGGGTTTTTAAAATAGACTATGAGAGACTCATTTCCGTTTGTTGGTTTGTTCTAATAGTTTGTATTAGCAAGTGTTTTATCACCCAAATTACAGTGAGGTACAAAGAAAAATCCTAGGTTTCATTGTCTGGCATTTGGAAAGGCACCTATTTTTCTGCTGGTTTGGGCATGCACATAATGAGCTCATGGAACGTTTGTTTTCCTGACCTCTGGAATAAAAAAGCAACCTGACATTAAAGACAGGGATAAAATACTGGGCTGCTGCTTCTAGGCTTATTGGTGTGTTTGTTGTCACAATAATTGTTTGGAAGCATTTTTATTTGATGTTTAAATTTCAGAGCAGGTTCTTATGAGGATCCAGGGGAAGAGAGCATAGAACCGGAAGGTGAATCATCCTTTGATAACTGTGTGGACATCTGCACAAAAACAATGTGCTCTGTTATCACACGACGTCAGGAGCTGTACACTGCTTGCTCTTACTGAAATCATATTTTATCGTTTTATATTTATATATATGCTTTATATGTATGTAAAGCAATGACAAGAAGGCATCTGGCATCACAAAGCAGGGATGTCACATTTGGGATCTTTTCTTGTATCACAACCACTTTGCTAACTACCTTACAGAATAGGTTAAATTAGAAAAAAAATGCTCTCATTAATTATCACAGTAGATATTTACAGTCATCCCTTGGTACCCATGCAGGATTGGTTCTAGGGCCCCCGTGGTTACCAAAATCTGTAGATGCTCAAGTCCCTTATATACAATGGCGTGTTCTAGATATCACATCCACACACCCTGGGGACAGTGCACAGTTGAGGCAGTTCTTCAAATTCCTCAGGAACAAGGGCATTTCTGCCTGGAATTGGTAAAACTGGGAGACAGAAGCAGCTGGAGAATAAATATAAATGCCACCAGTGTCCGCTTTAGTTTACTGGATTTAGACCACTTGTGGCTATTAGACAATGAAAAGGTAGATGACCACAGCTGATTCATTTTTCTACATTTTAGGGACAGAGCAAGGGCAGTGATGACCTCTATGATTCATTCCCATCCATCAAGCAAATCAGTCCCTAATCAGAGAAATCTGTATTGTATGCACGGAAGAGTGCTAGGGAATCAACAAAAATTCCTTGCCCTGAAAAAGAGTTATCTTCTACTACAAGAATTTTCAGACAGTAGTGTATGAATCCATTTTCCTCTGCTTGCACTTAATCTTCCTAGAAATCAAGTAATGCAATATGTATTTCGTACTTCTAGTCCCATTTGACATGATTTAAGATAGTTAAATAACTTAGCCAAAGTCACAAGGTCATTGGCTGAAGCAGAAGCAGATACCCCCCTTCCCCAAGGAGAGACTGACACAATAAGAAGCAAAACCAATCAATCAAGTAAATGAGCAGATTTCTGTAAACAGAAGTCTCATTTGACTCTCTCACCTTAAAATCCAGGGTTCCTCATTTGTATCTGCCTCTATGAAGTTTTAGGAGTCATAGACTATTTTCTGCAAGGAGAAGAAGCCGAACTGTAATCTGGAAGCATTTCTATGTTAGTTTTAGTAAATACCTAAAGAAATTTCAGAAGAAAAGGGTCTGGCATATTCAGAAATTAATTGTGATTTCTTTGTGTGTGTAGCTAATTTTGTATTTTCCTTGAAAGAAGACCCCCCAGTTCATATACAATTCAAACTATCCAAAATTTGAATACACTTCTAACTATAGTTCATCAGTCCTCTAGGTTGATAAAGGAAAACTAAAGACTTTCAGACAGAATGGGTGTTAAATTAAGCTGAATTCATTGCTAGGCAAATGAGGGAAAACCTGACCCAGCTCAGAGGTATTGGGATCTGAGGGAGAGAACCTTCAGATTAACTGACGAGGAAATCTCAGAGCCCGTGAGTTGTGAGGATTTACGTGGATATACATTTGTACAAGAGCGAGCGGCCCCTGAGAAGTTGGTCTCAGCAACCCAAGGCAAAGGTGGCTTACAAAGGTGAGGGCCCAAGATTCCATAAGGAAAGTGGATTGTTCCTTTAAACAAGCCCTTGGCTTCTCAGTGCAGCATGCTGGGTTACAGTGGAAATGAGTAGGGGTGAAGCAGACTGTTTGCTGAACCCAAGTCCCTGGGGGGTTTTCATGAGCTTCGTTGATCCATTGAGTCAGTTGCTTAGGTGCACACATAGTACACTTGAATTGCAGACCATAAAGGATTGTAAATCTCCATCAGGCTATCTTTCTGGTATTTCTGGTGACTTTTAGAAGTGGTTGCTCAGGTGCCATCTTTTGAGACCGTGACTACATGCTATGTTGCAGTCTCTCACACCCTACAAATCAGGGTCCTACAGAGGAAAAGCCCAGGACAGATTATCTTGATCAGTGTGATAGCCAAAGTGAATTCCATCTGATAGAGGAGGATGCTCACAAATACATGTTTCATCTACTCTGCTTTAAATGTTGTCAGCCTGGGCAAAAACATGACTCCGAAATAGATATCTGCTGAGGGATTTCCCCTGACAAAAGAGCAATGGAAAATACTTTCCACTAATGATCTCATCTGTAGCTTCTCAGCATTCCCAACTGTTAAACACTGTTAAAAAAAAAAAAGAAATACAGTGTTGTGAAAAAGAAGAGGGTCTCTGTAGGAGGTTTTGTATTATGTCATTGTTGGCAAATGAGTCTCTGCAGAACCCAATATGGTTTGGCATCTCTTTGGCTTGACTTGTAAAAGGGAGCTATTTATGTAGAATAATTTATGCACATGGCAAAATGAGTGTAAATTACTCATTTAATATTAACTTTTTTCTGGTTGTGAAAAGTGCTCATTATAGAAAACTTGGAAGATTAAAAAAAAAGATTTAAAGAAGAAAAACCCACACTTTTATACAACACAGAAATAGTCACAGTCTAATACACATATACATTATAATTATAAGCATACAATTTATAATATAATTTGTTTGTCTTTATTTTGTTTAGTTTTATGTGAAGGGTATCTTCCTCCATCATTAGAACATGAGAGCATGATTTTTAATGATGCAAAATATTCCATCCTAATGTTCTTTAATTATTTGTTTTCCAATAATTGAATATTTTAATTGTCTACAAATTTTCCTGATTTTTAGGTCTGTAATGGACATCTAGTATACAAACTTTTGTTCATGTTTCTGATGTTTTTCCTTAGTTGTGTTATCTAGGAGCACAATTATTAGGACAAGGGCAGAACTTTTCTTTGAGTCTTTAAATAAATCATCGATTTATATTCCCCATAGTTTATACCACTTTGCATTTCCACTAGTTAGATATGAGGTGCTTATTTTATTACACCCAACCAGTATTACATATTATAAGCTAAACACAAAGCCATTTCTATTTTGTTTTTCCATGCATTTCTTTGAATATTTATAAGGTTGCATAATTTTTCATAGATTTATTGATCATTAATTTTCAATTTTGTGGATTGTTTATTCATGTTCTTTACCTATGTTTCTGTTGGAGGGCTGATTTTTTTCTGAACTGGTTTTAACAATCTTAAAAATGTTATACCTTACATGTGTATTCTGAACACCTAGAACAAGACGTGAGGCTCTCAAAACTGGCTAATAAATGAAATAATATATATTTTTTCCCCTGGATTACTATCTACAAGTTTCAACTTTTTTTCTTCTTCAGGACAATCTCCAGAAAATGACCTAAGCAAACATGTCTAAAACTGAGAAGTGTTTGGTAAATATGACTTGTTTAGCAAGTAATTGTTCGAGAAGACTTCCCATTGCATAGATATTCTATAGAGAAATATTAAAACAAGGTGCCCAGATTGAATAATGTTCTCTCAAAGAAGGTAATGCTTGAACTTGAATTGGTCTTTTACATCCTCATTAGAAATTTCCGTTTGATAAAAATATTCTATATTCACATCTATATTCTTTCTACCTTCCTACTTCCCTCCTGCCCTCTTCCTCCTCTACTCCTCAGGAATCATATGCAATTGAATAAAAAATTGTATAATAAAGGGTATAAAATATAGAAGAGGTCAGAGGAGGGGTGGCTCAAATAAGGAAGGATTCTTACAGTAGGACTTGAGGTGAGTCTAGAAATATGTGGCTAGTGGAACAGGTCAGAGAGAAAAAAGAAAAGTATAGAGTCAGAAACAATTATGGCATTTGAGGAATCATAAGAAAACTGAATTTTTCATAGTTGAATAATTGAACCTAGTTTGTGTCACTAGTGTGAAAATAGATGGATGAGGTTTGGCTTCCTTTTGTCCTCCCCTAGAAAGATCTCAGATCTGCAGCCAAAGAGCTGATTCTCCTCAGTTAGATCTCTCCTATCACAGTGTGCTTATGAAATTTGGAAAGCCATCTAAGGAATTTCAAACATTCTGAATACAAAATGCCTTTTTTTACCAGCCAGGAGTCACCCTCATCACTAAACAAACTGGCTAATTTTAGAGTATTTCCTGCTTTGACTTGTTACTGATGCAGCATCTGGCAGGAACACAGTGCTGCTAGTTGCAGGAAAGTTCAGGAAAGTTCCAAGGACTCCAGCTGGCTAATTTCAGTGTGAGAAGAAAGTCTGCCATCAAAATAGCTGCCCTCCACCTGTTTTGTCCTGATTCTTTTCTAGTACATCTTCACTCTTATAGTTTCTAGAATTTGACAAGATCTTCTGGTCTCAGAACTTTCTAGATATCTCTGTAGACACCTAGAATGTTCCTTTCCATTTCTACCTGCTTTAAACTCTTACTTTCTTCAGCTCCCAGCAACTGAAGTGTTCCTTTTAAGGAAATCCCTTCCTAAGTGCCAGCTGAGTATCTGCCTTCAAGGCACATTTCAGTTTTCCTTCCTTGGTGGCACTTTGAACAAATATAATTGAATGACTTGTTTAATGTGTGATAAGGACCTGTTTCCCCTCCTTAGATAGACATGTAAATAAAAATCATTCCTGATCTCACATTCAAGCAGTAGCTTTCTTTAGCGCTATAATCAAATTTGATTTTTAATTTTAAGCACAGTGAAGCTTAAAAGGATCATAGATAATAATGACAGAAAGTTCCATTTATATTTTAAAATAGCTTATTTGGTTAGTTTTTAGTTCTCGTGCTCATGTGCAAATTGCAAATTAAGTAATTATAAATAATTCAGTCAACACAAGGTTACTGAGTGCCTCCTAGGTTCTGGGCACTGTCCCAATCCCTAAGATCCAGCGGTAGACAACCATCATGACAACAACAAAGTCTCCTGCTCTCGTGGAGCTCACACTTTAATGGGACATGTGGAAATAAATAAATAAATAAATAAATAAATAAATAAATAAATAATTCATAACTTAGGTAGTGATAAATGCTGTATAGAAAGAAAAATAAAGTCCAGTAAAGAAAAAGATGCAGGTGCTATTAATTCCAGAGGAAGTGCCTTGTTATTTTTTTCTAATATTTTGAAATTTTATTAGTTTTCATTCAGTAAATTAAAAGGGAACCTTTTAGGAAAATTTAAAAACACATCAAATTCATAAAATATATTATTTCAAAGTTATAAAATGAATACATGTTCTTTGTAAAAAGTCAAACAGCAGGGGGTAGGGAAAAAATTGAAGGTGCCCCCTCATAATTCTCGTATTATTTATTTTTTCTTAGAAATGAAAATTAGAGACACTTTTCTATGTAGCTTATAGAAAAACACTGCTTTCTGGGATGTGGCTTTGAATGTTTATTTTGGGTCACATTTGGAATATACCTGTATTTGACATGTTATTTTCAACATCAAAATGAAGAAGTTTATGTAGCTATGCTTTATAAAGAAAAATGTATATTTAGCAAACCTGTAGATGCTCTCCAGCATCCTGAATTGGATTAAATTGCAACACTTCCATTTTCTGAGTTAATGTGTTAAGTGCTGGACCTCAGTAGTGAAATTGTAAGAGGAAGGTGACTATTTGCACTTTCAATGTAATTTTACGTCCCTCAGGGTTGTTATTGGTGAGTAATATGAAAGAATTATTTTCGTTCAACCTGGAGGATAGACTAAATGAAGAATTGGGCTTAGAGTAAAGAATGTCCTTCAGTGAGCTGGTAGAAGAGAATTTTATTCCATCCCGTAAGTTTATGAGACTAAAATTGATGTCCATCTGTCAGGATGGTTTAGTCCTCACTTTCTGACTGTAGGGTCATGGGGATTAGCCATGCGGGGGCTGCTCGTCTGTTTCCAGTTAAACTGTTGTTGTTGCTGTCATTATTGCTTTTGATAGTCTCTTCTGGAATTTATAGGAGTTATTCCTTTCCATAAGGTAGAATTTTAAAATAGTATGGCTTGCTAGCTGTAAACATACATATATAAATCTAGTGAAAAAAATCCTTTTTTTATATCTGAAAGAGTAATATAAAGAATAAATATCTTTCTTACCAGTTCAGTTACTTAGCCAAATCAGGATAGAAGGCTAAAGAGGCAAGGCAAAAATATTGATGGGATTTTCTCTCAAATCATTGTGTATATCAAATTAAAGTAGATGTTTAAATCATTAGGGTTTTTACCTGCATGAAGATTTTAGGAATGTGAAAAGCTTATCCAAACGTTGCAAAATACTGGTCTTGTGTAAGACTTACATAAAAAAATAATAAGTCTTTCCTGAAGGATACAAAATAGGGCCCAAATAAGTGGAAAAACAAACCATGTGTTCCTGGATCGGATGATTTAAGCTTTAAATTAAATGATAGATTTAGGGCAATTTAACTCATAATCTCAATTTGGGGCGAGAGGTTGGGAACTTGACAAATTGATTCTAAAGTTAATGTGCAAACATAAACAGCTAAATTTTTTTTGAGAAAGATAATAATTTGGGGAGGTTACCAACTTGATATTAAAAGGTACTGTGAAATGACTATAAGTAAAGCAGTTTTGTTCTGGTATAGAAACAGACAAACAGGTATATAGAGAAAAATAGGGTCTAGAAATAGATCAGGTATTTATGGAGTTTAGTGTATGATAATGTGGTGTTTAAAAACTGTGAGGAAAGAATGTAATATTTAATAGACAGTGTTGAAAGAACTGATTATACATGTGGGAAATAAAGTAAAATTAGGTTCCACTCATGTATCATTCATATAAAAAAACATAAAGGGATTGCATGTTATAGAAATACTAGAAGAAACGAGAGGAAGGTATCTTTATAATTTGGGGAGTAGGATATGTTTTCTTAATCAAGAAATAAAAGCAGCTTGCCATGAAGTAAAACTCTGATGGAAAGGATTTTATAAGATTAAAGAGCAAACAGAAAACTTGTGTACCGGGAAAACTGAATGACATTTGTAGCCAGACACTATGCTAATAATTTCATAAGCATCAATTCATTAACCTCTGGGTAAATATAACTTTTACCCACATTTTAAATAGGAGAAATTGGAGAATTATAATGTTTAAGCAACTTGCCCCCAATCACAAAGCTAATAAGTGATGGAGTGGTAATTCGGGCTCTTAACCACATCACTGGGAACAAAGTCAAAAGAAAATGTATTTAGGCACTGTATTCATTTGCATTTAAATTTATTCTACCAGAAAAGTTGGCATTCACACAGGATATTTAAAGAATATCTTGGACTATTATTTCTTCTATGTTCAATATAGTAGTTTTAAAGAATCTAAAGTCTCTTCATAATATCCTTTAATCATGTTTAATGCAACTTACTAGATTATATCTTACAATTAAATAGAATATAACTTTGCTTTACTTCTTTGAATCATTAAACCAATATCCTCCTTGGCAGATAGTGCAAAGTAAACCCTTCTTACATGAAGTCTTTTTTCCTCACAAATGCTTGTCTATTTGATAGGAAATAAGAATAAAAATATCTAGTGATGGACCATCCATCTGTCTCCTCCCTCCTCCCAAACTAAACCTGAATAGCTTTCCAAAGCTCTCCTTATTTTTACATTGAAGTCATTACCATCATTTTAGATAGACTGCATTTTTCAAAACTTTAATATTCATGACAAAAGTATGAAGTGCAACTGTTGTCCCTAAGTCTGTGCCAATCAGTAATTCACAATTCATTCTCAGCTGCATATTCCTGATAAAAATGTCAGGAATATTTCTTTCCTTTATCAAAGCCTTTTATAATTCAGGCTTAACCAAACTCTCTCACATCATTTGCCTTTCTTCTTCTTCATGCCATCTTAGTTCTAGTCAAATTTCATTAATTGTTTGACTTCTCACCTCAAAACGGTCACTCATTTCATCCCCTCACCTGGAGTGCTGTTCCCCAAATTCCCTAAATTTCAAATGTGTCATCCTTCAAGATGTCATCCAAGTTTTACCTTCTTTAAGAAATGCATCTCAACACTTTGGAAATAATCTCTTCTTTTGAATTTCCCTGACCTCTTATATGCCTTGTGTCCTCTTTGCATTTTGAACATCTTACAAGATAGATATCTGTCTAATTCAACATTGTTTCCCTCAAAGCAATTAATATAGTGCCTCACACATAGTACGTCTTTAATATGTTTCTTTAATCAATGACTTAATTAATTCCTTGGGGCTTCCATGATTTATTTTGCAAACACATTCTAAAATGCTGCTTAAGACTTAAGGCTTTGAAATGCGTCAATTAAAAAAAATCTATTCCCCCTGGAAACTTTACTTAGTCCTTTATATACGTACATATGGATCTTGATTCATGGAAACATCTCTTTGAAAATCTTTGGGATTGCACATATACATGCATATATATGTATAAAGAGGGAATGTGGTTTTCAGAGAGCAGGAGAGACAGCAGTAAGAAGGGGACAGACAGATGCAGGAGCTCAGCGGCTGTCAGGAAGGTCTCTGCAGGCAACACCTGCAGCAGCATCCAAAAGTGCTTTGCAGGCTTGGAGTGGTTATTCTGCTGAATAACTGAATATCCACAGAGCCAAGGTCCGTGACCTTGAGCACAGCAGATCTTTTCTGCTGAATATGATCTTATTCCAAGTGAAGTCAAATTATTCTTCCCAGTCGCCAAGAAAACCTCAAAGCTTTCAAATCACTTTGCCCTAAGAGATGCCTCAAATCTGCCAGGGCAGCCCACAGGACGCAAGGACCACAGAACGCACTTGAATTGTTTGGAAGCATAAAACTTTCCATTTTGTACAGAATTCTGATGCATCTAGGTTGTATGCCAAGTATAAAAAGGACTTTGACCTGAAGTAGGAAAGGCCGAAGGGCTGCCTCTGTGCCTTCCTTGAATCTGAGCTAGAAGAATAAAGGATTTGTTTTAGTGGAAAGAATCGCAAGGCCTGCCAGAGCCACGGACATTCCATCTTGACCCATCTGCCCACTCTTCCATTTTCTCTTTTCAGCATTCAGAGAGTGTGCTTTTTAATTAGTCAAACAGGCAACAGCAAATGAGGGAAATGGGGAAGAAACTCTTTGTCTTCAAATTGAAATACATGTAAAGAAAACACAAGCAGAAATTTATTAAAAGGCTTTTGTGAGGAGGCTTTTAGTCAACATTTGACTTGGTTAAAATCCCGAGCCAATTGTTTATTATGGCACAGCAGCAAGGGAAGCAAAAATGAGTTTTTTGTGCATTTGTCTATTAGAAGAAGGAAGAGGAGCTTAGGCACTTAAAATTTCAGCCTGTGGTGTACAGAGGTATCAACCTGTTAAAGAAAGACAGGCCTGTCAAGAAGTTGCTGATGGATGGGTGTCGGCTCTTCCTGTTAACTATTTCAGGACTATCTCTGTGTTGCATCTTTCTTTATCTATTTTAATCCCAGTTCTTTCTTCCATGACTTTCTCCTTAGAGTAGAACATCCTTGTTTTTAACGTCCACGGTGGGATATTTAGCTTCCATAAGCTTTTCATCAGCTTCAGGTTTTATTCTGACCAGCAAATAAAGAGCACTGTTCAAGACAGAATGTTTGCCTTCTTTGAAAGTTTGCATTGAATTTTGCCAGAAATACTTAAACCTTATATATTTTGCATAATGAGAGTTTTGGAGATTGGCTAAAATTTTTAATTAAAAAAAACTGAAAACAATTGAATTCAGCTCATTGGGGGTTTCTGTGTGCTTGGGCAAATGTGATTGCCTGAATTGGCAGCAAGATACAACTCTAGATTGCTTCTTAGATGATTTTCCTTCAGGAAGGAAATGTATAAAATCAGCATCTGAATGGGTTGAAGATTCATGCATGTGGTTTTACGTAAAGATTGGCCCTTATAAAGAAAACTGTGACTTAAACTCAGATGCTTTCAAAGGTCAGTCTAATAACGTACATCAAAGGGGAGAGAGGAAATGCACTTTGTTCCCATTTTATGAGATAAAATATGCCGACTACTTATTAATTACTCAAACAATATGCAAATGTAAAGCAATACTATACACAGGCAGGTCATGTCTGAAGTGTAAATTATAGCTTAAAGAGCTGCAACATTTTGTCACATTATTATAACTAAATTGGTACATTTATAGAGGCACAATTGTTACACGTTAAACGTGTAGGTCATATCTTTCTAAACCCTTGATTCTCTACCGTGGCACATGGCACGTTTGAACCACCTGGGAAACTTCTGAAAGTGTCAATACCCGGGGCTGGGACCGAGGCATTAATATTTTCCAAGGCTTTTTAGGTGATTTCATTGTGATGCCAAGTTGAGAACTACTATGAATATTAAATATAATATCAGATCACCTCAGCCTGATATACCTAATTATCCAGTAATTAGTTTCTTGTCAATATAGTTATGTATAGTCAATTTATGTTTATTTTTTATTATAAAATGATACAGATTTTTTTCCCACATTATTGGTAATACTATCAATTTAAAATGCATTGTCTTTTTTTTGTTTGTTTGTTTGTTTTTTTAACATCTTTATTGGAGTATAATTGCTTTACAATGGTGTGTTAGTTTCTGCTTTATAACAAAGTGAATCAGTTATACATATACATATGTTCCCATATCTCTTCCCTCTTGCGTCTCCCTCCCTCACACCCTCCCTATCCCACCCCTCTAGGTGGTCACATAGCACCAAGCTGATCTCCCTGTGCTATGCAGCTGCTTCCCACTAGCTATCTATTTTACATTTGGTAGTGTATATATGTCCATGCCACTCTCTCACTTTGTCACAGCTTACCCTTCCCCCTCCCCATATCCTCAAGTCCATTCTCTAGTAAGTCTGTGTCTTTATTCCTGTCTTGCCCCTAGGTTCTTCATGATCTTTTTTTTTTTTTTCTTAGATTCCATATATATGTGTTAGCATACAGTATTTGTTTTTCTCTTTCTGATTTACTTCACTCTGTATGACAGACTCTAGGTCCATCCACCTCACTACAAATAACTCAATTTCGTTTCTTTTTATGGCTGAGTAATATTCCATTGTATACATGTGCCACATCTTCTTTATCCATTCATCTGTTGATGGACACTTAGGTTGCTTCCATTACCTGGCTATTGTAAATAGAGCTGCAATGAACATTTTGGTACATGACTCTTTTTCAAGTATGGTTTTCTCGGGGTATATGCTCAGTAGTGGGATTGCTGGGTCATATGGTAGTTCTATTTGTAGTTTTTGAAGGAACCTCCATACTGTCCTCCATAGTGGCTGTATCAATTTACATTCTCACCAACAGTGCAAGAGGGTTCCCTCTTCTCCACACCCTCTCCAGCATTTATTGTTTCTAGATTTTTTGATGATGGCCATTCTGACCGGTGTGAGATGATATCTCATTGTAGTTTTGATTTGCATTTCTCTAATGATTAATGATGTTGAGCACTCTTTCATGTGTTTGTTGGCAATCTGTATATCTTCTTTGGAGAAATGTCTATTTAGGTCTTCTGCCCATTTTTGGATTGGGTTCTTTGTTTTTTGGATATTGAGCTGCATGAGCTGCTTGTCAATTTTGGAGATTAATCCTTTGTCAGTTGCTTCATTTGCAAATATTCTCTCCCATTCTGAGGGTTGTCTTTTGGTCTTGTTTATGGTTTCCTTTGCTGTGCCAAAGCTTTGAAGTTTCATTAGGTCCCATTTGTTTATTTTTGTTTTTATTTCCCTTTCTCTAGGAGGTGGGTCAAAAAGGATCTTGCTGTGATTTATGTCATAGGGTGTTCTTCCTATGTTTTCCTCTAAGAGTTTTACAGTGTCTAACCTTACATTTAGGTCTTTAATCCATTTTGAATTTATTTTTGTGTATGGTGTTAGGGAGTGTTCTATTTTCATACTTTTACATGTACCTGTCCAGTTTTCCCAGCACCACTTATTGAAGAGGCTATCTTTTCTCCACTGTATATTCTTGCCTCCTTTATCAAAGATAAGGTGACCATATGTGCGTGGGTTTATCTCTGGGCTTTCTATCCTGTTCCATTGATCTATATTTCTGTTTTTGTGCCAGTACCAAACTGTCTTGATTACTGTAGCTTTATAGTATAGTCTGAAGTCAGGGAGCCTGATTCCTCCAGCTCCATTTTCCGTTCTCAAGATTGCTTTGGCTATTCGGGGTCTTTTGTGTTTCCATACAAATTGTGAAATTTTTTGTTTTAGTTCTGTGAAAAATGCCAGTGGTAGTTTGATAAGGATTGCATTGAATCTGTAGATTGCTTTGGGTAGTAGAGTCATTGTCACAATGTTGATTCTTCCAATCCAAGAACATGGTATATCTCTCCATCTATTTGTATCATCTTTAATTTCTTTCATCAGTGTCTTATAATTTTCTGCATCCAGGTCTTTTGTCTCCTTAGGTAGGTTTATTCCTAGATATTTTATTCTTTTTGTTGCAGTGGTAAATGGGAGTGTTTTCACTTTCAGATTTTTCATCATTAGTGTATAGGACTATAAGAGATTTCTGTGCATTAATTTTGTATCCTGCTACTTTACCAAATTCATTGATTAGCTCTAATAGTTTTCTGGTAGCATCTTTAGGATTCTCTGTGTATAGCATCATGTCATCTGCAAACAGTGACACTTTCACTTCTTTTCCAATTTGGATTCCTTTTATTTCTTTTTCTTCTCTGACTGCTGTGGCTAAAACTTCCAAAACTATGTTGAATAATAGTGGTGAGAGTGGGCAACCTTGTCTTGTTCCTGATCTTAGTGGAAATGGTTTCAGTTTTTCACCATTGAGGACGATGTTAGCTGTGGGTTTGCCATATATGGCCTTTATTATGTTGAGGAAAGTTCCCTCTATGCCTACTTTCTGCAGGGTTTTTATCATAAATGGGTGTTGAATTTTGTCAAAAGCTTTCTCTGCATCGATTGAGATGATCATATGGTTTTTCTCCTTCAGTTTGTTAATGTGGTGTATCACATTGATTGATTTGCGTATATTGAAGAATCCTTGCATTCCTGGGATAAACCCCACTTGATCATGGTGTATGATCCTTTTAATGTGCTGTTGGATTCTGTTTGCTAGTATTTTGTTGAGGATTTTTGCATCTATGTTCATCAGTGATATTGGCCTGTAGTTTTCTTTCTTTGTGACATCTTTGTCTGGTTTTGGTATCAGGGTGATGGTGGCCTCGTAGAATGAGTTTGGGAGTGTTCCTCCCTCTGCAATATTTTGGAAGAGTTTGAGAAGGATAGGTGTTAGCTCTTCTCTAAATGTTTGATAGAATTCACCTGTGAAGCCATCTGGTCCTGGGCTTTTGTTTGTTGGAAGATTTTTAATCACAGTTTCAATTTCAGTGCTTGTGATTGGTCTGTTCATATTTTCTATTTCTTCCTGGTTCAGTCTCGGAGGGTTGTGCATTTCTAAGAATTTGTCCATTTCTTCCAGGTTGTTCATTTTATTGGCATAGAGTTGCTTGTAGTAATCTCTCATGATCCTTTGTATTTCAGCAGTGTCAGTTGTTACGTCTCCTTTTTCATTTCTAATTCTATTGATTTGAGGCTTCTCCCTTTTTTTCTTGATGAGTCTGGCTAATGGTTTATCAATTTTGTTTATCTTCTCAAAGAACCAACTTTTAGTTTTATTGATCTTTGCTATCGTTTCCTTCATTTCTTTTTCATTTATTTCTGATCTGATCTTTATGATTTCTTTCCTTCTGCTAACTTTGGGGGTTTTTTTGTTCTTCTTTCTATAATTTCTTTAGGTGTAAGGTTAGGTTGTTCATTTGAGATGTTTCTTGTTTCTTAAGGTAGGATTGTATTGCTATAAACTTCCCTCTTAGAACTGCTTTTGCTGCATCCCATACGTTTTGGGTCATCATGTTTTCATTGTCATTTGTTTCTAGGTATTTTTTGATTTCCTTTGATTTTTTCAGTGATCTGTTGGTTATAAAGTAGTGTATTGTTTAGCCTCCATGTGTTTGTATTTTATACAGATTTTTTCCTGTAATTGATATCTAGTCTCATAGCAGTGTGGTCGGAAAAGATGCTTGATATGATTTCAATTTTCCTAAGTATACTGAGGCTTGATTTGTGACCCAAGATGTGGTCTATCCTGGAGAATGTTCCATGAGCACTTGAGAAGAAAGTGTATTCTGTTGTTTTTGGATGGAATGTCCTATAAATATCAATTAAGTCCATCTTGTTTAATGTATCATTTAAAGCTTGTGTTTCCTTATTTACTTTCATTTTGGATGATCTGTCCATTGGTGAAAGTGGGGTGTTATAGTCCCCTACTACGATTGTGTTACTGTCGATTTCCCCTTTTATGGCTGTTAGTATTTGCCTTATGTATTGAGGTGCTCCTATGCTGGGTGCATAAATATTTACAATTGTTATATCTTCTTCTTAGATCGATCCCTTGATCATTATGTAGTGTCCTTCTTTGTCTCTTGTAATAGTCTTTATTTTAAAGTCTATTTTGTCTGATATGAGAATTGCTACTCCAGCTTTCTTTTGATATCCATTTGCATGGAATATCTTTTTCCATCCCCTCACTTTCAGTCTGTATGTGTCCCTAGGTCTGAAGTGGGTCTCTTGTAGACAGCATATATACGGGTCTTGTTTCTGTATCCATTCAGCCAGTCTATGTCTTTTGGTGGGAGCATTTAATCCATTTACATTTAAGGTAATTATTGATATGTATGTTCCTATTCCCATTTTCTTAATTGTTTTGGGTTTGTTATTGTAGGTGTTTTCCTTCTCGTGTTTCCTGCCTAGAGAAGTTCCTTTAGCATTTGTTGTAAAGCTGGTTTGGTGGTGCTGAACTCTCTTAGCTTTTGCTTGTCTGTAAAGGTTTTAATTTCTCCATCAAATCTGAATGAGATCCTTGCTGGGTAGAGTAATCTTGGTTTTAGCTTTTTCTCTTTCATCACTTTTAATATGTCCTGCCACTCCCTTCTGGCTTGCAGAGTTTCTGCTGAAAGATCAGCTGTTAACCTTATGGGGATTCCCTTGTGTGTTATTTGTTGTTTTTCCCTTGCTGCTTTTAATATGTTTTCTTTGTATTTAATTTTTGATAGTTTGATTAATATGTGTCTTGGCATGTTTCTCCTTGGATTTATCCTGTATGGGACTCTCTCTGCTTCCTGGACTTGATTAACTATTTCCTTTCCCATATTAGGGAAGTTTTCAACTATAATCTCTTCAAATATTTTCTCAGTCCCTTTCTTTTTCTCTTCTTCTTCTGGGACCCCTATAATTCGAATGTTGGTGTGTTTAATGTTGTCCCAGAGGTCTCTGAGACTGTCGTCAATTCTTTGCATTCTTTTTTCTTTATTCTGCTCTGTGGTAGTTATTTCCACTATTTTATCTTCCAGATCACTTATCCGTTCTTCTGCCTCAGTTATTCTGCTATTGATCCCTTCTAGAGATTTTTAAATTTCATTTATTGTGTTGTTCACAATTGTTTGTTTGCTCTTTAGTTCTTCTAGGTCCTTGTTAAACATTTCTTGTATTTTCTCTATTTTATTTCCAAGATTTTGGATCATCTTTACTATCATTATTCTGAATTCTTTTTCAGGTAGACTGCCTATTTCCTCTGCATTTGTTAGGTCTGGTGGGTTTTTACCTTGCTCCTTCATCTGCTGTGTGTTTTTCTGTCTTCTCATTTTGCTTAACTTACTGTGTTTGGGGTCTCCTTTTCGCAGGCTGCAGGTTCGTAGTTCCCGTTGTTTTTGTTGTCTGTCCCCAGTGGCTAAGGTTGGTTCAGTGGGTTATGTAGGCTTCCTGGTGGAGGGGACTAGTGCCTGTGTTCTGGTGGATGAGGCTGGATCTTTTCTTTCTGGTGGGCAGGTCCACCTCTGGTGGTGTATTTTGGGGTGTCTGTGGCCTTATTATGATTTTAGGCAGCCTCTCTGCTAATGGATGGGGTTGTTTTCCTGTCTTGCTAGTTGTTTGGCATAGGATGTCCAGCACTGTAGCTTGCTGGTCGTTGAGTGAAGCTGGGTCTTGGCGTTGAGATGGAGATCTCTGGGAGATTTTTGCCGTTTGATATTACATGGAGCTGGGAGGTCTCTTGTGGACTAGTGTCCTGAAGTTGGCTCTCCCACCTCAGAGGCACAGCACTGACTCCTGGCTGGAGCACCAAGAGCCTTTCATCCACACAGCTCAGAATAAAAGGGAGAAAAAATAGAAAGAAAGAAAGAAAGAGGATAAAATAAAATAAAGTAAAATAAAATAAGATAAAGTTATTAAAATAAAAAATAAAAAATTATTTTAAAAAAATATTTTAAAGTAAAAATAAAACAAAACAAAACAAAACGGACGTACAGAACCCTAGGACAAATGGTAAAAGCAAAGCTATACAGGCAAAATCACACACAGAAGCATACACATACACACTCACAAAAAGAGAAAAAGGGGGAAAATATATATATATCGTTGCTCTCAAAGTCCACCTCCTCAATTTGGGATGATTCGTTGTCTATTCAGGTATTCAACAGATGCAGGCACATCAAGTTGTTTGTGGAGTTTTAATCCGCTGCCCCTGAGGCTGCTGGGAGAAACTTCCCTTTCTCTTCTTTGTTCCCACATCTCCTGCGGTTCAGCTTTGGATTTGGACCCGCCTCTGTGTGTAGGTCGCCTGAGGGCGTCTGTTCTTCACTCAGACAGGACGGGGTTAAAGGAGCAGCTGCTTCGGGGGCTCTGGCTCACTCAGGCCGGGGGGAGGGAGGGTTACAGAGGAGGCGGGGCGAGCCTGCGGCGGCAGAGGCCGGTGTGACGTTGCACCAGCCTGAGGCGTCGGTCGTGCGTTTTCCCGGGGAAGTTGTCCCTGGATCACGGGACCCTGGCAGTGGCGGGCTGCACAGGCTGCCAGGAGGGGCGGTGTGGAGAGTGACCTGTGCCTGCACACAGGCTTCTTGGTGGCGGCAGCAGCAGCCTTAGCGTCTCATTCCTGTCTCTGGGGTCCGTGCTGATAGCCGCGGCTCGCGCCCGTCTGTGGAGCTCGTTTAGGCGGCGCTCTGAATCCCCTCTCCTCGCACACCAGGAAAGAAAGAGGCAAGAAAAAGTCTCTTGCCTCTTCGGCAGCTCCGGACTTTTTCCCGGACTCCCTCCCGGCTAGCCGTGGCGCACTAGCCCCCTTCAGGCTGTGTTCACGCCGCCAACCCCAGTCCTCTCTCTGGGATCCAACCAAAGCCCGAGCCTCAGCTCCCAGCCCCCGCCCACCCCGGGGGAGCAGACAAGCCTCTCGGGCTGGCGAGTGCTGGTCGGCGCCGATCCTCCGTGCGGGAATCTCTCCGCTCTGCCCTCCGCACCCCTGTGGCTGCGCTCTCCTCCGTGGCTCCAAAGCTTCCCGCCTCCGCCACCCGCAGTCTCCGCCCGCGAAGGGGCTTCCTAGTGTGTGGAAACATTTCCTCCTTCACGGCTCCCTCCCAGAGGTGCAGGTCCAGTCCCTATTCTTTTGTCTCTGTTTTTCCTTTTGTCTTTTGCCCTACCCAGGTACGTGGGGAGTTTCTTGCCTTTTGGGAAGTCTGAGGTCTTCTGCCAGCGTTCAGTAGGTGTTCTGTAGGAGCAGTTCCACATGTAGGTGTATTTCTGATGTATTTGTGGGGAGGAAGGTGATCGCGTCTTACTCTTCCGCCATCTTTAAGCTCACCGACACTTCTTTTCCGCATTGTCTGTTTTTAATTAGGAATATTTGAACATTTAAGTTAAAGACTTTCATTATAACACTATAAATCAAAATAAACTGCAAAATTAAAATTTTGATGTTGAGAAACTTACCATAATTAGTGCAAATATGGTAAGGTAGTCAAGATGATTACCTCACTTTGAGATAATAGCTGAGAAAACTAATAGTAATATTAACTGGCGATATGAAAGCTATAAAGCTATAATTTTGCATATTTTGTCTAGGAGTTATGAAAACTAGGTACCTGGGAAAGAGATTAAATTAGGATTGAACGTCTTGGTAAAAAAGCTAGACTGTCCTATATTCTTCAAAATGAATATTTTCTACTGTCTGAAACTGTGAAGGTGTCCATTCAAACCTATCTAAAATAGCATTAGAAATGCAGCAGACTGTAGTAGAAAGAGCATAGGATTCAGTCAGAGATCCAAATTCTAGTCTGAGGTATTCACAAGCTAAGTGGTTTTTGCCAAGTCTCTTAAATTCTCCAGGCCTTAGTTTTCTTATCTGTAAAATGAAAAGACTGAATTAAATCAGTGTTTTTCAAATTTGAGTGGTGAACCGTTACTTTTATGAAATCAATTTAGAACAATTCCTATTTCTATAAAAAATAGAAGAGTACATTGCAAGTACAAAGTCTATGTACAGTATGTGAATCCTGGGTAACTGGGAAGAAATTTTCAGAAGACCTTGAATTAGAAGATCTCTTTAACTTTTATGGTTTTATGAATTGTTCATGAGAAAGGCATGTAGTGTGGAGAATGGAGGGGGAGGAAACTTATTTCAAGTATGGGATATAAAATATATCACGAGTTCTTGCCATATAGTGTCAAGGCCAGTGATCTTTAGAAAGAAAAGACTTGTTTCAATAGGGTGTTTGGTTTACTCACAACAGGTAGAAAAGGAAAAAAAGCATTTACAGCTTGTGAATGTGGAAATGTGTCTTATCCTTGAGATCAGAGAATTATCAGTGTGAGAAGTGGACAGATATATTGTGAATTATAGTTACTGATCAAGAGGTGGTATTATTCAGTCTGGCCAGAATGTTCTCTCACCAATCAGATTACTTCCAAACTAGAAAGTGAGAATGTGCTCTGCTTTTTGATTGCTTTGTTTATATTTCATCTATTTTATTGTACATTTTGTGCTGTTTGTTGGGAAGTGGGTTCTTTTCTTGGAGAGTAAGGGAAGCGAAGGCCCAGTATTTTACAAGAAACATTGAATTTCAAGCTTAACTGGTTACTGGAAATAACTAGGAAGTAAAAAATAATACGAAAGTATCAGGAGCACTACTCCAGTCTTATGAAAGTAGGACTTAAGGGAATGGGTGCTAGAAATATGCTTTTTTTTCTTCTTTTTTTATTGAGGTGGAGTTGATGTACAATATTATATGTTTCAGGCGTACAACATAGTGGTACACAATTTTTAAAGGTTATACTGCATTTACAGTTATTATAGAATATTGGCTATATTCCCTGTGTTGTACAATATTTTTTAAAGGTTTCTTTCCCAGGTGATTCTGATGACCAGCCCTGTTTGGGATCAACCGGTCTTGAGACTCAGCTTCTCATCTCAGCTTCACCTGTGCCTAGTTATAGACGCCAGAGAAAATCTCATAACCTTTAAAGGTCTCCTTTTTCCAGTGCTAAAATTTACATTTATGTGATTCACTGAGATTTCTGATAAAGTTTCACAGTTAAAAGAAAGTTAACCACAAATCAGCCAATGTCCATTTTTTTTAAAAAAATTGGAGCTTGAGACATAAGTTTATATTTAGTGTTCTAAAAAGGAAATTGTCATAATTTCTACATGCTGGGAAGGGTTCTCTTTTAATATTAGATCCCAATACCTACTTGTTGTCAATGTCAAGTGTTAATCAATGAGTAGGCTGTCCTCTCATGTGATTCCCCCATATGCTCCTGTTTTATAATCCTGCCTGTTTCCCCTACTCCAATCATAAAAGTCTGAACTGGGAGTAAATATTTCTGACCAACACAAGCTGAGCTAATCAAATTTCATCCCCTTTGGGGAATTCAGGACTTGAATGAAATTACTTTGAGTCTGGGGTTCGCTGTTGTTGAGTTATACGAGCGATACAACCCTATAGGAGACCAAAACTATGAGGAGCTTAGATCTTCCCCATGTTCCATCCTTTCCAAGACTTGATGGTTCGGTGATTCCTTCTATTCTGTAAACTACTTCCAAACTCTTTCTGATAAATTCTGTGTGTTTGCATTAGGCTGGAGCTCTGCTGGTGTTGGGAAGGGAATAAAATCCTAAGGAATCTATTGTACAGAATAAATAACTTCTCTCCTGTGTATCTAGAAAGGTGTTAGTTTTGTACCATCCTTGGGAGGCTTGAGAAAATAGTATTCAAAGCAGATGAGAAACCTATTTTGAAAAATGCTGAGCTAGACAATGTTGATTTATGATGCTTTCAATACAGCTATGACAGATGAGATGTGGGGAGGTTATGGAAGAATCAGTATGTAATTAATAATAATGATAGTAATTCCATAATCATTATATTACTGATCCTTATTTTTTAAAAATCTGAAGGTGTGGCATGACAGCATGACAATAGCCATTGTACTGAAGTAAGCTCAGACTCAGCTACGTTTACTTGCCCATGGTCATGTAGCACCAACCATTAAGTGGGGGAACTGAACTCAGGGTTCCTAATTCCAAACTAAGGGTTCTATCCATAGGAAAACACTAGTCATTATTGATTTATCCTTTCATACATTCATTGGAGAAATATACATGCTCCCAAATTAATTCATATAAACATATAGTAAGTAATATCAGCTTTCTCTTCAAATGTTTTATTATTCTAAGAATTTCATTTATACGGAAAAGTACCTTAAATTTGGGGGAAAAAAAATTCATCACATTCTTTTAACACCCCAGCACATATTGGACCAAAAAGTCTGTTGAAGGTGTTCTTTTCCAGACTAAGGAAGAAAAGTGATCTGAATTGAAAGTTTATTTCTGATAGAGTGTAAGCAGAACACCTTCCATGTTGCTTTGTTTTTCTTAAATTTTAAGTCCTTACAGTATAAGAGGAAAAGTAGCTCTAGAAGCTCAGGGAGACAGAGGTTGCTATGGAAAGTTCCTTGTAAAAGCAGCAGCCATCAGAAACCTTTAAAGACACTTTAACTCTAGCATGTTGTGTGATTTTGACAGCAGGAAAGCAATAGGGTTTGGCAGAGTTGAGCCTCAGTAAATGTTTATTGAATGAAACAGTGGCTCAATGAA
The DNA here is from genome assembly GCF_965194805.1 of Balaenoptera borealis. Classification (NCBI taxonomy): domain Eukaryota; kingdom Metazoa; phylum Chordata; class Mammalia; order Artiodactyla; family Balaenopteridae; genus Balaenoptera; species Balaenoptera borealis. Next base: position 49,659,506 of record NC_138871.1, read on the forward strand.
TCAAGAATGTTATAGGGCCATAAAATTTTAGAATTGAAAGAAACACTGGAGATCACTTAGTCCAGCTATGTCACTTTGCCAGGGAAAAAAATAAGGCCCAGTGAGGCTAAGTGGAGTGGCCAAGGGCAGAGAGCTGAAAAGTGGCTGAGTGGAAACCAGCGCTCAACTCTCCTGATCCTTAGCGCGATGCTTTTTTCCCTTAGAGAATGAAAAATAAAAACACAAAAACCTCATGAAATCATTTTGCAAGTCATCAAGGTATAAACCTCTTTAAAAGGGTAAACCATCAATAAAGAGACATATTTTTCCTTCCTTTATGCTATTTGTAATACCTCCATCTCTTTCTTACTCCATGAACCTGAATTAACCAAAAATTTCCTAGAACTAGGGTGCTGGGCATAATGATATTCTGGTTATTAAATGATTAGGTAAAAAGCTGGTTCTTTAAAACTGCTGGACAGTCCTTTAAAATATGGTAGTTAGTTTAATAATAACAATAATAATAACCAACAGTTGATTGCCCACCATATGCCAGGTATTTCTTTATGTTCACAGCAGCATGCTGAGGATAAATTTTTCTCATAGAATTGTTAACTAAAGGCCCCTGAAACAGAATTTAAGTAACCTCCACTATAAAGAAAATCTCTAAAAACGGGCCAGTTATCTTCCTCAGCACTTACTAGATGATAGCAAAACTGACCTTTTGACCCCTCCTGATTCCTCCCTACCTCCCACCTTCCTTATCTACCTAAGCACTGGAGATGGGTGAGTGGGGCAGAAGAGTCAGTAGGTCATAGACCCCATGAAAATGTATTGTCCAAGGAGAAGTGTGCTTCCTTTACCCAAGGTAATCGGGAGAACAGACTACTATAGAAGCGTGTGCAGTGCCTGTGTATGCCTGCAAAAGAGGAATGTCCGCATTCTGCATTCCTTACACATGACAGTGTCTGCATCAAACTTGCTGACCTGCCTCGTGCCTTTCTGAGGAGAGAAGGGGACTGGTACAGTGGACAGAGACAAAGGAGTACAACCTAAACTCTCAACATGTGGTATAGCCAGGATGCCTAAGATTCTATGGGTCATGCAGACACTACACTTTAGTCTGGGACTTGAGCCATCTGGCCAGTATCTCTCACAAGAAGGCCACTTGCTGGGCTGCTGGGCCAGGGGATCACAGTAGCCAGATGCAGTGTGTTGGAACCAGAGGATGAAGCAGGTTGAGCCAGATGAATCTCTCTATCTCCACCACCCCACCCCTTAAATTATGTTTGGAAAATGCAGTGGGGAGGCCCTACAGAGCACTTAAGAATCTACCATTTGGAAGGCATCAGAGGTCAATGGGGGTGAACCAAAGAAGCAGGTACAACCAACAGAAAGAGACTATAAGCATAGCCACTGTCCTGTTCTCTTCCTGTCATTGACTCCATCCCAATAAAATGGAAGGGCCAGGTTTTAAGGCAGGTGGTAAGAAGATGTCTGTGGTCATACCACATCCTCCCCTTCTTCCTCAACTCAGACTATGAATTGAAGGCTGAAATTTACATCAAATCTTAGGTGAGAGTTATAAATTAGCCTGAGTTTTTAATAACCAAAAGCCCCAAAATTTAATAATTCTGCCCAAGATGTTGTGAAGAGATGGGGAAAGGAAGTTGACAGTGCATGCATGTTTACAATCAGTGACTGAAGAAATATAATGAATATGTAAACAAATACTCTTTCATGTTTATATGCCATGAACATATCCCATGGATTCTGACTCTAATAAACTTATTGCACATACATTTTATTACTTAATCCTCACAACCAACCTGTCATATAGCTCCTAGTGTTACTGCCTCCATTTGTTGATGAGAAAAAAGAGATTTTTTAAGACGATTGATTATTTATTTAAGTACTCACAATGTGAGAATGGGGTTGAAACCCAGGTGTATATGACTCTCTAGCCCTCATTCCTATGGTCTATAACTTTACAACTGTTAGTCTCATTGCTAGCACTTTCATGCATATCCAGAATCCAAACTCCACACAGAAGCCAGACTTAACTTTTAAAAATGTAAATCAGAACTTGTCACTCTCCAGCCTTAATACTCCAGTGGCTTCCCATTGTACATGGAATAAAAGACGCAGACGTAGAGAATGGACTTGAGGACACAGGGAGGGGGAATGGAAAGCTGGAACGAAGTGAGAGAGTGGCATGGACTTATATGTACATGGAATAAAATAGAAAAGTTTGACCAAGATGATGCCTGAATGAATTATTAATCTCCCTCTCAATTCCAGTTTGAGGACTACTAGGTGCTTTACATGTGTGACTTTTGGATTCAGTATTCTTTGCCTTAAGATCAAAGACATGCCATGGGTTTCCAACATCCCTTCTCTTCCCCAAGTGCAAAGCGTGGTACTCTAAAATCCAAGTGTTCTTAGTTTATACTGATCTTAGTATAAATAAGGATTGTTTATAAATACAGGATATCTATAAATCTGCTATAAATATCATTGTCTTCCTATAATTATATATATAATGGTATATTTGCTATATATACATATATATAATTTATTTATTGGGTAATCATTAATTGACCCCAAAGGAATCATAAGTTCATATAGAGATTCTTTGCAAAGCCTAAATTCACCAAGCTATGTTTTTACTTTGATTGTGTCACTGTTATCCTCCAGGTTAAAAGATGCTAGAGTCTAGTTGTCATAGATTCAACTGTGGGAGTTGAGCTGGAGGCAGGCCCAGAAATTGCGATATTGCACACCTGGTGAATGTTTGCTTATGACTTTCCCTGTGTGTCATAGCATCTGTGCAGAACTGAATGGTCATCAGCCCAGTTAGGCATGGAGTGGCCTGTTTGGTTCCCAGCACCTGCAGTTATTTAAACAAATGCAAATCAGTTGCACAATAGGATTGGAAAATTGTCATAGAGTGTTGGGCTGTGTCCTATTTTTTTTTTTTTAATATGTTCAAGTTTAAGCTGCATTTAGTTTTTGATAATGAATTAGAGGCTCATTTCATGGCAATATATAGGAAATAAGGAAGAACATGAGGTTGGAATAAAGAGGGCAAGAGTTATACATATTTTGATTCTACTCCAATTTGTTATGTGACCACAGTTTTATCTGTTGAGGCCTCACTCTCTTCATCTAATAAATTAGAGCATTGTGCCAAATAATATCTAAGTCTTCTTTACCTTTCATATTTAATGACCTCACATATATCGTCATTAAGAGTGTGCCTATTTTAGGGGTTATCTGATGGATTCTTGGCAACTTATTTCTGGATTGGTTGCCTTGAGGTGTATCTAAAGTGAAATAAAACCTTGAAGAATGAATATTTTATGAAGCTTGATTTCTTGCTGCAAACAATAGAAGTTAGCCTCAGAATTTCTGTAGGTTGAATCACATTTGGGAATTTTGGGATGATTTACAGCATTGCATCAGGTAGAAAATCCAAGGAAAGAGTGAACTACTCTCCCTTTAAAATAACGCTGTTTTTCCTTATAGTGATCAATTGATTGTTTTAATTTCTAAATTACAGAGGGTTTTGGCAAATAAAACTATGCTGTTTTCTGTTACACTGAGGGACTGAGAATTTAACCTGATGTGATTTTCAATAGGCAGACTTTCTTTTCCTGTTTTTCTAAACTTGCTTTACCTTTATAGTCAGAGAAAGCCAGGCATGTTATTTAATTTAATAATGTAAACTTCTAGTGTGTACTTTTGTTTAGTCAAGGACATTTTCGACACAATATTCTTGTGTATTTGACTTCTAAAGCAGTAAAACAAGTGAAACAAGTCTCTTACTCAAACGTCGGTTTTTGTTCACTTGTTTTTTTTCACATGTTGATTTCAGTTTCTGGTTTGTGTTGAACACAATCTTAGAATATATTTTAAGGTATAGTAAAACCTTATAAACCTGTGTGATTTGGGATTGTGTATATGAAGTGCAAGATAATCAAGAACAATAATGTAGGTCAGGTTCTTGGCTTAGGAAAATAGCCTGACATTCTTCATGTAAGTGAGAATAGTGGGACTTCTCTCTGCCCATAGACATCATTGTCCTTAGGAACTAGGGCCATTCCTTTGCAGATCCTTCACTTAGTAAAGAAGTTCAGTGAACCTGAAAATTGTGGAAACATAGGGTCAAATTAATGAGACTTTACCCCAAGCATAGGCAATGGGAAGGGGCATTATCCTGAGAATCAATTTCTGCGTGAACTTGGGGAGCCATTTAACCTTTCTTTGTGTAATATTCCTCTCTCTAAAGTAGAAATCAGTAATTCTTGCTGTTGAAAAGGATCTATTTGTTCATTCTTTCATCCAAAGATTGAATACCACCTGCCGTATGCAGTTAAGTGTTTCAGTTATGTTTAAGTTCTTTCTGTGATGAGTAACTTGTTTTCTACCAAATTGAATGTTCCACCTATGGGTACCTCTCTTAGAAAGTCTTCATTATATTGAGAATATATTTTCCCATACCTTTCATGCTTTGATTCTATTTACACCCCTGTTTCCATACAAAATGGAATTACTCTTCTAGGGGACATCCTTCCTGATGTTTCAAGATACTGTCATGTATCCCCTAAATTTTTTCTTTAGAGGGTTTTTAACATTACCTTATATAATCTAGAAGCCTTTTATCATCTTAGCATACATCCAAACATACTCCAGCTTGTCTAAATAGAGTGTGATAACGGGCATGAGCTGCCTAGCACTAAAGCACAAGACCATCCCATCCCTCTTCTAAGAACTTTCATGAATGTAACCCGTGCTTACCGGGGCTTTTTTGAGTGTCTCTATCACACTGTTGATTCATGTTCTAAATCCTCTAAAGATTTGGCTTTGTTTGTTTTATCTGATGTGTCTGGGAAATCTTGTTTCCTATATACTCTTACTTGTTCAGTTGAGTAGTTTTAGACCTGAGAATAGAACTCAGGTTTATTCCCATTAAATTTAACTTTGTCAGAATCAGCTTATCCAGTCAGCGTAAAAAGAATTTGTACAATTTGGATTTTTTCATTGAAATTTCCTTCAGAAAATTAGATGAGCAAGAACTGTGTATTTTCATCTAAATTATTAGAGGGCTGAAAATTGAATAGGTCTAATTCCAATGGCACTGTATTAGATCTCTTCCTCCAATTGTATTGCAACAGAAAGCAAATTAATATAGAATATTAGAAAAATGCTCCAAGCTTTTGAGCAGTTTATTTTTTAATTGTTTCTCTAATTCTACCATGGCATTTCTATGATGAATAATAGAGACTCCCTTTATCTTGACAATGATCCATTAATCAGCACATTTGGATATGGTCGTTCAAACAATTATAATTATATCCATTGCAGCTTATATACTTTTTCTAAATCCTATGAGGTTGCTCTGGAGAGCAAATGGTATTAAGGGATATTAATATGCATTGAAAAGTTTTTAAATGCTACATAACTGGTATTATTACTGTTGCTATTATTTTCATTTTTACTAATAAAAGTAACATTAATGGGAGTAATGTCTTGCTCATATCACCCTATTAATCACAAAGAAAAGACTTTATCAGGTGAACTTGTTTTGTTCTCAGTCATACAGATTATTTAAACTAGTATTTAAATTATTTTTTGAAATATAGTATAAATACTAGGAAGTGCACGTATCATAAGTGTACAGCTATATGATTTTTTGCACTCTGATCACACCCATAACCAACACCCAGATCAAGAACAGAACATTGCTAGCACCCAAAAAGTCCTCCTAACTAGTCCCTGCTTCATATCTACCAAAGGTAGCCATTACCTTGACTTAACAACGGTAGAGATTAGTTTTGCTTGTTTAAAAAATTTTTATATAAATGGAATCATAAGTATGTTCTCTTTTATGTGTGGAATTTTTTTTACTCAATGTTATTATTCTGAGATTTATCCATATTTTTGCACGTAGCTGTAGATTATATATTCTCATTGTTGTCTAATATTTCACTGTGTAACTATACCCCAATTTATTTATCCTTTCTACTATTGATTGGCATTTCAGTGCTGTTCAGTTTGAGGTTATTGTGCAGAGTGCTGCTGTAAACATTCTAGTATGTTATTCTGATGATCTTTTTGTCCATTTTGTTGGGTGTATCCTTACAAGTGGGGGTTACTGGGTCATAAGGTAGGCAGGTGTTTAGCTTTAAAAGATATTGCTAATTTCAAAAAGCAGTTCTCACCAGCAATACATGAGAGTTCTAGTTGCACCACATCCTCACTAACACTTTGTGCATTTTGTCTTTTTCACTTTATTCATTGTAGGGGAATGTATTGATATTTTATTGTGGTTTAGTTTGCATTTCTCTGAATACTAATAAAGTTGAACATCTTTCCATATGGATATCCTTTTATCATGGATAAAAGTGTCTGTTCCTGTTGGTTTGTCTAGTTTTTTGTTTTTTTTTTTTCCTGATTGATTTGTATAAGTTCTTTATGTATCCTGAATATAAGAATTTGTTGATATATGTGTTGCTGTGAATCTAATTTCTTTTTGATGTTTATTGTTTTAGAACATACTAGAAATGCACAAGATATTTGGGACTTACATTTTAAAATGGACATAGACCCATTCTTTAGGTGTTCAACAGGAGAGCATAAATAACTCTTCACTATGCTGCTTGGTATTTGCATATGCTATAGCACAAAACAATGACAAAGACTGTATGGTAACAAAGAATTGGAGGAATTGTAGTCCTCTGGAAGAAAATAGAATGACTTATGTATTCTCACATAGTACACATATTCTTTCTTGAAAAAGAATATGGCAAAAAGATTTTCCCTGCTTAGGTTCATGTCTCATTTATGGCCTTTTGAGGTAATGATATATTGTACAGCGTGATTTTTTCCAAAACTATGTGGTTGCATTTAATGCAAATTTAAATCATCTAAATTTGATATTAAACAATAGAAAAGGAGTGATACATTTTCATTTTTAAGTAATAAGAATATGATGGTGTGAAATGTCATCAATTCTCATATAACTTCACAGCTTTCCATCTAGTGAACTGCAAACTCTATTTACTATTTTTTTCCTTTGGCTCTGCCACATTATCTGGCAAATAAATCCTTTGTCAAGATTTATTTTGAATAAATCATATTTGGAATGATGTGAAGTCACTTAGATAAAATGCTACAGCCTTTTAACTAGATCAAACCTCTTCAAGCCCCCAAACTCTGTTATTTAGTATTTAAGGGTAGTCAGAGGCTGAATTCTAATCCTGCTTCTGTGGTTGGTGCACTTTCTGAATTTGACAGTCATTTAAACTCCATGGGCATCATTTTCTTAACAATGTAAATTAAAAGCTTGGGCTAGAAGAGGGTCTCTAAAACTCCCTTTGGCTCAGAGACCTGTTCTGAGTATTCCTTGGGGATGAAAAGTTTGCAAATATCTTCAGATAAGTGAATCTCAGTATATCTGATGTATGTATACGGATATGAACCAGAATTCACTTGACTCCCTGTCATCAAATAATCAGAACTGTGAGAAGAGAGAAATGAATTGAAGGGAATTGGGAATGGTATTTTAATTGACTATGGTAACAATTTTCTAAAGACTGACACCTTTATAATATGTGACGTTCCCATGGGCTAGCATAAGGCCAAATAGTGCTTATTGCCGTTGGTCGATTTTCAGCTCATCAGCACTCTCATTAGCATTGGATAAGGATTACTATTTTTCCATAGCTTTTACAAAGCCTGGAGTTTTTCTATCTTTTCATATCATTTTTTGTCAATTTCATGGCTATGAAATAGTTTCTGAATATAATTTGACTTTTGCCTTTCCCTGAAGACTCATAGAATTGAGCATCTTTTTATTTATTCATACAGCATATACCTGTTTTTCTATGAAATTACTATACATTTATTTTGCCCATTTTCCCATTGTTCATCTTTTTTTTCAAATCGAGTTATAAGAATGCTTTGCAAATCCTGTATTGTAGTCCTTTGTAGATTAATATGGTATGAAAATATTTTCTACCAACCTAATTTAGATTCTTACTCTCTTTATAATATTAATGATGAACAGGTGTTCTTAATTTTAATGCAGTTGAATTTATCAATATTTTATTAGTGATTTTTGTGCCTATTTAATAAATCCTTCCATACTTCGGTATTGTAATTTCTTGTCTTACAAAAATTTTACAGACTTACCTTACTAATTTATATCCTTAGTCCATGGAGAATTCATTTTTGTAAACAAAATGATGTAAAGATCCAATTTCACTTTATTCATGTAGATAACCAGTTGTCCCAGCACCATTTATTGACTAATCTATGCTTTGCTCACTTATTTGCAATGCCTGACTTGATATAAATCATTTTCATATATGCTTAAGATTATTTTTAGTTTGATTATTATCTTTATTCTCCCCCTTTTGTCTATCCTAATGCATTATCTTTATTATCATAATTTTCTAATAATTGTTCATCTTTGCACTGGAAAGTTCCTTAATCTTCTTTCTCTGGTGTATCTTGGCTATTTTGGGCTCTTTGTTTTTCTCATAGAACTTGTAGAACCAGCTTTTCGTATTCATTTAAAAAAAAATCATTGAGATTTTTACTGGAATTTCATTGAATCTATAGATCTGTTTGTATGTTTAAAATATTGATTTTCCCTGTTACGTATAACCCTGTGATCTTTCTGAAATATCTTAAACCCAACAGTTTTTTTTTTAAAGATAATTTTGGTCTTTCAGTGTATACAATTATATTTGCTAATATGATGTGTTTTTTTTCACTTATACTCTTGATAATGCTCATGTGCTTTTCTTGTCGTCTTACATTAGCTAGGACTTTAAGCACAGTATGTTGATAGTGGGCATCTTTGTTTTGTTTCTGATCTTAAAGAGAGTATTCTAGATTTCACAATGAAGTATGACATATGCTATTTGTTTTAGATCATTTATCACATTTATTACATTAGGCAGGCAAGGAGGAAGACATCTACCATTTCTAGTGCCCACCAACTTTGCCAGATGCCTGTACAGCATTATCTCATTATATCCTGAAGGACTGGTATCACTAACCATTTTTAGAAACTGAGATTTTAAAAGATGCATAATTGCCCCCAGTGCAGTTAACAATTGGCCAGCTAGGATCTAAATTCATAGTTTAGCCTGCCTTTTTTTTTTTTTTTTCCTAGTGTATCAGAAATATTTAGTTGTGCTGGGTCCCAGTATCAAGGCACTTGCCATATTGAACTGACCAGGGAAACAAACACCTAAACTGTAGACTTTCAGAGACAGGGATTAGGTCAGTCTTGGTCACTCTGTTATCTCTAAAGACTAGCACTGGGCTTAACACTTGGGGGGGTTTCAGCCAATATTTTGAGTGTTTGAATGGAAGGGGCCCTCTAGTATGGATTGGGCTGTGCTTGGTGACTCTGCCTCAGAATGTGGTGAGTTTAACCTGACCACCAGTCTTCACTAATAGTTTACTAGTAGACAGTGACTCTCCCTCAAGGGTTCACTCTCTTGTGAAAGTTCTTAGGTGCTCACTATCTTACTTAGTGCCGTGCCTTGCTTACCTGTAGTTGCTTATGGTACTTTCCGTATCCAGAGTGTCAGGTCATTGGGCCTTGATGAGCTGAGACCTTGATTTGAGCTCTGATGCAAAGACATGAGTTATTAGATTATTGAATGACAATAGTCCTGAGGTAAAATCCTATTGCCAGGGTAAGAGTGAGACCCCTGTTAGTATATGAACCCTTCAGTGGGCATAGTAGAGATGCTGTATTACCAGGGAAACAGGTGTTAGTATATGAACCCTCCAGTGGGCATAGTAGAGATGCTGTATTACCAGGGAAACAGGTTAAGATTCTCTAGTATCACTTAGAATTCTATGTTTATAGTTTATCAGAAGCTGAGTCCAAACCATAGTGTCTCATTTTTCTTGGTACAACGCCATCATTGCCTAGAAAGTTGAGGGAGCTTTTGGCTTCTACTCTTTTTTTGGTTAAACTCGCTTAATTAGTGGGAAAAGACTGCCCTTTCCAAATAGCCACATTTGTGTTTGATCTAACATTTTGTGGGATCTACGTTGTTACTCCTAAATGTAGTAAAGACTGAGATATATAGAAGATGTTGAGACTTCATTTACATGCTGTTCCCCTGAGGATGTCCTGGATTTCTTACCAGTCTCATAAAAGCCAGCCCTACCATCTGCTTGGTGAGATCAGGGAATGAACCAACGATCCAGCTAATGCCATTAAGCTTTCTATCACTGCCACCTCCACCCAGGGAGAAAAAAATGCACTTGCTCTATAGGAGATCTATTTACTTCCAGACCAAATTCTATTATTTTTTCTTTGCTTTCCCCTCATCAGATAATTTGTTATGGTTTCTCAGTGGTGGAAATATTTGGCTGTTCACTGAGAAGATCTTTGAATATAAATGCCTCACTGAAAATTAAAATAACACCTCAGTTGGATGGAGAGAATGTTGTAAACACATTGGAATCCATTGTTGCCAGCAGAGTAGAACCATCCAATATGTATTTATGGTACCTGACTCGTGCCCTCAAGATATCACAGAGCTACTTTCTCTGATCAGAGCTCTTGCAGTGATACTTAAAAATGCATTGAATTTTCACGAATGTCAGCTTTAGCTATTGCAGTTGATGGCCCAATAGCTGAGGTTTATTAAAAATATACTGCCACCTACAGTACTATTTAACTCTCTTTGACAGGGCTCTTGTCATGAATGTTAACTAGACAAAGAGTTAATTTGGGGACTGATTAGTTATTGTTTCTGTGAAGATTTGCTAATTTACATAGTATGTTTCTTTACTTACACATGTATGTATCCATTTTCCTCTAGGAAAAGAAGAATACATTGCCACTTTCAAGGGATCTGAATACTTCTGCTACGACTTGTCTCAAAACCCCATTCAAAGCAGCAGCGATGAAATAACTCTGTCCTTTAAAACCCTTCAGAGGAACGGACTGATGCTTCACACTGGGAAGTCAGCTGATTATGTCAATCTCGCCCTGAAAAATGGAGCTGTCTCTCTGGTCATTAATTTGGGATCAGGGGCCTTTGAAGCACTAGTGGAGCCCGTGAATGGAAAGTTTAATGATAATGCCTGGCATGATGTGAAAGTCACCAGGAATCTGCGTCAGGTAACAGCGCAGTGGATAAGAGAGTAACTGGCTTTGTTTCTCGC